>NW_004524695.1:7587474-7618898 GCF_000260255.1 Octodon degus | reverse complement strand
ATAATATAATGTATTTGTGGGAACAGTTTGGACAGGTTTGGAGATGCTAGCTAGAGAAGCCTGAGAATGCTATAAACAAGCTTGGTTGATGACTATGGTTGGAGCTCAGAACAGAATAATAAAAACTCCTGACTCTGGACAGTAAAGGCTAGGCTCAAGAGATTGTACAAGGACTCTATTGGAAGTCATGCTACAGGCTATATTTGTTACATTCTGGCAGAAAATTTGTCTGTGTTTTGCCTGAGTCGTGATCCTTTGTGCAGTACTGAAATCAAGCATGGTGGGCTACTTAATTTGGCAGAGGAAATTTCAAAGAAATTCATTATTCAGGCTGGGGCAGGGTACTGCTAGCTGGTTTTAGCCAAGTTTGTAGTGATAACTGGGGCAAAAGATTAGCATAAAAAATGGAAAAACTTGAAATTTGCCCCAGAAGGAACCTCATGTGAAGTTGTGCCAAAAGAAGTGTGATTTCTAAAGAAGCTACCACCATTAGAAAGAAACCAAGTACTTTGTTCAAGGACAAGAAGCCAGATGCCTTGAAGATATCTCATAAAGGCAAAACCCCACCCATCACAGACTTAATGGAGCCAGAGTGTGAATCTTTCATTCAACAAGTGAGCCCTAGGACCTCTGCTTGAGAAGGGTCCCTATAGAAGTGATTTCTTGGGGTTCATTTCACAGTGCTCAGCCATTCAGGCACTTGGGGGCTATTATACCTATAGTCCAAGGGGGCCTGGACACTGATCCATCTGACAAAAGACCTTTGTGGCATTGACTGGATACTGCATTTCCCTCCACATACAATGCATGAGTTGTGGGGTCAGAAAGGCTTCCAATCAGATTTTGTTTTATTGTTTTAGTTTAATTTTATTTTGAAAAGTCAAAGCAAAGCAAGAACAAAAATCAGAAACAAAGAAAGAAACAGGGCAACGTACATTACAAATGTTGTAGATTTTCAAACTAAGAATAGCTGATTAACAGTGGTTGATATATATATATTTTTTAATTTTTTTTTAATTATTTATTTTTATTTATTACATTTATTTATTCTGTGTGTGTGTGTGGCCAGCTCAGCCCACCAGGGGGCAGGGCTGGCTGGCATGTGGTGCTGGGGGATCGAACTGCGGTCCCTGTGCTTTGCCAAGCTTGTTTCAAGTAGGTGCTTTAGACCACTGAGCCATCTCTCCAGCCCCCAGTGGTTGATATATTATCTATCCAATCATGTTTTAAAGGAAGTCCTAAGATGTCAAGCAGGGAGCTCCCATGAGGAAAGTGTGTGACACTCTGGGAATAAAGCCAAAAGTATAGAGGTGACCACAGGAAGTCAGAGATTCCAGGAATATAGAACATCTGCCAAGGGCAGCTCCAGCCTGAGAGAGAAATGAGCCTGAGAGAGGTCCTATGAGTTGTAACTGGCAACACCATATGGGTGGGGCTGCCCAAGTCTTTGGAACTCATATTTTACCACCATGTGTCAGGACTATATGTTTTCTCTACTAAATTTGTATTTTAATTTGGCCTGATTCTTTTCTATCATATTCCTCTCTTTTGGAATGAGAAAGTTTATCTTGTGCCACGGTACCTTGAGATTATGGAACTTGTTTTTTTAAGTTTTTACAAAGGATGACTGCTAAGACTTTGCCTTGAGTCTTAAAAGAATTTGTCTTGAGTCTCAGTTTAGACTTTTCAGTAATGCTGGAGCTGTTAACACTGGTGCTTCTTAGAGACAAACTAAATGCAGTCTACATAATGGTATAAACATGAACCTTCTAGGGGCTGCAGTGGAATTTTGTTGTGTAGACTTAAAACATCCCCCAAAAAGTTTCATGAGTTCAGATATGGGGCTTTATGAAGGTGATAACCCTGAGGGTGTGCTATATTCATCAGCGGACTGATCCATCAGTGAGCTGCACAGTTCGTAGCTAAGTGTGCTGGAGGAGGTATCGTGGGGCACTTGAAGGTAGACCTTCCTCCCTGGTTTCCCCTTTTTCTTTCTGTTTCATAGCTGCCATGGAAGGAGCAGCTTTCCTCCACCACACCCTGCCACCATGACATCTCTGCCTTGGAGCCAGCCAGGGACTGAACTGCTGTACCATGAACCAAATTTCATCCCTCCATTTTTAAGTTGAGGGTACCAGGTACTATGTCTCATCAACAGGCAGGTTATTAATACACCATAATCACTTTGTCTTCTTCCATCCCTGGTCAGTTTTTGGCACAGTCCTGCATAAACTTTCCAAGTAGGTGGCACTACAGATGAGTGACACTGCACGTGGCCCCCAACTCACTTTCAAAACCCGAGGAAACATCCTGGGAAAGTTAGACAAAAGTACGCGAGTAAGAAATACTAAACTCTAAAAACTTGGGCTTTTCTCCAGGTATTTAAATAAAAACAGGCGAGTCACTACAGTTATGGCCTGGAAAGGTCTGTTTCTTTCCTTCTTCCCTTGATCCCTTTCTGCCACATGATGAGCTGTTTCTCCTGTGACACACCTTTCTTTCATGCCACTGTGCCTTGGAGTCAACTGTCTATGGACTGAGACTGAGAGCCAAAATAAATACTTCCTCCCTTGAGTTGTGGGTTTCAGATTTTACGTCTCAGAATGTAACCTGTCAGTTATAAAGATCTGGAACAGAGGAGATGACAACACGATGTGACCTCTTACTCACAACCAGGATGCTTGGACAGAACAACTTCCAAAGGACTGGATCTGAAAGAGTATAAAGGATGGCACCTATGGACTTTGCAGCCATTGTGACCTTCATGCTTGGCTGTCTTCCTGCTTCTGCTGTGGCCTATCCTGCATGCGGGACATACCTTTGCTCTCTTTGCCTTTTTTCCTTTTCTCCTTTCTTTATTTTTTTTCCTTTTATTTTTTTACTTCTTGTTTCCTTCCTTCACTTTAAATAAAGGTTGTGTTTGCCTGTTCAGTGATTATCCCAGTCAATTCTTTGGGCAAGACAGAGAGAGATTAGAAATGCTGGACACCTCACCATTAGGGAACAGTGTCATCTTACATGTGGCAATATTTTGCATCCTTATTTTTCTTTTTTTTTTTTATTGGTATAGAGAGTCTTAGTGGTTTTCTTTTTTCTTTCTTTCTTTTTGCTTCTAATAGTAAGTGTTGAATTCAAAGCCTTCACATTTAGCTACTTCCTCAGCTCTTCTTTGTATTTCAAGACAGACTCTCGCTAAGCTGATAGGCTCAATCTTGTGATCCTCCTGTCTCAACACTTCAGATGATGGGATTACAAGCCTATGCCACCATGCATGCCTTCTTTAGTGTTTTCAGTATAGACAATCATCATATTCTTTTAAAATGTTATAGTTTACTCCTTTCTTTCTTAAATCTTCTTTTGTTATTTCTTTTCCTACTGAGCTGGCTGGGAACTCCAGGAATTTCATATGTAGTTTGGTAAGACATAGTCCTTCTCAGCTTGCTTTATTGGCAGGAATAAATACATCCATATGGTACAGTGTGATGGGTTATGGTAATAGTCTGTATAAAATATGTGGAAACTAAATAAAGCAACTTATAGTTCCTTCCCTAAGGGTAAGAGTCAGGCCTAGCCATGTGCATATCATGTAAGTTAAAAATACAAGTTAAAGGCCTGGGAAGTGGTTCAGTGGTAGAATGCTTGCCTAGCATATGTGAAGCCCTGAATTCTATCAATAACACCACAAAAAGTGTAAATTAATATTTTCCTATAAGCACTGATAGTATCTATTGAACATACACTTATAACACCCTTACCTAACATTGTCCCAGGCTCTACAAATGCCATACAATATAGTACAAATAGTTTATGTTCTTAGCTATTAACTTGGTAGCAGGAGAGGGGAGTCTATTTCAAGAGTGAAACATTTTGAGATCAACTGGAATTTCCAAGAAAATAACCAACATATTAGCATGCAAGCAGGATGGTTTGGACAACTGTACTGTGGATTTTTGCTGATCTGTAGAAAGGAGCAGATAACACCCAGTTTGGCTTGTCTCCTCTTTTCAATTGTTTGTACCTTTTCTCATCTTAATTTCTTATACATTTCTTTCTTCTTCCAATCTTATATGCATATATCTGGTAATATAAATAACTGGTTGGAAGACAACACTATGTGTTACAACTAATACTCTGAAATTCATCTTATTTTGTTAAGTGAAATTCTGTATCACATAATTTTTTCTGTTTTAATTCTAATTTTTACTCTCTTTAAAAAATAAAAATAAATTAAAAGAATAAAATAGCTAATATAATTCATATGTAACCCATGGCAAATACCATGAAAAGAGTACACTGCTTGAAGCTTTATTCATATTGGTTTACAATCTACCTTTTAGATATTCATAATTGCTATTCCCAGTTTTGTCAAAGAAAAAAATAATAAAATATATTTTTTCTTCCAATAGACACAATTTAACCACTTAACAATTTACCCAGAGCATCACCGGGGCAGCATATTTGTTTTGTACTTACTATCCTAAGCATCTCTTGGGCAAATGTCATTTCATCCAGTCAATTGTCATATTGGATACATTGAAAAAATTATTGTCTTTTATATTTTCTGTTATAATACTTTCTAAAATTAATGAAACAAAGCATGAAATTTTTAGTCATCCTGTATTTAAATAATTGGACTGACAAGTGGTTAAAGCATATGAAAAAATCTCCTCCTCACAACTTCATATTCCTTGCCTTAACTTCTGTTCTTTCAGTAATAGTGTAAGATTCCATACCAATCTAACCATTCTCTAAGTTGTATTGTTTGTATCTCTCTTAAAAACCATTACACAAAACTGGACATAAGTGAGAAATGACCAGTGTAGAAAGGATAGAGTTTATCATGAGCTGTTTGTACAAGTTTGAAAATCCTTTTCATGCTGAAGTAAATTTACATTATTTCATTTTGTACCTCAAACCTACTGTTACATATTTTAGGGAATCAGGTCTCAGCTTACTATAAATGAGAATTTTGTTCGGAGTCTGCTAAGTTCTATCAGTCCTATACTTAACAGTCAGCTCTCTGGTTGTGTTTTCATCATTTCTTTTAATTATAAATGACATAAAATGAAATTCAAGTATCCTTCAGCAAGTAAAAAAACAAACAAAACAAGATTTACTGACTGGATCATACATGGTTAGTGTGCTCCAGTTACTCACTGAATCATATATAGTTAGTCAAATATTGGAAAATCCAAGGGTATCTGCACTTCAAACACATCTACATTTCAGGGTCTCAGTTTTCAGGATTGGCCTTCCACCACCTTGAGGTCTTATTTTCTTCATGATAGTTCCAGTCCCTTGAAACACACCCTCTAAGAGGGCAAGATGGCTACCTATAGTTTCAGGCCAGACTCTCATCTCAGCAACTAGAGCGCTTCATCCTCCCCTCAGAAATCTCAGGGTGGAATCTCTTTGGCTCTGTATGGGTCACACGTTCTTCTCTGAACCAAGACAGAATGCACCACTCTGGCCGGGTCTGGACCATGTGTCTGCCTGTAAAGCTGGAGGTTGAATTAGCTCAACCTCATCCTTTTAGACTGAAAACCAGGGAAGGGTAGTTTTCAAAGGGGAAAAAGTAAGGTTCTGGGCCAGCCAAATAGCTCAGCAGATTAAAGCACCTGCTTGGGCAGATGTAGAGGCCAGGTTCAATCTCCAGCATGCCCGGGGTACACTGAGATGGCGATCGAGACTGGGTGTGGTGGCATGCACCTGTAATCCTACCTCTTTGGGAGGCTGAACACAGGCAGATCACTATGAGTCCAATCTACATAGTGAGATCCTGTAGGCCCTGTAGACCCTTACTAAAATAATAATAATAATAATAATAATAATAATAATAATGATAAGGTTCTGTTACCAAGAGGAGAAATCAATGTCAGCCTATCAACAAAAACAGATATCTATGTCAGCTTTAAATTTGGAATATATTAATTCCTGTTGAGCCCATTTTTCTAATTCTGCCGTTAATGGCTTCACTAGCTCTCTCTCTCTCTCTCTCTCTCTCTCTCTCTCTCTCTCTCTCTCTGAACCAAGCCAGGATGCACCACTCTGGCCAGGCCTGTACCATGGACCCGATACACCTCTCTCTCTCTCTCTCTCTCTCTCTCTCTCTCTCTCTCTCTCTCTCTCTGGTTCTGGTTAAATCTCTTAATCTCTTCGAGTTAATTTATTCCATGTAAGATGAAGGAGAGAAGAAGATGAAATAATCACTGAAGCTATTTCCACTCTTAATTCTTTCACTTTGTGATATATGTGTTAAATAAGTGGAGGAAGACAAGACTTTTTTTTTTCAGCTTGTTAAAATTAGTTTTAATCTGTCTGATATAATAACATAGAGACTAAGTGATCCTTAATTTTAAATGTCAGTTTTTCATTGTTTATGTAGTTTGCATTACATATTTCTTCAATTTCTGGTAAGACAAGACTTTTAAATGTCTGCTGAATTGAAAGCAATGACAAAATTAAAACTCCTGTGGCTGGGAGGTTTCTCAAGTACACAAACTCCCTGGGAATCTAAATTAAATTCTAGCAATCACCACTGAGTACCAGTGATCAATTAATGTGCAAGTATTCTTAAAATGAAAAAAGGCATTGGGGAAGTTTTCAAGAGATGAATTCATGTTTCATATTTGCAGATGATCATCAAAAATGGAAAAGAAGTTGGGGACCTAAAGAAATAGTTTTAACAGCAACCTCTCAGTCACTCAGTCTCTCCTTTCTTCTTTCTTTCTTTCTTTCTTTCTTTCTTTCTTTCTTTCTTTCCTTCCTTCCTTCCTTCCTTCCTTCCTTCCTTCCTTCCTTCCTTCCCTCCTTTCTTCTTCCTTCCTTCCTTCCTTCCTTCCTTCCTTCCTTCCTTCCTTCCTTCTTTCCTTCTTTGTAGTGCTGGGGCCTATGTATAGCACAACAAACACACTACAACTGAGCTACATTTTCAGTCCAACTTAGATTTTGAAAAAGATATTCGGGGAAGATTAAAGAGAGGGAAAAAATAAGTTCAAGCAAAACAAGTAAAGAAAGATACTCATCTATAAGACATTCTCTTGATATCACAAACATATGAAGGGAATTATATTAGATAACAACTAATGTCCAAAAGCATTAACCTTTACCTAGTTGTGTCATCTTGACAACTTTTGAACAAGATTTTGGCAGTGTTAGAGAGTGAATCCACACTTTCACATGCTAGACAAGTGCTCTACCACTCACCTATATCCTCAGCCTTATGAAAACTTTTTTAGGTCCCTATGGTCATTTATTCTAATGAACTCCAAAACACAGAATACACTAGTACACAAAAACTATAGAGAAGTGTTTGTAATGATCATAGCTCTGCAAACAGAATGGACAGAGGGAGCCCTCTGCTCCTCGGGGTATTCAAGCAAAGGATGCTGCCACTAGTGAAGGATGCTGCCACTAGCCAAGGATATTATACTAAATACCTGGATCAAGTAAAAATTTGAATTGACCGTCCCTAGAAGAGCATTATTGTTGGCTCAGCACTGACTGCATGCTAGGTAATTATTATGGTTTGTGTCTAGTTTTCCCCTCAAAGCCTCATACCGTTGGGAGTAGCTTCTGGAGTTTGTGATTGATTAGTGTGGGTGTGGATGCTGCACCTGCTCTGGGGCAAGTAATTTGCATTTCAATGTGAGGAAGGAAGAGAGGATAGCTGCTTGAGCTGCTGCTACTCCTCCTTATGTTCTTGCTCTTTGCCACCACCATGAACGGTTGCCCTCTGCCATGTGCCAGGCTGCCTTGGAGCCAGCTGAGTATGGACTGAAGCCTCCAGTAACTGAGCTAAATAAACCTTTCCTTCCTTCAATTTGGCTGTCAGGTATTTGTCCCAGCAATGAAAGAAGAGTAACTAAGACAGTAATCCGGCCAGATGCTTCATACCCTGCTATCTCACCAAATCCTGATGAGAGTCCTTCGGGCTTTGCATTCCCCACTTGATGGAAGAAAAGATCAAGCAGCTTATCAATAATCACATAAAACCAGTACGTGGCAGCAAATGACTGTCAGATTTGCTTTCTTACAGCTGCTACAAAAGATTGCCACAAACTTAATAATAATTTAGTGGCATAGAATCTCACGATTCTGGAGGCCACAAGTCTGAAGTGAGTTTCACTGGGTTAAGGTCCAGAGATCCATTCCTGACTAAAGAATGTGTTTTTTGCTTTTTTGACTCCTAGAGGCTGCCTGCAACCCTTGGCTCATAGCCTCATCTATCTCCAAAGTAAAAAGTGGCCAACCCAGTCTTTCTCACTTCTCATCAGTCTCACTGACCCTTCTGCTTGCTTCTTCCATTTGCTAAGTACCTCAGTGGTCATATCAGGTCCATGGGTAATATCCCCACTGGAGGCCAGCTGATTGATAATCTTCATTCTCTTCACCACCTTCATCCTCCCTTGCCAGGTAACCTTACAAACTCACAGGTTCCAGAGATTAGGACGTGGTTTCCCAGAGTCTATTGTTTGGTCTACACAGGCCTACGTTCTTCTCTTTATCTCATAAGCGCTTCTCACTAGACCTCTTATGCTCTTGCCAATTCTCAATGAAGAATATAGGGCAAAAAAACAGAAGCCAGGGTCCCTGTCCTCAGGAGTTTCCAGTGAAGTTGGTGACAAAGGCTATGCTCAGCACAGGCATGTAAGCCCACATCCCAGCCACAGCTGCCACTCAGTTTATAAAATCTCTGGCTGTGGAAACTTCATACAGTTACGCATGACTTGACAAACTTGTATTCTGAAAAGCATGTCATTAGGTGATGCCTGTCATTGAACAAGCATCACAGGGAGTGCTGAGGCACACTCAGGTGGCCATACGTCAATGGACAATGTGAAGCTATAGTGTGGTCCATCATTAACAAAAACATGATACAGTTCACAACTGCATGCCAAGAACGTCCCATCACTGATATAATCATAAAGACATAGATTCTTTTAGCTACTTGGGATTGAAACCAGGACTTTGAGTTATATCCCCGGTCCTGTTTGTTTGTTCGTTTGTTTGTTTGTGAGACAGGGCCTCATTAACTCCTTAAATTGCCCCGGCTGAGTTAAAGCTTACAGCCTTCCTATGATTCAGCCTCCCAGAAGGCTAGAAGCACAGGTGTGTATCACCAGGACAAGAAGGTAACTGATGTGAGGGTCAGGCTGTAGAGAGAAATGAAGGGGCAGGTGCTGAGGGCCAGTGGCACAGTGAAGTGGCACAGGCAGGAAGGCCCTGCAAAGGTGACTGCAAGAGAACAGCAGAGGCAGCCGGAGGGTCCGGGCGGAGCTGAGATGCTCTAGCGGGGGCTTCCAACTGGAAGTCCTCAGGATGCTCCCACTGTGTTCTGGTGGTGGCAGCAATGTAGAAAAGGCTGGTCCTCAGAGACTGAGAATCCAAACTCTCCACAAAGTAATGAGGACTGTAAGAGTTTTATTTTTCATTGATACATAATGGCTATACAAAAAATAATAATTTTTAAAAGGTAAAGAAAAGGAGCCGGGGAGATGGCTCAGAGGAATAAGCACTTCTCTGGCAAGTGCAACGGCCTAAGTTCAATCCCCGGTTCTGCAAAAAATAAATTAATTAATTAAATTAAATTAAATAAAGGTAAAGAAAAAAGAAGCCCATTTTACCCCTCTTCTTTTTTTTGTTTTTGTTTTAGTTTTTGTTTTTTTGCAGTACTGGGGATTGAACTCAGGACCTTGTGCTTGCCAAGCAAGTGCTTATTCTACTGAGCTATCCCCCTGGTTCTTACCCCTCATTTTTGAATGATTTCCGTGGAATGCTCTTTGTTTCCTCTCAGTAACAATGAAAACCCTTCCCAATTACAAAGTTGCACTGATTTGCCCCACCCCCTTCCATTAGATTGGCTTAGGGTTTGTCTATTTCATTTATGCTATGAGTCAGCTCTTTGATTCACTGATTCTCTGTAATGATTTTTCTAATCTCAATTTCAACGATTTGTACTCTGATCTATATAATTTCCTTCTTTGTATTAGCTTTGAATTGGAATGGTTCTTTTATTCTTTTTTGTTTGTTTTTAATGGTTCTGTTGAATAAGTGGAAATTAACAGTTAGAGAACCATTGCAGGGAAGAAAGAACAACAAAGAAATTTAAAAAAGATAAATTGAGAGAAAAATACCTAAAGTAAAATAAAGACAAGAAAGAGGAGTAAACCAAGCATGGTAGCACAAGCCTGTAATCCCAGCACTGGTGAGCCTGAGACAGGAGGATCGCTACAAGTCTGAGCTGTGTAGCAAGACCCTGTACCAAATAAATAAATATATAAATATTGTTTTGAAAATTAAAAATAAAGAAAAGAGAAGTTGAGAGAGGAAAATGAGAAAAGAAACTGAAAGAGGAAAGAAAGGAAAAAACAAAAAAACCTAAAGCCCAAAAATACGTGATATGGGCAGGGAAATGGCTGAGGAGCACAGTGTCTGCCTGGCAAGTGTGAGGTCCTGAGTTCAACTCCCACACAAAAAAAGAAAGAAAGAAAGAAAGAAAGAAAGAAAGAAAGAAAGGAAGGAAGGAAGGAAGGAAGGAAGGAAGAAAGAAAGAAAGAAAGAAAGAAAGAAAGAAAGAAAGAAAGAAAGAAAGAAAGAAATTGCAGGAAAGTTAAAAATTCAAAATTGAAGAAAAAAGATTGAGTCAAAGAAAAACATTTCACTGTTTTTGAATGAATGGTTACCGTCCATGATTTGCTGTCTTGGGATTTTGAGGAATCATGGTTTTATTTGCCTAGCTTTAGGGCCCATGGGTTTTTGAGGGTTCCTTCCTAGACCAAGGGCTTCTGTTCACTGCAGACTATAGTAACTGTTCAAACCAAGGCGTGTTTGGTTTAACTATTCTATAGGAAATATGATCAACCCTCTGGTCTCTGCTAGATGTAGTCATAGGCCAGGAGTTCAAGTGGACTACTGGGGTTAATGCTGACAGTCACGGGCTCTAGCTGCCCCAGGCTTTGTCCTCATTCAGGAGCAAGTCGTTTGGTTAGTCCTTGCCTCTGCTGCACATTACCAAAGAGGAACAAAATGCAGAGCTTGTTTGGAATTCACAGATGGTCTCACCCTTGAGAAAAAGGGGCGCACTATATGCCCAGCATGGATCTGCTTGTGCACATTGGGGGAGGATCACTGAGCATCCAGAGTTGGCCTCTAAAATCCTGGCTGTCTGACCTGGCTTCCTCCTGTCTCCAACACTACCAGCATCAGAATCATCCCAAGGGACTTGCTGAAGATGTGGATTTGAATGAGGAATGAAAATCTACATATCAGACATTCTAAATCAGAATGGCTGACATTGAGGACCAGAAATCTTCATTTTAAACAAGATTCTCCAAAGGAATGAAATTGGGAGGTACTATGGCATATTTTCTTCACTGAGAAGTTGGTAAACATAAGCTCACACCTTACCATCATGTGGTGATCAACAGAACAGCGCGATGGTTGTTCCACGTAGACCACTTGTTTGGCATGCACAAGGCCCTGGGCTCCAACCCCAGCAAAACAAGCAAACGATAAAAATAGGTGAAGAGCAAGAAAATAGGACTCAGAGGGGAAAAAAAAAAATGGGAGGAAAAAAATCGCTGATTTCTAGTGGCAGAGGGAAAAATTACAATTTGATTTAAGCATCTTGACTTTATTTTCAATTCTAAAATCAAATATTATTTTATTCCATAACATACAACAAAAGTTCCAAGGGGCTGAGCACAGAAGGTTGGTTTTACAGAGAGAGAAAGGCTGGGAAAAAAAGCAGAAACAATGATACAGAAAGTAGATTAACATTCATTACAAACCAGTGACAGCAACACAGAACAAAAGAATAAGGGTTAAAACCAAGCTATTTCAGGTTACCTCCATGGCATGAGGACTAAGGGAAAAGGAATTTCATTATCATATCCATTGAAACTGGTCTGTTAGGGAAGTTGATGATTATCTCTCTAATCCAGATCTTTCAGAAAGTCAGGGAAACAGGTTAGCTCCAGCTTGGTAGTGGCAACATTTAGCAGGAGTAACTCCATTTTAAGTTTTAACCTGATAGTGCAGTGGGAATGTTTTTTAAGAAAAATCATCACCTATAGTTTTTAATTAAACTTGAACAATTTCATAGTGCTGACTGAAGTCTTGTTGCAGAATGTTAAGAGACAGAAGAGCCCACTGAGGAACAGGAGGATTTTATTAGGTGCCCTGACTCATTTGGACTTCTGTCCAAAAGACAGAGTCCTGAACAAAAGAAAGGCTTCAGGTTTTATACGTGTGGCTGGGAGCCAGCCTGTTCAGTGGTGCAAGAACAGGTAGGGTTACAAACCAAGGAGGCTGTTCACATAGTGACAGTTCTATAACCTTTTGAATCTTCTGGGGACAGGATGTCATAAACCTGGATGTTGCAGATGCCACAGGGTGTTACAGGCATTCTTATTAAGAATAGAGAAGAGGTCAGCCTTGAAGAAAAACAGACTCCAGAAAAACCAGGACATTACAGAACTTTGCTGCAGGACTACAGTTGCAAACCTTATCTGTAACAGAGAAATAGTCAGCAATTGTTGGAGGTGGTATTTGAGGGGAACTGTTCAATGGTGGGAAGAGGGAAAAATTTGCTTTTTTCCAAGTCCCACTTCAGTCTTGAGAAAATGAAATGTGATTGATTATGTCCTTCTAAAAGGTAAGCTAAGGTACAGGGAGTATGCAAATCCAGAGTTTACTTGAGCCAAAGGAAGCATCATCACCCAGATAAAACACAAATTCTAGTTGCTTCTCTTAGCTGGATATGGTCAATCTAGTACTCAAGAGACTGACTAAGGAGGATCGAGAATTTGAGTCTAGCCTGGGCTGCATAGAGAGTTCCAGGCTAACCTGGATTATATAATTATTCTCTGCCTCAAAAACAAAATTTAAATCCCCATCCCCCCAAAAAATCATAAAATAATATGCAAGGGATTTCATTTTATAGATTAAGAAAGAAAAAGAAAACACCAAGAAAGAGTTTACCACAAATGGTTACAATTGCGTTTGCATTCAAGAATAGCTGAGGGTATGGACTGATCATTGTTCACCGACATTACACATTCCAGGTGAAATATAGTGACAAGCAGAAAGAAGGAATTCTCCAAGTTATTTCCTTCTTTAGCAGAGGCAGTACTGCTACAACAAACTAAGTTAAAACAGCTAAGGGTTAAATTAAGCAGATTATAAAACTCTGGAAGCCAGGAGGGAAGGACTATTGTCCCTCAATCCAGCCTCAGAAGTTTGCTTCCATTATGGCCTCACTAATTTTGGCCTCCTTACACTGTCTGCTTTTAGACCTAGACTTTTTGTCGCAAACTATAGGATAACTACTGAAGCTAAAAAGAGAATTGTATTTTGGTCATTTAAATGGCCCTACTAATTAGACAAAAAACCAACAAAAAAATAACGAGAGTTTCAACCTTCAAATAAATGAATTTAATAGTTATCTACAGTGTCCCACCCAGTAATAGAACATACATTCTCAGAATTCCAGAGCAGACCACATGCTAGCCAATAAGTTATGCTTAAATAAATACAAAAGAATAAAAATTATCCCATGCCTATTATCGCATCATAGTACAATGAAACTAGAAATTAATGGCAAAATAAACAGCAGAAATTATGCAAATGCATGGAAATTAAACAATACACTCTTAAATAATCAGTGAATCACAGGAGAAATTGAGGAAAAAAGTAAGACAGATATAGAACTAAATGATAATGCCAGGACAACATGCCAGAATCTTGGGACAAAGCTAGAGCAGTCCTAGGAAGGAACTTGGTAACTCTGAAGCCCACATCAGAACAACAGAGCTATCCCAAATGAATGACCTAATGTCTCACCTCAAAGTCCTAGAAACATAACAACAATTCAAATTTGAAGCTAAGGTGAAGAAGAAAATTGTAAAGATCAGATAAAAGATTAATGAAATTGAGGTTAAAAAGTAACAGATAATCAATTAATCAAAAATCTGGTATTTTGAAAGAAAAAACAAAACACACAAACCTTTGCAATTTTACAGAAAGAAGGAAAAAAGGACCCATATAAATCAAATTGATAGATACAAAAAAAGGTGAAATCACAAGTACCACAATAATCGAAAATAGTATTAATAACTACTTTGGAAGCCCATATCCCAATAAATTGGAGAATCTAGAAAAAATAGATTCCTAGGAACATATGAACTATAAAAAGTAAGCCACAAACACATAAAAACCTTGGGCTGGCCAAATAACTCAGCAGACTAAAGAGCCTGCTTAGGCAAGTACAAGGACTAGAGTTGATTCCCCCCAACCCTGGGGCGTGCTAAGACAGTGACTGAGACTGGGCATGGTGGTGTGCACCTATAATCCCAGTGCTTGGGAGGTTGAACACAGGAGGATCACTACGAGTCTGATCTGTGTAATGAGAACATGTAGACCCTATACTAAATACATTTTAAAAAGACATAAAAACTTTGCCTAATGAAATAAAAGGAAATGAAATTGAGGCACTAATGAAAAAAACAAAACTACTCAAAAAAAGCTCAGGGACTGATAGACATACTGCTAAATTCTATAAAAACTTCAGGGAAGATCTAATATACTTCAAACACTTTAATGAAATTGAAAGGAAAGGATTATACTACCAATTTAATTTCTGGATGGTAAAATTACCTTGGTAACTGGTAAAATTACCTTGATTCCAAGTCAGACAAGGGCTCAACTAAGAAAGGGCAATCTACAGGCCAATCTCTTTAATGAACATGGATGTAAAATTCCTCAAGAAGATACTGGCAAACAGAATGCAACAAATCATTAAAAATAGAATACATCATAACAAGGTAGGACTCATCCCAGATATGCAAATATGGTTCAATATGTTCAAATCCATAAATGCAATACATCATATAAATAAAAGCCAGGACAAAAATCACATGATGTGCCCAATAAATGTAGAGAAAGCCCTCAACAAAACTCTGCATCCATTCATAATAAAACATGAAAAAAAAAACAGGTATTAAAGTAGCATATCTCAATCTGATTTTAAAAAAAATATTTTAAGTGAAATAAAAAATGAAAGCTTTTCCTCTGAAATCAGGAAGAAAACAAGGATGTGCATTATTACTGTGTCTTTAAGTATAGTGCTTAAAACTTTAGCCTAAGCAATCAAGCCAGAAGAAAAAATTAAAGAAATATACATATATGAAAATAAGAAATAAAAATATCTTTTTTTCACAGATGACTGGATTTTTTAAATTGAAGACTCCTATAATTACTAACCAAATTCACTAATGTAATAGGATATAAAAGCACACCCAAAAACCAGTAGCATCCCTGTGCACCAATAATGAACTCCTCCCAGAAGAAATTAGAAAAACAATACCATTCACAAGAAAAATTAAAATACTTTGATATTAATCTAATAAAGGAAATTAAAGACCTATACAATGAAAGCTATAGTATTCTGATATAGAGATCAAAGAGGAAATCAGAAAATAGAAAGACATTCTCAAAAAAAGAAAGAAAAGAAAAGAAAAAAGAAAGAAATTCTCTGTTCTTGGATAAGTAGAACTAATATTGTTAAAATGGATATACTTCCAAAAGTGATGTACAGATTTAATGCAATTCCAATAAAAATACAGTACCATTACTCATAGAATTATTTAAAAAAATCCTGAAATTCATACAAAAGCAGAAGAAACTCACAATAGTTTTCAAAAGCAATTCTGGACAACAGCAAAACAGGAGGCATCACAATCCCAGATTTTAACTTATCCTACAAAGTTACAGTAATAAAAACAATATAACATAAAAACTAGCATGTGGGTCAAGAGTACAGAATAGAGGGTACAGAACAAGCTCAGGCACATTCAGCCATCTGAACTTTGGCAAAGAAGCCAAAAATACAGGTTGAAGAAAGATAACCCCTGCTATAAATGGTACTAGGAAAACTAGGTATCTGCATGCTGAAAGTTGAACTTCAACTCATGTCTCTTCCCACACACTAAACTAAAACCATGATGGATGAAAGATCTAAACATTAGAATATAACACTTTATCTTCTGGGTGATGAAATAGGTAAAAGTCTTGAAGACATATGCATAAGCAAGGACTTTCAAGAACACAACACCACAACACAAGAAATAACATCAAGAATAAACAAAAGTATGTCAAGTCTAAGAGCTTCTGCACAGCAAATGTGACAACAAACAGTGTGAAGAAAACACCTGCAGAATGGGAAAAAAATTACCAGCTATTTATGGGAGTGAGGACTAATACCCAGGACATATAAAAATTCAAAAAATTAGACTCCCCCAAATAAAAGATGCAATCAAAAATGGACAACTGAAATTAAAAGATACTTCCCAGAAGTACAGATGGCAAATAAGTATATGAAAAGCATGCTGAAGATTGCTGGCCATTAGTGAAATGCAAATTAAAACTACATTGAGATTCCATATTAATGGCGAAAAATGCTTATCATTAAGAGATTAAATAAGAAATTCTGGTAATGCCTCAGGAAAAGGGAACCTTCTACACTGTTGGTGGGAATGTAAATTAGTACAATCACTATGGAAATCAGTTTAGAGTTTCTTCAGAAAAGACAAAAATAGACATTCTGTTTGACCTATCTCTACCTCTTTTAGGTATCTTCCCCCAAAAGTTAAATCTATCATATTACAGTGACACATGCACACCCGTGTTTATACAAGCACAACTCATAATAGCTAAATCCTAGAAGGAGCCTATGTCAGCATATGAACGGGTAAAGCTGGCAATAGGTATGTTTGTGGTGGCAGGCCCATGAACAAGATGCATGGATAAAGGAAACATGGAGTCTATATACAATGGAGCACTACTCCATTGTATAAAGCACTACTCCATATAAATAAATAAATAAATAAATGAATAAATAAATAAATAAATAAATAAGGAGAGAAAACATTCTCTCAGACTTTTACAGAGAGAAAATTGGTCAAGCAATGGCCATGACTCATCCACATGGTCGACACTGACAAAAGATTTACAAAATGTGGTACATGGTTTCAGGGTAAATCCTGAGAAGATTTGACTGACCTTATCAGATTCAAAAGTTACATTTCTTGTTATATAGGTCTTGCTTTATCTTGGTCTTAACCATCCAGCAGAAAAGTATAAGAACAAAGTATAAAAAGTAAAGCCATATTAATATGCTGAGCCGTAAAAGGCTCAAGTCAACAACTTCTGACATTGCCAGTGCTACAGATAACCCACTACTATTATGGACTACTGGACTATATTGGATTACTTTGCTGAAGTCATGCACCTACAATAAATGAATGGCAATGGAATACCCTTCTCTGACAAAACTAAACAAAAAAGGGGGATATAAATGAAGGTAGCCTATGTCTGTAACATAATATTCAACCTATTTAGGAACCTAGTAATAGACTTCATTATAACTTTATCTCAGTGATGGTAATAATCACATCACATAAATAGATGTTGCTATATTAATCCTAAGTGGCATTCAACCATGCTTAATTCTGAAAAACAAGTGCACCTACCAAAAGCAAAAAGAAAACTAGAATGGCTTTTTCACTAGCATTATTTTTCATCATTCAGCATTTAACCAATGCAATAGATCAAGGAAAAATTGGGGAAAATAGAAATTTGCAGGAAAAAAAAGCTATGTGTAGAAGAAACTAGAGAAAGTAATAAGAGTAATATCTTCATATAAACCCTGAAGACAACATAAAAATGTCTTTTTATATTAATTTTATTGAATAAATGAATAAATAAATAAGGGTAAACTAGAGTTGACTGTAGGAAAATTGAGACATATTGAGACAGTAATGTTAAATGAAATAAATCAGACACACAAGCTTAAATATCATGTTGTTTTCTTTACACCATAATTTCAAAGTGTAAATAAAAAGCAAAGTGAAAGATAAATAGTAGAAAGCAGGGAGATAGATCTTTCATAAGTTGCAAAGGGACCAAGAGATGGGGAAAAGAAGGAAGAGGAGGCAAAGAGGAAATAAAGAGAATTAAAATATACTATGTACATGTACCAGGTCCCTACAGTGAATGTGTTTATCATGTACTAGAAACATGTACTACTAAAAAAACTTTATTATTATTATTATCTAAAGAGAATGCAAAATAGTGAAAAAAAAAAAAAAAGAAAAAAGAAATGATACAGAACTTCACCAAACAAAACAATAGGAATTCGACAATGGTTGTTGTATTGCATAGTTTTTGTCTTCAAATTAGTTATACAAATTATGAGATATAAGCATGCAAATTTGATTTAAAAATTTATAAGAAATTGAAAAAGACAAGAAAAAGATTAAGCATCAACAGCTCTCCTCTGTAGACCAGCAGAAATCAGTAGTACAACTATCCAAGCCATCCTACATACATACATATATAAATGTATCTTCCCCAAATCCCTTTGTTCATCGCAGTTTTTTCTTCCTTTTGAACAGATTCTTTCCCTTTCACAGTATCTATGGTACCTTTCAGATTTTATTTACTCTTTCAGGTTTTTACACTAATGAGAAAATATGATTTTTGTACGTGTGTTTGATTTATTTCACTTATAAGTATGGTCTTTGGTTGCAACCATTTACCCATAAGAGCCTCAATCTTATCTTCATAGCTGAGTAATACTGCATTGTATAAAAATACATATTTTAAAAAATAAAAAATAATAAAAATACATCTTTTTTATTGATTCCTCAGTTGATAGGCATTTGGGTTGTTTCCAAGATTCAGCTATGACAAATTGTACCGCTATAAACATGGGTGCACATAAATCACTGTGGTATGATGTTTTCAGATCATTTGGGAAAATACCCAGGAGGGGACTAGCTGGCTTGAATGAGATCTTCGAGCCTAGCTTTTTGAGAAATCTCCATACTGATTTCTATAGTGGTTGTACCAGTCTGCACTCCCACCCACAGTGAAGAAAGGTTCATTTTTCCCCACAGCCTCTCCAGCATTTGCTACTGGTTGACTTCTTGATGATGGCCATTCTTTCTGGGGTGAGATGGAATCTCTTTTTAAAAAAATTTTTTTTGTAGGGTGATACTTTTATTTACATGGAGTCAGTGAGGAATGAGATAATCCAAATAAGGAAATTGTCAACATAAAAAACTTCAAATACTCTTTACTTTAAAACATTTTCATGGAAATATTTCCATCATGGGCCATAGTGCTCTGAGCTACAAAACAGAGTACACCTTTGTGTAAAGAATAACATGAATCCTACAAATATGATTTTCATACTGTGTTTTAAAAGAATGATATTCTCAAGGACTATGGAAGTTTTAAAAAGTATTTCTGGATACATAGACCACTATCCAGAGACCACTCACTCCTGTCGTGTGCTTGCTTATCCTTCTGTCTAGGTAATTTGCCTTCTTAAGTTATTTTTCTATCAGCTCACGCCCACCTATACCAGTACACTCACTTTCAGCAACTCATCTAGTACATTTATTCTGGATCAATCAAATGTTTTAGAGCTCTATGCACAAGAAAAAGAGCAGTTCTTCTTTGTGAGGCTATTTGTAAATAGCCTATGTCTGTAACATAATATTTAATCTATTTAGGAACCTAGTAATAGACTTCATTATAACTTTATCTCAGTGGATGGTAATAATTGCATCACATAAATAGATGTTGCTATATTAATCCTAAGTGGCATTCAACCATGCTTAATTCTGAAAAACAAGTGCACCTACCAAAAGCAAAAAGAAAACTAGAATGGCTTTTTCACTAGCATTATTTTTCATCATTCAGCATTTAGCCAATGCAATAGATCAAGGAAAAATTGGGGGAAAATAGAAATTTGCAGGAAAAAAAAGCTATGTGTAGAAGAAACTAGAGAAAGTACCTAGAGTAATAACTGCATATAAACCCTGAAGACAATATAAAAATGTCTTTTATATTAATTTTATTGAGAAGGAAGTAGCAATGAGACAGTTTCAAAACAGGTAAGTTAGGATAGTTATAATAATTAACACATTGCACATTGTTGTCTTCGTAGTAGTTATTCATAGTACAAGATGCAGACATGATATCTTGTCTAAACACTATTAGTTCAAAACTTTCTTCTCACTGAACTAAAATAAAGTAGCCATATATTTATGCTATTTTGTATATACAGAGATATATATTTTTTTCACTACAAAATGGTCCTTCATTTATATCCTCCTTTTTTGTTTAATTTTGTCAGAGAAGGGTATTCCATTGCCATTCATATATTGTAGGTGCATGAATTCAGCAAAGTAATCCAATATAGTCCAGTAGTCCATAATAGTAGTGGGTTATCTGTGGCACTGGCAATGTCAGAAGTTGTTGACTTGAGTCTTTTACAGCTCAGCATATTAATATGGCTTTACTTTTTATACTTTGTTTTTATACTTTTCTGCTGGATGGTTAAGACCAAGATAAAGCAAGACCTATATAACAAGGAATGTAACTTTTGTATCTGATAAGGTCAGTCAAATCTTCTCAGGATTTACCCTGAAACCATGTACCACATTTTGTAAATCTTTTGTCAGTGTCGACCATGTGGATGAGTCATGGCCATTGCTTGACCAATTTTCTCTCTGTAAAAGTCTGAGAGAATGTTTTCTCTCCATATGACTCTCCTTAGGCACACTCTACATTGTCAATCACTTTCCTCTGTGGCCCCTTAAGCTCCTTGATCAGAAAATTTGGGAAACCACTGAGTTATAGGATATTACAGTACAGGTTGAGATGGAATCTCATGTTGTTTTTATTTACATATCTTGAATGACCAATGATGTTGGACATTTGTTCATATATTTATTTGCTATTTGTATTTCTTCATCTCAGACCTATATTCATCTCAAATGCCCATTTGTTGTTTGGGTCTTGAATTTGATGGGCTTGATTTTTTTAAATTCTTTATATATTCTACCTTTGTCAGAGGGACAGTTGACTATAGCTTTTCTCATTTCATTGATTTTCTTTTTACTCTCTTGGTGAGTTCTTTCAATGTGTAGAAACTTTTCAAAAAGATGAGATCCCAGTTGTTGATTCTTTGCAGTATTTCCTGTGCAGCTTGGTTTTTGTTCATGAACTCTCTACCCACCCCTATGTCTATAAGATTTCTACCTATTTTTTACTCCAGAAGATTTAGTGTTTCTATTTTAATATTTAAATCTTTGATCCATTTTGACTGTAGTTTAGTGCATAGCAATAGACATGGGTCTAATTTTAGCCTTGAGCATGTGGAAAGCCAGTTTTTCTAGCACTATTTATTAAAGAGTTTACCTTTCTTTCAGTGAACATATTTGGCCCCTTTGCCGAATATAGTGGCTGAGTCTCTGCATCTCCCAATCTGTTCCATTGACCTCTGTTTTGTGCCAGTGCCATGCTGATTTAATCTTAATAGCTTTGTAGTATAATTTCAAGTCAGGGAATATGATGTCTCCAGTCTTGCTTTTGTTGCCCAGGACTGCTTTTGCTATTCTAGGACTTTTTTGGTTCCAGATGAATTTTAGGAATGTTCTATGGAGATCTGTGAAGTATAATAATGATATCTTAATCAAAATTGCATTTGGGAATGTGGCCATTTTCGAAATGTTGGTTCTTCCTATCCAAGAGCAATGAATAACTTTCCATTTTCTGAAATCCTCTTCAATATCTTTTCTCAGAGTACTAAAATTTTCACTGTATAAATATTTTACTTCCTTTGTAAGACTGATTATTAAGTATTTCATTTTGGGGGGTGTTATTGTGAAAGGTATGGTTTCCCTGATTTCTCTATGTGTTCATTGTTTATAAACAGAAATGCTATTAAATTTGGAATATTGACTTTGTATCCTGCTATGCAACTGTAATTGGTTATTAAATCTACAAGCCCCTTGGAAGAGTTTTTGGGGCCTTTTATATAGAATATCATGTCATCTGCAAATAATGATAATTTCACTTCTTCCATTCCAATCATTATTCCTTTCAATTCTCTCTATCTAATTTCTTTGGCTAATGTTTCCAGAACTATATTGAATAGTAAAAGTGACAGTTGGCATCCTTCTCTCATTCCTGATTTTAAAGTGAAGGCTTGGGCTGGTGAGATGGCTCAGTGGTCTAAAGCACCTACTTAGAACAAGCTCAGCAAAGCACAGGGACCGCGGTTCAATCCCCCAGCACCACATGCCAGCCAGCCCCGCCCCCTGGTGGGTGAGCTGGCCACACACACACACACACACACACACACACAAATAAATAAATAAATTTTAAAAAAATAAAAAAATAAAGTGAAGGCTTTCAATTTTTGTCCATTTGTTGTGATGTTGGCTGTTGGTTTGTCACAAATGGCTTTTATCAGGTTGCAGTAAAGTCGATCTATTCCAATTTTCTATAGTGTTTTTATCATGAATGAATGGTGGACTTTGTAAAAAGCTTTTTAGGCATCTATTGAGATGATCATGTGAATTTGTCTTTGGCTCAGCTGATGCAGTATATTACGTTTATAGATTTGCATATATTGAACTATTTCTCTATTTCTGGGATGAATCCCACTTGGTTGTGATATATAATCTTCTTGATGATTTGTTGCATTCTATTTGACAGTACATTACCAAGGATTTTTGCATCTATATTTATTAGGGAGATTGACCTGTAGTTCTCTTTTTTTGGTTGAGTCTGTCTCTGGTTTTGGTATCAGAGTAATACTTGCCTCCAGGAATGAGTTTTGGAGAATAACTTACCTTTCAATTTCATTGAAGAGTTTGGGAAGAGTTGGTATTAAATGTTCTCTAAATTTCTTGTAGAATTCAGCTGTGAATATCAGGACTTGGGTTGTTCTTTACTGGTAGGATTTTTAAATTAATTTACAATTTCATTCACTGATATTGGTTCAGAATTTTTATATCATCTTGGTTCAGCTTTGGTAATTCAGATGTATCTAGGAATCTTCCCATTTCTTGTGTTTTCCATTCTGTGAGAGTAAGGTTTTTGAAGTAGACATTGATGACCTTCTGAATTCCTATAGGGTCAGTAGTGATTTTGCCCTTTTTATTTTATTTTATTTTATTTATTTATTTATTTATTTATTTATTTATTTTTGTATTTTTAGGGAAAGGTCTACAGGGTGTTCAGGGTCTCACTATTAGATCGGACTCATAGTGATCCGCCTATTTACAGCTTCCCAAGAACTGGGATTATAGGCGCACACCACCACATCCAGTGTCCATTGCTGTCTCAGCACACCCCAGGGGTGGGGTGTGCACAGCAGGCCCAGGGATTAAATCTCCAGCCCCTGCATCTCCTTTTTATTCTTTATTGCATGACTTTTGAATTGTTTCTTTCCTTTTTTTTTTTTTTTTTAATAACATTGGGTAGGCATTTATCAATTTTACTTATTCTTTCAAAGAACCAACTCAACTCATTAATTACTTGTATTGTTTTCTTTATCTCCATTGCATTAATTTCTGCTCTGATCTTTATAATTTACTGTCTTCTTTGGACTTTGGTATTGACTTTCTCTTCTTTTTTGAAGAGCTTGAGGTGCAGCATAAGATTAATTATTTGGCTCATTCTGTTTTCGTAACATGTGAACTTACCACTCTAAATTTTCCTCAAGGAAGCTTGCTTGCCTGCTTGCTTGCCTGCCTGCCTGCCTGCTTTCTTTTCTTTTCTTTTCTTTTCTTTTCTTTTCTTTTCTTTTCTTTTTTTCTTTTCTTTCTTTCTTTCTTTCTTTCTTTCTTTCTTTCTTTCTTTCTTTCTTTCGTGGTCTTGGGAGTCAAACTCACTTGCCAGGCAGGTGTTTATGCCACTGAGCTATATCTCTGGCCCAGGGCAACTTTCATTGCATCCCACATGTTCTGGTAAGCTGTATCTGCATTTTCATTTGATTGTAAATACTGTTTAATTTCTCCTTTTATTTCATTTGTGATCCACTGATTATTCAGTAGGGTGTTATTTAATTTCCATGTGTTTATAAAGCTTTTGCTATTTCTTTTGTCAATAATTTACAGTTTCAATGCACTATGGTCAGATAATATGCATGGGATAATTTCAATTTCTTTACATTTGTTTAAGCATGTTCTATGTGCTAGTATGTAGTTTATTTTGGAGAGCCTCCCATGTTCACCTGAAAGAATATATATTCTGACACTGTTGAGTGGAACACTGTAAAAGTCTAAGTCCATTTTTCACAAGTTTGGTTTAGCGCTGTTTCTTCTTTGCTGTTTTGTTGTTGTTGTTGTTGTTGTTGTTGTTTGTTTGTTTGTTTTTACCTAGCTTATCTATCTCTCTGTGCTAGTGGGGTGCTAAAGTCACCCATTACAATTGTGTTATTGCTCATTTAATTTTTCATGTCTTTTAAAATTTGTCTCATGTAGTTGGGCGCTCCTCCTACATTGGGTTCATACGTATTTGTGATTCTTACCTCTTCCTCTAGCCGTTTTCCCCTAACAAGTATTAGTGACCTTCTTTATCTCTTTTAATCATTCTTGGCTTAAAGTTGACATTATCAACAACCAAAATAGCCACCCCTGCTTTTTTTTTTTTTTTGTTCCTATTGCATGGAGTATTGTTTCCCATCCTTTGACTTTCAGTCATAAATTTCCTTTTGAATTAAGTGTATTTTTTGTATACAGCATATTGCTGAATTTTGTTTCTTGATCCACTCTGCTAGTCTATTTCTTTTGATTGGTGTATTGAGCCCATTTTCACTGATGGTTATAACTGGTATGTATTGGCTTATCTTTGTCATGTTATTTACCTCCTGTAGGTTCCCCACTTTTCCCCTCTGTTTAATTGCTTGTTCTGCTTGGTGGTTCCTTTCCCTTGTGGTTTTTTCTCTCTTTTTCTAGAATATCTGTCAGTACTTCTTGTAGGGTTGATTTGTGGTCATGAATTTCTTCAGTTGTTCTTTGTAATGGTAGCATTTTACCTCTCCATTAAATTTGATAAATAGTTTTGCAGGGTGCATGAATCTGGGTTGGAATTTGTTTTCTTTCAGAACCTGAAATACTTCACTTCAATATCTTCTTGATTTGATGGTTTGCATTGAGAAACCTGTCATGATTCTGATAGATTTTCCTTATTTTCTGACAGGAGGTTTGTTTCTTTTCTCTAACAGCTTTTAATATTCTGTTCTGCTGAATTTCTGGAATCTTGATTATTACATGTCTAGGTGTAGATCTATTTTGATTATGGATAATTGGAGTTCTATATGCCTCACTTACTATATGTCAGATTCTCTTCTCATGCTTGGAATATTTTCTGCTACAACTTCTGCAAATAGTCCTTGTATGTCATTTGTTCTGACTCCTAATGTTTTAGTGACACCTATTTGTCTTATATTGTTTTTCTTTATATCCTCTTGTAGCTGCTAAATTTTTATTTTTTTAAGAGATCTTTCCATTTTGGCCCTAGCCTTTCAAGGTCAGTGAAGACTCGGGACATAGGAGAACCTGTACCATAACAACATGTAACTCAGTTGTGCTCCAAATTTTCTGATCAAGAAGATTATGGAGCCACAGAGGAATGTGTTCGATGATCTAAAGTGAGCCTGGGGAGAGTCAGGTGGAGAGAAAAAACATTTTCTCAAGCTTTCACAGAGAGCAAATTGGTCAAGCAATGGCCGTGACATCCTCATGTCAGACACTGACAAAAGGATGTACAAAAGGTGGTACAGGGCTACAGGATAAATCCTGAGAGCACTTGGCTGACCTTATCAGATACAAAAGTTACATTCTTTGTATATAGGTCTTGCTATATCTTGGTCTTAACCATCCAGCAGAAAAGTATAAAAACGAGGTATATAAAATAAATCCATATTAATACGATGAGCTGTAAAAGGCTCAAGTCAATAACTTCTGAGGATAACCCACTAATATTATAGACTGCTAGATAGTGTTAGATTGTTTAGTTGAATTCAAACACCTATAGTATTTAGATGCCAATAGAATATTCACCTCTGACAGGACAAAAAAATAAATAAAAATAAAAAATTTTTGAAAAAGATACAAAGAAAAGATCATTTTGTATTTATATATACAAAATAGGATAAATTTACAGCTACTTTCGCTTAACTCAATGAGAAGAAAGAGGTGTACTATCAGTGTTTGGACAGAATATCCTGTCTGCTTCTTGTACTATGGATAACCACTAAGAAGATAACAATGTACAGTGTATTGACTATCAAAACTGTCCTATTAATCAGCTGTGGAAAAAAAGAAAGAAAGAAAAACTGTTCTACAAAAAAAAAGAGATCTTTCCTTTCACATTCACTAGCTACAATACTGTCTTCAAGGTCTGCAAGTCTGTCTAGTGTTTTGTTCAAGTAGTTTTGCCAGATTTCAATGGAATTCTTAATTTCTTAGGTATCTGTTTGAATCTGTTTCATGCATTCTACTTCTTTCCTGTATTTCTGACCAATTTTCTGTCATTTTTATTCTCCTCTATTTTTTATCTATGCCTTCTTTAGATGTGCTAAGCAATTCTTTCATAAGTGTTGTCATTTTTCTTTAACCTGAGAGATTATTTCTGATCTGATTCTTCCTAGGTCTTGATACAGTTGTTTCTTTACTTCAGCTGCAAACCTTTCAGAAATTTCAGGTGTGTGATTCCAAGATCTTATAGGTCCTTATCCCCTGGACTGGTTTGGACATCTAAGATTGCATTTTTCTCCTTCATTTTGATTTTTTTGGAGTTCCCAATGTTAAACAGGACTCAGCAGCAATGTGAGGGTGCTGAGTCGTGGGTCAGCAAGGCTCCTGTGACAGTGAGGAGGCGGTGTAGGCTCGCCAAAGCTGCCACTGTGTGACATTCAGTGTGGCTTCTGTCACAGTGAAACAAAAGGAAGCCGCAGCTCATGATGGCTCTTAGGATGATGGAGGAAGACTGATGCTCCACAAGCTTGTGTGATGGTGGAGGGGACAGGTTTGGACTCACCAAGGCACCCACGACTAGTGTGGGAGGAGGGCCAAAATACAGTAAAGCTCCTGAGATTCTGGTGAATGTGGGGTGGGACTCAGCAGTAGATACCTGTTGTCTACCTGCCTTACTAATAAAAACTTTTAAATCAATTCTTGGCTCTGTGGTGAATGTCCATAACTTCAGCACTCTGAGATGCTAAGGCAGGAGGATTTCATGTTTGAGTACAACCTGCAAAAATTAGGAAGGTAATGAGACCCTGCTTCAAAATACAGAATAAAAAGAGTTTGGATCTAGCTCGGCATAAAGGCCCTGGGTTCAATCACCTGTAGCAAAATAACAATAATAATAATAATAATAATAATAATAATAATGAAAAATTTGATGGGCTACATTTTCAAACCTAGGTGGACTCTTCCTATATGTGTCAGCTAAAGATAACTGCTCTTCCTTTTCTCCTTTCACTATTTTAACTTTCATTCCATTGTTTACTTTCTTAGTTAACCCCACCTATTTCCCCTCATCTATTCTCTAACTTCTAACTTTTGAATCATTACTCTCTGAGTGCAATTTCTGTGTAGGTGTGTCTTGCTTTAAACCAAAGTTCACAGTGTTGGCTATGGACAGAGAGCTTTATAAAAAATACTGATGCCAGTGCTCTATTCCAGGCCAGTTAAATAAAAGTCTCCTGACATGAACTCCCACCAAGACATAGACAATTCTTTTCTAAAACTCATATTGTGAAGGTAAAAGACATCAGATAGTTAAGACAATTTTAAAAGAAGAATGAAGTGGGAGCAGTCATCCCACTAGCTCATAAGGCTCATGTAGTTATGACAATGAAGACAGACTGTGACTGGTGAAAGAACAGACAGATAGACAGATGGAGAAGACTTCATAATTGAGAGTTAGACCCACACAAACAAGCCCATTGATGCTGGACACAGGTGCAAGAGCAATTCAGTTGAAAAATGAGCCTTTTCTTTTTCTTTTCCCCCTTCGGTACTGTGGATTGAACCTAGCTAGGCTTTTCACTGAGCTAC
This sequence comes from Octodon degus, assembly GCF_000260255.1. Lineage (NCBI taxonomy): Eukaryota > Metazoa > Chordata > Mammalia > Rodentia > Octodontidae > Octodon > Octodon degus. The sequence goes on along the minus strand of NW_004524695.1, from coordinate 7,590,966 downwards.
ATTCCCTGACATTTTTATGTTTTATTTTGAGATAGGGTCTCCTTAAGCCACTAAGTTGCCCTGGAGAGGATTAGAGTGCTAGAATCACAGGTGTGTGCCACTGTACCTGGCTGAAATGAGCTTTTTCAATAAGTGATTTTGAGAACAGTTGAACTCACACTGGCAAGTAATGACCACAGACTGAACTTCATACTTAGTACAAAAACTGAAAATGTATTGCAAGCCTGTGTACAAAATTCAAAACTACTAATTTTGTAGGAAATAATTCTCAGTCCCTAGAGAACAATGTAGGGCTGGGGAGATGGTTCAGTGGAATAAGCACTTCCCTGGCAAGCACAAGTCCTGAGTTCAATCCCCGGTTCCACCAAAAAAAAAAAAAAAAAAAGTGGGGGGAAAAAAAAACAATGTATTTTCACTCATAACACTAAACTGTGAGGTTTTCCACACCACCAATATAACTAAATCTTCAGGTACTAACTGGGTATCCAATAACTTGGTCCACTTCTGCAGGAAAGGTTCTCTATATTTCTAACTAGCTATGAATCAGAGTTTTCATTGACCCTTTCTTCCATGTTGATGATTTATTAAAATGTCTCACCAACTTTTTATAAAATGAAACACCTTATAACACAGTAATTATACACTTGGGAATTTATGCCACATAAAAGGAATCTTATGTTCACATGAAAGCCTCACACACATCTGAAACAGCTATATATAGATAAGCAGCTTCAAACCTGAAGTAGTCCTGGTAGCTTTCAGGGGGTGTATAATTAAACAAACTCACACATTCATAACTTAGAATGAGTTAATAATTTAAAGAAGCTAGCGTTGATAGATGCCACACAACTTGGCTGGATTTCAGATAAACTTTGCTTAGTGGAAAAAGTTTATGTCAAAATGTTGCATATGGTGTGATTCCATTCATATAAGGTTCTTGAAATAACAAATTAATAGATATAAAAGACAGATTAATGGTTGCAAAGAATTAACATGAAGGCATAATTTTATATGTTGGTGAGATGGTGATTCGTTATGGCTTATATCTAGATATACCTCCAAAGCCTCATACACCAACAGGTGGGGCTTTTGGAGGTGACTGGATCTGGAGTGTATACTACTGAGATTAACTGTATGTGATATCTAAACTGATTCAGCATAATTTTGGGTGTGGATAATCAAAGTCCATTCTGGGTGTGGGTGGTACTCATCAGTACATCTGTATCTTAGATTGACTGTAAATGGAAGCTTGCTGCTGGCTCCTTGTTATGCCTGTCCTGCCATGGACTGTTTCTCATACCATGACCCTCCCGCCTTGGACTACAGACTGAAACCTCTACGAACTGTGAGCTGAAATAAAACTTCCTCCTTGAACTTTTAACATCAGGTATTTTATCCCCAAGATGAAAAGTAACCAAGACATGATTACATGAGTCTACATGTGTAATAAAACTCCTTAGAGCTAACCATGTGCACAGACATGAGCACAAGCATACATAAAACTGCTGAGATCTGAACAAATTCCACAGACAGTACCAATACTACTTTCCTACAATTGAAATGATTTACAATTATGAAAGACTTTCATTGAGAGAAACTGGGTGAAGGGTACAAACGATCTCCTTTCAACTCTCTATAAACTACTATTTTGTAGCGAAAACATATTTTCCTCCATTCATTTATTTATTCAATCATTCATTACATCCATTATGGACTTCCACCTATTTTACACTTTAGGTCCTAATCCAGTACTTTGCTGTTTAATTTACTGTACAGAACGTTACTAAAGCCTCCTGAAATGGTTATGCAGAATCAAGAGTGTGTTAGTCATCTTTCTGTCACTGGAACAAAACACCTGAAGCAGTTTCTTTGCAGGGAATTACACTCGGCCCCATGCATGGTAAACATTCTATGGCTGAGTTACATAACTAGCCCTTGAGGCAATTAATTTTAAAGGAAAAGGTTTTATTTAGGCCCACACTTTTGGAGATTTCAGTCCACAATAAATTGGTCCCATTGTCATGAGCCTCTGGTACACTTCATGGGAGGAGCATGTGGCATGGCAAACTGCTTATTTCACTAGCATGGATGCAAAGAAAGGGAAGAGAAAGAGACCAAGGTCCCACAGCCCCCCTTGAGGGCACCCATTCCCTGCAATGAATGAAGGAGCTCCCAGTGGCCTGATCTCCACCATCTCCCAAAAGCACCATCTTTGGGACAATACTTCTTTTTTAAATTAAAAAAAAAATTTACTGATACAGGGTCTTACTATGCAACTTGGACTCACAGTGATTCTCCTGTCTCAGCCTCCGCAGAGCTGGGATTACAGGTGTGCACCACCATGCCCAGTTCCAAGGCCATCATGGCATGCAGTACTGGGGATTGAACTCAGGATCTTTTTTTCTTTTTTTAAAATTTTTTCCCATAATTTTATTGATAAACAAATAGCAATGAGACAGTTTCAAATCAAATTCGTAGGACAGTTTCAATAATTAACACATTGCATACATTTTTCCTAGTGGCTAATTGCTGTACAAGATGCAGACATGATATCCTATTTACAAATACCATTAGAACAAATCCCTCTATTCATTAAGAAAATGTAACTATATATCTATCCTAACCACTTTGAATACACAGATACAAAATGGACATTCTTCTGTATCCCCTTTTTTGATTAAGTTCCGTTATTTGAATATTATAGGTGTGTAAACTCAGAAAAATATTCTAAAAGAGTCCAGTAGCCCATGATAACATTGGGTCTTCCGCTTGACTGGCAATGTCAGAAATTGTTTACCTGAGTCCCCTACAGCTCAAGATAACAGCATGGCTTTACTTCCTATATTTCGTCTTCGTACTTTTCTACTGGATGGTTAAGACCAAGGTAAAGCAGGACCTATGCAACAAGAGTTGTAGCTTTTGGATCTGATAAGGTCAGTCAAATCCCCTCAGGATTTATCCTGAGATCCTGTACCTCAGATTGTAGAACCTTTGTCAGTGTCAGCCATGTGGATGAGTCACGGCCATTGCTTGGCCAATGTGCTCTCTGTGAAAGCCTTTATATCTGTGTATTCAAAATGGTTAGGATAGATATATAGTTACATTCTCTTAATGAATAGAAGGATTTTTTTTTTTTTTTTTTTTTTTTTTTTTTTTTTTTTGTGTGGAACCAGGGATTGAACTCAGGACCTTGCGCTTGCCAGGGAAACGCTTATTCTACTGAGCCATCTCCCCGGCCAAGGGATTTGTTCTAATGGTGTTTGTAAATAGGATATCATGTCTGCATCTTGTACAGCAATTAACCACTAGGAAGAATGTAAGCAATGTGTTAATTATTTAAACCGTCCTACCAATTTGGTTTGAAACTGTCTCATTGCTGTTTGTTTCTCAATAAAATTATGGAAAAAAACTACATAAAAATAAATAAATAGAAATATTCAAATAATGGAACTTAACAAAAAAAGAGGATACAGATGAATGTCCATTTTGTAT
>NW_004524695.1:7579974-7582474 GCF_000260255.1 Octodon degus | reverse complement strand
TTGCCCCCCCACACACACACAAAATCAACTGTGTCACATGGAGACAGAGTGAAATGACAATCAGGGGAGAAGATGATCCAAAAACAATCAGCCCTGCTGCTACCCTTTAAAGATGGAGCAATGGCAAAGGATCAAGTCACAGGTGACATGGAGGAGGGCATCTGACCAAAGGAAGGAAGCGAAGGCATGTTTGAAGAAGGATCCCCAAAGGTAGGAAAGAGAGGGCCATTAGTGCCTTGCTTTTGATATTCTCTCTGCAATCCAAGATTATCCTTAACCAACACAAGGCATATCCTTGGGTTGGTTCATCATTTCATAAAATAACCAATCTAGGAGAAGTAGAGAAGATACACTGGGAAAATGGAACATGAGTAAATAGGAGGGCTTGGCCCCAGCCCTAAGGTAATAAATACAAGGATGTTTCCTATTGCCTACCCTTCGGCATGGGTACAAAGGTTTCCTTCCAGGCACCCAGGCTCTAGGGAACTCACTCTCACTCTCTCTGGCCACACCTAAAGAGCTCCTGCCCTCATTCTAAATCATGTTTCCAGTGCTCAAAAATTCCCTTCCCAAGTGGCCCAAGTCCTTTGTCTCCTGTCCAAGTCCACATTAGTCTCCTGTCTGGATCTGGTAGGCAGAACAGCTAGAGGGCCCATTTCACCCTGTGAGGGGTGGGATGGGGGCTGAGCAGCTGCGGGGAGGTGGTGGAGCTGTCTCTGCAAGGGTAGGATGTGTCCGTGTGTACCATGCCCCAAAGGCCTCTCCCATGCGTGATGAGGGGCTAAAGGTAGGGTGAGGATGAGAGCAGCACTCTTCACATTGGCACATGTCAGTGGATAGATAGATGGTAGATAGATAGATAGATAGATAGATAGATAGATAGATAGATAGATAAGATAAGATAGATAAATGGGAAGTAAGGAAATCTTTTACAAATGGCTGAGGGAACCAGAGATAAAGTGAGGAGGAAAGAAAGGAAGATAAGGAAGATGGGGAAATGATGAAAATAAAGCTCTTGCAAATGGGAAGGAGACCAAAAGTCAGAAGGAGAAAGGAAAGAGGGAAGGGGGAGTGGAATTGGGAAGAGAATGGGAAAAAAAGAGACAGAACGTGTTAAGATATATTACCTACATCAACCAAGTCTCTATAGTAACTGGAATCAGTACTGTAATCATAATGTGTGGCAAATATGTACTAGTAAAAAGATAACTAAATAAAAACATTAAGCAATCTGTGAATTCTAAACCGGACCTTGTATTCCAAGTACATTAAAAATGTTCTTATCAGGGCCGGGGAGATGGCTCAGTGGAATAAGCGCTTCCCTGGCAAGCGCAAGGGCCTGAGTTCAATCTCCGGTTCTGCCAAAAAAAATAAATTAAATAAATAAATAAATAAATAAAAATGTTCTTATCAGTTTAAGAAGAAGGATTATATTTTAACAAGTCATTATGATTTTCCCTTATGATTTTCAGACCTATGTCAGTGAGCCTCCATTTGTATTGCTGCCTGGGCTCTGAACATTTCAAAAGTGGGTGGGCACATCACACATTTCCTAACAAAACTGGTGATTGATTGATTGATTGATTGATTGATTGATTTGTAGTACCAGGAATTAAACTCAGGACCTCGTGTTTGCCAGGCAAGTGCTTATTCTTCTGAGCTATCTCCCCAGCAAGACTGGTTATTTATTGCTTTGGTGGTGAAAAAAGTGATCAGAATTTGGTCAGTAGGGAAGGATTATTCATTTGATACGTACCAACTTATCAGCCTGTCAAACAGATCATTCCATTCTACGTCCCAGACCAATATTTAACCTAGTGTCCATAATTCATGGCCCGGAAGATGGGTGGTAGCTTGGGGTATAAAGGAAATGACAGTGCCAGCTTGGATTATGATTTCAGGAAGTCACGCTAGTGGGAGCTTCTGATTTTACTTAGATTTCTAGACGTACTTCTTAAGTGTCTTCATTAAAGGGCCTTATGAGGTTGAATATTTAGCAAATTAATTAATTTTCTATATTTCAGTTTATTTGAGAGAACACTATCAAAATATTTAAACAACTTTTATTCTAAAAATACTTTACAGATCTCAAAATGTGCACTACCTATTACCATAGCAACTACCCCAAGCTGCTCAGCTCACTTGTCTTGATGTTCCACAAATCATCCAAGTACCAAATCAACCCCAAAGCCTTGTGAAATGCACCTGGACAGGGTGCTACACGGAATTCTGCTTTGCTGCCTGGCTGTCACACTGAGGTCGGGCCTAGTCACCAGGGAACCATGTGATCAAATCCTGTGACTTGCACTCTGGTGTTGACCACAACAACAGAAAACAGTATCATGGCAGAGCTCTAGTTCCCCTGGATTAAAATGTTTCGAAAGTGTGTTTAAAGAGGAAGAATATATTTTTACACAATGGAGTATTATTCAGCTATTAAGAATGATAAACTGCAAGCCTTTATATTGAAGTGGATGCCACTTGAACATATACTCATAAG
>NW_004524695.1:7558159-7576389 GCF_000260255.1 Octodon degus | reverse complement strand
TTACAATTTATTTAAAAGACATTGTATGATATCTTCTCCTAGCATTAGAAACTTTAAAAAGTATATTTCCATTTTCTGTTGACTTTTTAAAAAAAAGAGATTTGTACCTATGTTGTTTATTTATTATTTCTTGCCTATATCTTGTAATATGAGAAACTACTTTGGCAGTAACAATACACAATGTACTATCCATTGTTACTCCCCTAAAATCTTGTTTTGAGGTTTTGTACCATTGTTTTTATTTTTTTCTTTAAAATAAAATAACTGATGTAAAAAAAAATAAATAATAAATAAATAAATAAAGAGGAAGAATAGGACCAGGGAGATGGCTTAGTAGGATAAGCATTTGACTGGCAAACACAAGGATCTGAGTTCAATCCCCAGTTCCTCCAAAAAAATAAAAAATAAAAGAGGAAGAATAACTTTTCCTCTTCATTGCCTCATGGCTATGTTTACATACGCTTTATGCATTCCGTGAATGATTCTGAGTTGGATATCACACTCTGTTGTCTTGTTGGTTGGGTCCTGCAAGGCATAGTGGTAAAGCATGTACTAAAATGAAGATGAGGATGAGTTCACTTATACCAGATGAGACTCAACAAATCAAGATTGTTCTTTCCCAGAGATAAACATCCTAGTCCAATCCACAGTCTCCATAAGAAGGGGCCACTATCATCCTCAAAGAAATATGTGTGTCCCAGTTGTCACCACTTGCATGCAACTTGCTGATGGCCCTCTCCCTGAGCCCTACTAAGCACTGTTGATTTCACTTGCACTGACTGTTTGCTCTTTGCATTCATTCCTTAGGGAAGGTGAGAAAAAGGGTACAGCTACCCTCTTCAGAATCTGGAGGACGAGTCAAGGAAACCATACATCCATCCACCCACCCACCCATACATACATACAACCTCTCATACACTCATCATCCACCTATCCATCCACCCACCCATCCATCCACCAACCCACTTATCCATCTATCCATCTCTTATCCATCCACCATCCCCCATTCATCCATCCATCTATCCACCCACCACCATCCCCCATCCATACACCCACCCATCCATCCATCCACCATCCACCCATCCAGAAGTGTTCGACAGTTTTGTTAATGTTCTCTGATTAGTGGGGTATCATTTCAACTCCTCCAGGATACTCTCAGCATCTTAAATACGGTTATCAAAATATTCTGTGTGTGTGTATGTGTGTGTGTGTGTGTGTGTGTGTGTGTGTGTGTGTGTTTCCACAAACACTGTGAGGACAGCCACTGTAGGTACTTTGTAAATGACAAATGAAATGAGCCTGTTGCTTTGTTGGAGTTATATGAAAAGTTCAATTCCTTAAATTGAATTGAACCCCAAAAGTGTAGCACAGGCCTGTGGATACATCTCAGTTGTAAAACATTTGGTAGATCCTAGGTTTAATCTCCAAAGACACACACACACACACACGCACGCACGCACGCACGCACGCACACAATTTTTTGTATGTCAGTATATTTTTAGGACAACAACAAAATGGGTATCCTTTTGACAAAGTGGTTGGTGTCTACTTGCCTTCTTTTCCAGTCCCTACTTGCCTTCCTAGCCCAACAATCTCATTGCAATCAGTGAGAAATCTCCTTATCACCTATGACCAACTTTACTCTCTAGGTCTGGCCTCCGGGAGGATATGCAAGCTGTTCTGTGTGGTTAGGCTACATCTTCATGGCTATGATTTTAATGCAATTAGAAATTAGGATCATGATCAAGAAAGGTGGGGGAAGCACACTTCTGTCTGAGTGCAGGCAGGAACTTAGCACATACTTCTTGTTCTGGAAGCCATTCTTTTCATTCTAAGGGCTTTAGCCTTTCATGGCCTCATGGCATCCCCTTGCCTATCGGTGTCATGCAAAGAGGATGAGGAGAACTGAATGTTGCAGAAATTAAATGAAAGAATAGGACATGGAGGAGAGATGTTTGTGTGTTCATTCTCATTTTCATTCTGATAAAGTCATAATTTACTAAATTATACCTTTTTATCCTCTAATTCTGACTCTCCTTCTGGCATTTGGATTTGTACATGACATTATCCCAAACACTTCTTATGAATGGAATGTGACCTGCCATGGCTAGTCAAGTAATCTTACTATTTTGGGTAGATATGGACATTTTTAGTCAGTTTGGGGCCATATTTGGCATTTGCAGAATTGTCACTACTTTTTATAAATCAATCTGTTCAACAGGGATACTTTGTGAGCCTTGGACAGTAAAGAGAATAGAGTCCCATAGCTAATAGTTTAATGTGGGAGAAAGATCCATGTAAATAGCCAGCTTATTTGGCAAGTCTTTTGATGGAGTTGTTCTTGGGATGCAGGAATCTTTGAAGTACCAAAAAATAAAAGATACCCAATCAGACCAAGGCAGGAGGTATCAAAAAATGATTTCCAAGATTCATATTCACACTAAAACTTGAAAGCTGAGTGTGACCTAGAGGAGAAAAGAGGGTAGGGCACTCTAGGGAGAGGAAGCAGTGGCTCAACATGATGAAAACTTGCTGAGGCCTGAGGGCTGTAAATTCAGCCGGTGAGCAATGGTGGTCAGAGACATAAAAGGGCCAGAGCCAGGTGAAGGAGGATCTGCAGTGCCTAAGCTCAGGGTGGGGGGACCACAGACTACCGTCGAAGATCCTCTGTACCCTACACTCCTCATTTATTTCCTTACCTTCTGTGTCTGGGACATAACAGACTCTCAGAAGATGTATGTTGAATAATTTGATAAATTCATTCAACCTTATCACCAGAGAGGAATACTTTTCCTCAATGATAAAAACAACTTTTAGTTATGTAGTGTAGTTATGTAACATAGTTACTGAGGAATAAAGAAAAATAATATAAAATACTAAAGACACTTTAAAGATTAAAATTCATAAATAATATTTTAAATCTCGGTCTCCTCTTATAGGAATTGTAAAGCTGCAGGATGCCAGAGAGATGAGGCTTTTGCCTTGTCTCATCAGGAAATATCATTGAAGTTTAAGGTGCTGTGTCAGTGTTTCTCAGCATTCTAATTCCACAGTGTCCCTTAGTTAAACTAAAAAATTATTCTTTGTTTATCTGAAATTCGCCTTTAACTGGATGCTCATATTTTATCTGGAAATTATATTTTATGGTCAAAGAAGCTCAGGAAATACTAAGTCAAATAGATTAAATTAACACCTTTCCTGTTGATCTTCACAGAGCTCCTTTATAGTGCAGTTAATATATTTCTTTGAGAGGGATATTAAATATATATTTTCCCAAGTGTAGTTGAACAAAAATTCCTTTCTCCAATTAGTATCCTCAAAAAACTCATCTAAAGTGCAATTTTCCCCTTATCTCTGGAGTTTTTGTGTCTGCTTACTAAGAGCTACAGCTTAGATGAGCACCCTTCAGAGGTCCATTTGTCTCCAGGCTGGCACTACAGGGAGTGTGCAGAACTGTGAGGAAGCGGGACCTCGCGTGAGGTTCTCAGGTCTCGGAACAGAGCTCCACAGGGATGGTGGGACTCCAGTCTCTTCTTTTTCTTTGCTTCCTGATTTGTAACATGGAGTTTGCTCCAGCACATGCTCCTGCAATGAAACGCTGCCTGCACCAGAGGCTGGTGGTGATTTCCCTTCCCATCTTGCATCAGGGTCTTCAAAACCGTGAGCCAGAATAAGCCTTTTCTCTTTATAAATTAGTAGCCAGCAGTGACTCATACTGAAAGGGCACTAATCCTCTAAGTATTTCTATGATTTTCTAGTAGCTTTTGATGAACTCATCTATTTAATGTCATTAAATTTTTCCTCCTGAAAGTACAAAATCCTTAGCATGAAATCTGGAGAGGTCCCCAATCTGTGATCCACATTCCCAGCTTTCTGTCCTACACAGGCCTGCCCCAGTGTCCCCCTGAGTAACCCATCTCCTTCTGAGTTTTCCACACTCTTTCAAAACACCATGGTCTTTGCAGAGATTTCCCCTCCGGCTCCTTATCTTCCCATGACTCACTAATCCCTTTTTGATTGGTGAATTCTGATTTGACACTAAGCACAGTCATGCATTTCTTCCTCTTCCCATGACTTCATATGTGTGCCTTCTGTGTGTTGTGGTTTAAATCTAAAATGTCCTCCTAAAGTCTAATGTTTTGGGGAGATGACTGGACCAGGGGGTGCTATACTCATGATAGGTTAGTTCCCTGAGGATCGCACAGCTAGCTGTCAGGAGTTGGGGGTCTGGACAGAAGTGGGTCATTGGGGTGGTCAGGTAAGCGTGGCTCTCCCTCCCCTGCTCCCCCCTTCACTCTCTGCTTCTTGGCACCTCAGGAGGAGCAGCGCTCCCACCACACAGTGCTGGCGAACCTGTGGCACACATTCTGCACCTGGCCATTTGTTAGCATTGAACGCTCTAAAAGGTTCCATCACTCGCTGACTGGTCTTTCTGCCCTGTTGACTCCACCTGGGAGCTACAGATTGAAATGTGAGCCAAGGTTTCTTCTCCTTAAAGTTGTGAGTGTTGGGCAGTATGTTCCAAAAACTAAAAAGTGACAAAGACATGCTGCATTATAGTTACTCGTTTACAAATCTGTCTCTCTCAACAAGATTTTCTAGGATTTAACTTTATCTTGTTCATCAGGTGAGTCCCGGCTCATAGCACAGTATCATATCTGACTAAAAAGACTGATGGATGAATGATAGCAAGTAGAATTGGAACGTAGAAGAAATGAAATTATGTAGATTTCAGAAAATGCAATGTCTCTCTGTGAATCCTTGCCCTTCCATTGATTATGTTCACATGATATATAACTTAATAATCATGGCTTTCATTACTTACAGTATAACATATTTGAAGAGGTTTATTGATATCTATTTAACCTGTTTTCTTTCAACTTGAAATATTATTAGTCCAATTTTAAGGGGCATGAAGATGGGCTAAAAGTGTATAGCCCAGTGATAAAGCACTTCCCTAGCATGCATGAGGCCCTGGCTTTGATCCCCAGTAACACACACACACACGTTACCAAAAGTCGCACTCAGATAGGAATAGGCTCTTTTTCATGTATTTGTCTGTACTTAACTAATTTTTTTAAAGGGTGTTTTCCCCCTTCCCTTTTTTTTATTTATTTACTTTATTTATTTATTTGTATGTGTGTGTGTGTGTGGCCAGCTCAGCCCACCTGGGGGCAGGGCTGGCTGGCATGTGGTACTGGGGGATTGAACCGCGGTCCCTGTGCTTTGCTAAGCTTGTTCTAAGTAGGTGCTTTAGACCACTGAGCCATCTCACCAGTCCCTTAACTAATTTTTTTTAACCATCTCTGGCAGTAAATTAGAAATCATAAGTGTTGGTGTGCATGTTTGACTCAGGTTCTACCATTAAAAGTATTCAAATGAATTACTTCAAAACTGAAAACTTTATAAATTCATCCAAAAAAAAAAAAAAAAGAATTGAAATAACAGGACTCACAGTATGGAATGAATGATCTATAGTTCACTACCTACAAACATAGGTAGATTGACAACCTGGTGTCTACAACCCTTTCCATCTGAAACTGGCTCTCACACAAAAATAAAAAGATTTATTTAAAAAATACATGTTCAATAACCACAAGAGGTTTGTTTCCAACTACATGAAAGGTGTTACTCCCTGTGTCCAGGAAACTTAGAAAAAGAAAGAATTAGGGACTGAAAAAGCAAAAAAGAAATAAGGTGATACCATGCACAATGCTCAGGATAGAGTAGAACCCCAAGCAGAACTTGATAAACTGAGTTAGAAACACAGGGAAATATAAATATTTGTGTAATGAAGCAAAGAGCAAAAGAACTTGAAGTCAACGGGCAGTAAATGCAGGAATTATGACTGTACTACAGAACATGCTAGGGATATGAGAACCACGATAAGAAGCCCGGTGTGACAGCACAGACCTGTAATCCCAGCACCCCAGGAGGTAGAGGCAGGAAGATCCTAGCTTCAAGCTGAGTCTGAGCCACTTAATAATGAGAACTTTCTCAAAATTAAAAACATAAATGGGATGTGGATGTAGCTTAGTGCAGAGTTGCTGGGTTCATTCCCCCAATACTACACACACACAAGCCACACACACACACACACACACACCACATGGGTCTGGCAATGAGTAAATGGACATGAAGCCACCCAGGGCAGGAAGGACCCAAAGCTGTGGAGTGGGAGTAGGTTGCTCAGAATCAGATCTAGAAGTCAAACACGGGCAGCTCTGTCCTTTGCAAGCATCCTCGTGAGAATGTATCCCTGGCACCCTCAGAACCCTGACTTTGAGGAATAAATTGTTTTACATCATAAAGTGAAAAAGATGCTCACTGGGAGCATGGGGGCCGGGAATGATAGAAGGTGGCTGCAGAGAGTGCAGGCAACTCACCGTGAGCAAAAGCACCAGGTAGTGCTGAAAATATGGGACCTTGCAAGAAACCTGTTTTTATTTAAGGAGTTGCCTTTATAGTTTTATTTTAGGAATGTGTATATTAGTAATAGCAATAGCTGATCTTTCATATTCCATGCTTACTCTAAGAAATTCATACATAGTAAGTCATTTAACCCTATTAAGTTGGTACCATTATTATTTTTATTTTATAAACAGGGAAAGTTTTATAGCTAATAAAGTGGTAGAGTAGCAATTTGAACCTAGTCAACCTGGTTTCTCTCTCTCTCTCTCTCTCTCTCTCTCTCTCTCTCTCACACACACACACACACACACACACACACACACATACACACACACACACAATAGGGTCCTCATACAACTATCCATTTCTCCCCTATGTAGGATAGTGAAGGTGATGACTGGCAGAACCCTGTCTTAAGGGCTCCCCAATACCAGCAAAAGTACCAGTGGTCCTGTCTCCGCAAAGCCACCTCTTGATGCAGAACCTGCCCACTCTGGCCCAAAGAAGGGAACAGGACCCAAGCTTCTGACTCACCACAGTTGTATTTTAAACAAAATGTTTGGTCATATGAAATGTTTTTGTATGGGTGCCCTGCCTAGGCTGGTCCAACAGATAGTCATAAAAATCCTGTGCGGACACTCTGAGCACCTCCCTAGGACCTTTCCTTCTGGGAATGAGAGAAGAATCTTTTCACAACTAGTTGCAGATCTTTCAGGAAGAGACTCTAACAACTGCTGAAGGCTACTTTTCCTGCTGGACATCTCTCTTGGCAGAAAAGGAGCAGAGGAGAGAGGGAGGAGGAGAAGAAGATAGAGAATAGAAGAAGGTGAGGGAGATGAAGAGAGGGAAGAAGACAGAAGTGGAAGAGAAGGGAGGAAAGAGCTGGAAAGGCTGGGTTTCTGGTTTCTGCTCCTGAGACCCAGAGTGGCTCCAAGCGCTGCCAATGATCTCTGAGTTGCCTCTTGATCTTCAGCTAAATCACTCTTCTACTTTAAGCTCACGTGGGTTGGTTTTCTGTTGTTTGCTTTCTGCCCAGGACCTGTCCACAGTCTCCTCTCATCATGCTCCTCCTTAGTCCCCCCTTTTCTGAGGCTACCTGCTCAGGTACTCTTCCTCCTCACAGACCACCTGCCATGCCCATGCACAGCCTGTGTACAGCCCGCATCTGCCCACACCATACCTTCTTCTTCTGGGTACTGTGGAAGAGATTTAAGTGACTTATTCCTGCAATCCTCAAAATTATAGGTTTTTTTAGGCATATCTACTTATAGTTATTTTGCCATCACTGTACACATCTCCATTCTAATTGCTGAAGCACAAATCTACACACAGGACAGCAGCAAGTGCTGCACAATCTGGACTTTTTCTTTCCTATGACAAAAAAGTTGCCCTTGTCCTTCATCAGAATATGACTACATGGTAAGTAGAATACAGGCAGGAAAACTTGGCCCTACACATCTCTTTCTGACTTTTTGGTTGTGAGAACTGGAGTTAAAAATTAGCTACTTCCTTCCTCTCTGGAGAGATTAACGTCTAATCTCTACCATACATGAGCCATAGTATGACCAAATAATTTGCCTAAGGGACAGGTGACTGACAGATTAGCAGGCTTTCTCTCTTAGCATATATTCTAGTAGATAACATGATCTCCAAATATGTATACAAAAATGAAAGCACTTTAAAATATAAATTAGTGATTTTTTTTGAAGTTAAAAATGGCAACCAATGAAAGTTGAGATTTAACCAACTGGTACTACTTCCTGCCTACATTTAGAGTTAAATACTAAGCCTTGCAATCCAGCCAAGTTCTGTCTCATTAGTTTTGCCTTTTTCTGTGTGTAGCTTTGCAATCTACAGCTGCCCTTACCTTACATTGTCCACATGTCTGAGGCTTGGATGTGGCTCTATAGCAGAGTGCTTGCCTAGCATATATGGATCCTGTGTTGGATCACCAGCACCAGGAGATAAAACTCATCTCCTGTCATCAGCCTAGAGAGTCCACCTATAAGCACAGAAAATACATGATCCTTCTCTTCCCAGGAAGCACTGGGACAAGGCTACCCAGCAAAACAAGCAGGAAAGAGATTATATTTTCTTAGTCAAGTAGGAGAAATCCTCTCATAATGAGTTAATTAAGCTGCTGGTCAAGAAGTGTTTCTTGAGAGCCACTTTCAGGACCTTGCAAAGGAAACAAATGCCAAAGAAAACAGAGGACAGCGGTGCCAATGCCACCAGCTACCCCAATGGATCTAAATAAAATTTCAAAGTGGGGAAGCCCTATTTTCTCCCTTTCTTTGGTCACTTACTCTCTCTACCCATCTGCTTTTCCTAATCTAACCAGTGTTTTTATGCTGCCCACCCCAGCCCCTTGACCTAGAATTCATTCAGAATATGACTGCCTTGTAGGTAAATACAGGCAGGAAAACTTGGCCCTAGACATCTCTTTCTGACTGTTTTTTGGTTGTGAGAACTGCAGTTAAAAAATAGCTGCTCCCTTCCTCTCTGGAGAGATTGATATTTAATCTCTACCATACGTGAGCCATGGTATGACCAAACATTTTGCCTAAAGGACAGATGGCTTTGAGCCCATTAACCTAGCATTCATTCATTCCTCATAAACACATTTCTTCATTCAATCAATAAATATCAGGAACCTACAGTGACCTGGACAATGGTGATATAACAGTCAACAGAAAAATTCTTGTCTCTCAAGGAGAATATACCCTAAAAGCAGTAGATAGAAATAAATACTTAATAAATGTTAGGTGTGGGCAAGTTAATAATGACCATGAACAAAAAGAAAGCAGACTGAAGGAAATAGAAGATAGAAGAGAGGGTGCTACTTTTTGCAGGTCCGTCAAACAAAGCTGGACTAGTCAGCTTCTGATAGCATAACAAAACATGTAAAATAACTCACTTAAAAAGAGAAAAGTTTTATTTTGGCTTGTACTTTTGGATGTTTTAGTCCCTAGACACATAGTCCTGTTGTTTTGGGGCCTGTGACAAGGCAGCACATGGTTGGTGGCAACATGTGGTGGCAGAAGCTACTGATGTGTGTCTCACAGTCCTATCCAGTGGAACCCAATAATCTTGAACCTCCTTCTAGACTCCACCTCTTAAAGGGGCCCACAACCTTCTGATAGCACTAAGAGGGGGACTAAGCCTTTGGACAACAGTGGAGATGCAAACCATAGCAAAGACCTGGTTGGAAATGCGATATTTGAGCAGACACACAAAGGAAGTGATGGGATCAGTGGATGAGGATATGCATCCTGGGGTCAGCCAGAGGAGGTCACCAATGCTAAGAAAAGGGTCAGCCAGAGGAGGTCACCAATGCTAAGAAAAGGAGCAGGGGAGTGCTGGGAATGCTATAGAAACTACAGCAGGTGTGGTGGCACATGCCTGTAATCCCAGCACTTGGGAGGCTGAGGCAGGAGAGTCATTGGTAATTCAGGACCAATCTGGGCTACAAAGTGAGCTCAAGGCCCTCCTGAGCTACACAGCAAGACTTTGTATCAAAAAGACAAAGGAGAGAGAGAGAGAGAGAGAGAGAGAGAGAGAGAGAGAGAGAGAGAGAACCTAATGGGGAGAAAGAAGATGGATAGGACATATTTTGAGACACAAATGGAAATGATGAAACTGCTACATTATGTGAGATGGGAGCCCATGGAGGGTTTTGAGCAAGAGAGTAATAGGAGCTGACTCACAGTTTAGAAGAATTACAATGGTTGTGCTAAGAATAGATTGACTGAAGTTGACAGAGCAGGGGAAGGAAGAAGAAGGAGGCTGTAACATAATCCAGAGCTATATTTTGAAGGTAGAGCCAAGCAGACTGGCTGATGGAGAAAACCATAAATGAATGATCCTATTAGGATAAGTACTGCAGTGGGGTTTGTTTGTACAGCAGATTGGGTCAAAGGCCTTTTGCACTGACATCCTCAATGCTTCTTCTATTTTTCACTTTATTTTCTTTCTTTAATATATATATATTTTAGTGCAGGCTCTACAAGGTCTCACTACGCAGTTCGGACTCATAGTGACTCCTCCTGTTTTCACCCTCCCAAGCAATGGGATTATAGGCTTATGCCACCACACTCAGTCTCAGTCGCCATCTCAGTGCACCCCAGGGGCACAGCATGCCAGGGATTGAATCCCAGTCCCTGAGCTATCTGGCCAGCCCTTATTTTTCACATTCAATAGAGTCTTTCTCAGTCACTATGTTGCCCAGGTTGGGCTTGAATTTGTGATCCTCCTGCCTCAACC
Organism: Octodon degus; assembly: GCF_000260255.1. NCBI lineage: Eukaryota > Metazoa > Chordata > Mammalia > Rodentia > Octodontidae > Octodon > Octodon degus. The sequence goes on along the minus strand of NW_004524695.1, from coordinate 7,565,715 downwards.
TCTAAGGAACTATAGGCGTAGGTCACCATGTTTAGCTATGACGTTTACAGCACACAGGAACCACAGGAAAATGTATACACTACACTCTCCACTGAAGTATAAAGTCTGTTATGGTTTGGACATGGTATATCGGTCAGTGCTAAAACTCATGTTGAGCCTTGGTCCCCAATATGACAGTGCTAAGAATCAGTATGTTTCAAAGAACGTACAGTCATGGCAGCTTCACTCTCACTGAGAGATTAATGTAATCCCTGCAAAGTGGGTTATGTAGTAAGCCTGGTACCTCTCCTGGGTCTCTTTTGCACAAATTTGTCCCCATGTTGCTTTTACATCATGTTATATTTCATGAGGTCCACACCAGAAGCCAAGAAAATGCTGGCTTCATTCTCCTGATCTTCTTGTCTTAAAAATTGTATGTCAAAATAAACCTATTTTCTTCATAAAGTATCCAGCCTTCAGTACTTTGTTATAAGAAAACAGACTGCAACAAATTTCTCACTTGTATATTTTGAGGTTCTGGGTGGGAATATAAAAGGAGCTCAATAAATGTAGGTTGAATTAAACTTAGTTCAAGAAGGAAGAAAAGACTTCAGAGAGGAGAATGTTTCTGAGCTGAGATTCAAAGGGTAAGAGAAGTCTTCTGAATGACAATGGTGCATGAACTAAATTTATCAACCATCCAGACAACCCTTTCTACTCTGAAAATAAAATGATCTTTCCTTACTTAGTATAACTTGGGGAGGAGGAGGAAGACTCACGTCATAAATCTCTAAGTTCTGATATTTTTATATCAGATATGTGTTAAGAGAAATGTGAAAGTGTGCTTTTTACTTCAGGGTTAGGCAGAAGTCCATAAGCAGAACCCACAAGTATAAATCAGAGGGAAAAATGGATTAAATCTTTTGGCTACATTAAACAAGATGACATAACACTTATGGGGAAAGCTATAATTGAAAAGGGTTGCACAAAGATTTCTAAGAAATCAATGAGAAAAATGCGACTTCATATAAAATGAAAAAAGAATAAACTGTCAATACCTCAAGAAGGAATTATGAATAACAAGTAAACATGAAAGTAGTGCTGGATTATTACTCAACCCAGCAGATTCAAGTTAAAATAATAGGCAAATGCCATTTCCTACCAATCATATAAGCAAATAATAATTGAATGTTACCAAATACTGATGAGAATTCCTGCAGCAAAAAGTTCTTCTTTGTTACCAATAACTTGTTACAAGGATTTTGGAGTCCAATTTGGCAATCCCTAGTAAAGCTGGACATGCCGTTCTATGATGCAGCAAGCTTACTCTTAATTACATTATGTACAGAAATTATACAAATATTTGCATAAAGCGACAAGACCAGTAATGTTTATAACAGTGTGAAAAGAAATTAACTTGAAATACCCTAATTATCCATTAATAGTTCAATTACATGTTCTATTTATAGAAAGATAGCTGTCTAGATAGTCTAAAAGGTCACCTCATTGAAAAACATCCAGATACTAGATTAATTTAAAAACAAACACTGTACTTTTAAAATGCTTTGTTAAAAAAAAATAAAAGAAATTTCCAGCGACACATCTCACTCCCTCCAGCAGAAAATAAAGGACACAAGTTTCAGAAGCCAGGGTGTCATGTGCATAGAAGCTGAGACTTCCTTGGGCAGGAAGGCCAATTCCAGAAGTGTAAAAGTGTTAAAGATCCTAGCCAGTGGCCACAGTTCCTCTGAAGTTTCAATTAAGAGTTCGGAGTTGAGATGCCCTCATGCACGTAATTCTGGGACGTCCAGAGAGCCCTGTTCTCTGTGAAGTGGGAACCAGAAACAGAGCTCCCTGACTACACCGAAAAGAGAGCAGGCCGGAACTTTATCTCTACCAAGGAAACAGGCTTGAGGGACAGTCTCCTGAGACCTTGTCATTATGTTTATCTACATATGGATATGGGCTTTGAATATAAACACTTATGTGACTGCTAAGTCTCCAAATTTAGAAATTAAGCTAAAATAATGGCACAAAGTTCCTGGTACCATCTAAGGCCAATATCAGAACATGAAAATCCTCTTTGAAGGAAACAGGTTCACAGATGAAGTTTTGCCAAATATGAGTTCACAATCAAAATGTATGAAGTATCTAATGCATAAAAACTCAATAAATAAGAATTAGTAAATAATAAAGGAGGAGTTACTATCAACTTAATAAACATCAAAAGGATTTTAAATAAAAACTGTAACCAATTTTATGGAAATAAACTGTAAAACTTACATGAAAGAGGCAAACTCCTAGAAAGTCACAACTACTGAAACTAAGGGAGGAACAAATGGGCAATCTAAGCAGACTCCTAACAAAGAAGGAGATCTAACTGAATTTTTTAAAAAAGTATTCACAAAGCAAAGTCCAGACCCAAATCTTCAGGGAATTTATACCAACTAAAGTCCTCAAACATTTGAGGAATTAACACCAATTCATCAAACACCTAAGAAACTTGTGTTCATTATAAAATCAATTCCTTATAAACCTTTTTTTAAAAAGTAAAAGTGGAGGGAAAGCCTTTCAATTCACTGTATATGTCCAGTATTAATTTAATACCAAAACCAGACCAAAAAAAAATCATAAGAAAACTAAAGATCATTATCTCGTGAATATGGATGCAAAAATCCTCAAAAAAAAAAAATACTAGCAAGTTAAATCCAGCAATATGGAAAAGGAATGATATACCATAACCAAGTGAAACTTATACCAGCAAAACAAAGTTCACTCTAATATTTTAAAGTCAGTTAAAGTAAAATACTGGGCCGGGGAGATGGCCCAGTAGAGTAAGTGCTTCCCTGGCAAGTGCAAGGGCCTGAGTTCAATTCCCAGTTCTGGAAAAAAAAAAAAAAAAGCAGAAAAATAAAAAATAAAATAAAAAAAAGTAAAACACCATACCATGACACTAAAAAGTAAAAGTTACAAAATCATCTCAAGAGATGTAGAAGTATTTGACCAAATTACGATTTTAAAGTACTCAACAAACTAGCAATAGAAGAGAATTTACTCAATCAGAAAAAGGGCTCCACAGCAAAAAAACTACATTTGATGATGAAAGACTGGCTGCATTCCTTCTAAAATCAGGAAAAGGACAGGATAAGGACAGGATGTTCTGACCACTTTTGATAGCTCAGTAGAATAAGTGCTTGCCTGGCAAGCACAAGGGCCTGAGTTCAATTCCCGGTTCTTCTTAAAAAAAAAAAAAAAGAAAAGAAAAATTGAGTAGCTACAGTAATAAGGAAAGGAAAAAAGTATTCCAATTGTAAATAAGGAAACAAAACTTTTCATAGGTGACATAATTTAGTAGCAAATATGTGGAAATCATAACAACTCCACTAAAAACTGTTTTAGCTAATAAATGAGTTCAGCAATTTGTAGGGTATAAGATCAATATACAAAAATAAATTACATTTATATACTCCTGTAGTAAATAATCTGAAAGTATAATTAAGAATTCCATTTATTATGGCATCAAAAAGAATAAAATAATTGGAATAAATTTAACAAAAAAGTGCAAAGTATATATGGGAAACTATAAAACATTGCTAGAAAATAAAGAGTTTAAATAAATGAAAATTCAACACCTATGATATTTAAATGACAAAGGAATACCCATTGAGTGGGCAACGCGGTGTGAGCAGCGGCCCCAGGCTCCGGGAGACTAGCGCCCTGAGAAGACTTCGCTGCTTGGGGCAGCCTGGTGAGCTCAGCCCCCTTCAGGCCCTCCCCTGCGTCCCAGCAGGAGCCTCTCGGAGCCGGCGCAAATCGATACAGACACACCCCGGGGACCCTGTCACGACTTCATCATGCCATATCGCGACATCATTGTGCCCTGTCGAGACACCATTTTATCACAGCTCTTTTCAGTATATATCTCTCAAAAAAAAAAAAAAAAAAAAAAGGAATAGCCATCTCTGACAAAACTAAACAAAAAAGGGGATACAAATGAAGGACCATTTTGTATCTGTATATTCAAAATAGTTAAGATGGATATACAGCTACTTTCTTTAATTCAATGAATAGAAAGATTTGTACTAATAGTGTTTGTGAACAGGATATCATGTCTGCGTCTTGTACTATGAATAACCACTAAGAAGACAACGATATGCAATGTATTAATTATTGAAACTGTCCTCCTAATCGGTTTTGAAACTGTCTCATTGCTATTTGGTTCTCAATAAAGTTATTTTTAAAAATTAAAAAAATAGGGCCGGGGAGATGGCTCAGTAGGATAAGCGCTTGACTGGCAAACGCAAGGATCTGAGTTCAATCCCCGGTTCCGCAAAAAAAAAAAAAAATAAATAAATAATAATAATAATAATAAAATAAAATTAAATTTAAAAAATGAAAGAGCATTTGAAATTCATGGATTGGAGACTTAAAACTGTATAGATGGCAATACTCTTCATATTGACCAAAGGACTCACTGTAATTTCTATTAGAAACCCAGCTATATTCAAAACTTCATATGAAATTTCAAATGACCCAGAATAATTAATCAGTTTTGAAAAAGCACAACAAAGTTGGTAGGCTCACATTTCCTAATTTTAAAGTTTACTACCAAGTGACAGCAATCAAAACACTGTGTGCTACTAGACTACAGATAGACATATCGATTAATGGAAAAAAGTTAAGGACACAGTGTCTATGGTCCAATGATTTTGAAAAGGGTACCAGGAGCATTCAATAAAGTTTTGTCTTTCTATTTTTCTGGATAGTGGCTCATTCTACCTTTTCAAAAATTCTATTAGTATATGCTTCCAGTACATGAAATTTGTACTCCCCTGAGGGAGTGGATGCAGAGCTTGTTTCTTTTTTAAAAATATCTTTCTGGTCTTTTTAACAAATGATGCAGAGACTACTATGTGCAAATGAAATTATGGAACCCTTACCTCACACCATGCACAAAGGGTAACTCAAAACTAATAACATATGCAATGTCATGAGTTTTACAGCTAAAAAAAAAACCCTGAAAGGGGGCCTGCCCCTTAGCTCAGTTCTTTAAGTGGCTGCTTCAACAAAGCAGTCAGGCTCAGGTTGCTGTGGTTCGATCCCCACCACTCGAGCCAGCCAAATCTGCCCTGGAGGCATTCGGAGAAAAACAACAACAACAACAACAACAACAACAAAAACCCTGAAATTAAGTCTTCTTGGCCTCAGATTTGGCAGTAGATTTTTTTTTTTTTTTCAGAACCGGGGATTGAACTCAGGCCCTTGCGCTTGCCAGGGAAGCGCTTATTCCACTGAGCCATCTCCCTGGCCCCACTGGCAGTAGATTTTTATAAGTGACACCAAAAACATAGGTAACAGAGAAAACATAGATAAACTGGAATTCACAAATCTTAAAAACTCTGCTTCAAGGACCAAATCAAGATACTGAAAAGACAACTCATAGAATGAAAGTATTTGAAAATCATACATCTGCTGAGGGAGCATATCTGAAATATACAAATAATATAATTCCAGAATTAGGAAAAGGCTTAAAATAGATATTTCTCTAAGGAAGATCTATAAGAGGTCAACATCATCTGTCATCAAAGAAATGCAAATCAAAACCACTGTGAGGTACCACGTGATACTCGTATGATGGCTAAGGGCGAAAGGTCAGATAACACACACTGATAAGGATATGTGGAAACTGGAACACAAACTGCTGGTAGGAAACTAAACTGGTGCATCCACATTGGAAAATAATCTGGCAGCTCCTCAAATTATGAAAGCGTTTTCATATGACCCAACAATTCTACCTCTAGTTGTAGATCTAAAGAACAGACATGTATACACAAAACATTGGAAACAAATGTCATTGGCAGCATTTTTCACAATAGTCAAAAGGTATATACAATACAATTGTCAATCAACCGACAAATGGTTAAGAAAAATGTGATATATCCTCTCATGAAATATTTGGCTATAAAAATGGAGCCACAGAGATGGCTCAGTGATCTAAACACCAGCCTAGATAAGCAGAAGGACCCGGGTTCAATCCCCAGTACCGCATGCTGTGCTGGCCCTGTTGGGGACACGTTGAGCCAGCCACCAAGACCAGGCATGGAGGCACACACCTGTAATCCCAGAGCTGGGGAGGCTGAAAACAGGAGGATTGCTGAGTCTGAGCTACATAATGAGACCCAGTACCAAATACAATTTTAGAAAAAAATGTTATACCGATATGTGATAAGCATGAGTGAAATTTGAAAACATCTACTTGCTAAATTAAAGAAACAACATAAAAAAACATATATTCTATGATGCCTTTTATGGAAAATATCTAGAAGAGGTAAATCCATAGAGATAAAAAGTAGATCAATGGTTGCCAGGGGGCATGGGAAAAGGGGAGCAGACGCTGTATTAGTTCCCCAGGGCCATGCTTTTAACATTCTCACCCACTGAGTATCTTAAAACAGGGAATATTTATTGTCTCATACTAGTACCAGAGCTAGAAGTCCAAAAGGCCATGTTTCCTCTCTGTAGAGAGGAAGAATCCTTCCTTGCCTCTTTCTGGCACCAGTAGTTCCCAGCAGCCCTTAGACTTCCTGGTCTGTAGCTACCTCACTCCAATTTCTGTCTCTTTCTTCAAATGGCCTTCTCTGAATGGCTTCCCCTCTTCTAATAAGGCCACTACTGATGTTAGAACCCATTCTAATCCTGTGTGACCTCATCGGAGCCAATTACAGGTACAAAGACTTTATTTCCAAACACAGTCACATTCTGAGGCTTCAGGGAGACATGAATGAGGTGGCACTATTCAACCCCTCATGAGGAGTGAGTGCTACCAAGTATTGGCTTTCTCTATGAGGTCACAAAAATGTCCTAAAACTGACTGAGGTGGGGATAATACACAGCTGTGAATATACTAAAAATTACTTCATCTGATGCTTTAGATAAGGGAACTGTATGATATGTAAATTATATCTCAAGAAAGCTGCCTAAATGTAAAGCATTAAGATTCAACAAGCCCCTAGAAAAAGACTACAAAATATACACAGAGAAGGAAAACTACCGCAGAGGAAGAGCTGAAAATAAGGAGTCATTCATTTGAGCTGAAAATCAATCTCTGGAATGTTAAGAACCTCATTTTTGTCCAGTGCTGCATCCTAAGAAATACAGAAGGTGTTCACAAATGTGTGATGGGATAAGGTGTTGGTAAGCAAATAAGTTGGAACACAGACACAAAGCACTAGGTAAAGATTTTCCTTAAATAATGTCTAATTTTTCTAATTATAAAATTATTTTATAATTATCTAACTATAAAATAATTTGTTAAAAACAAGATTAAACTAAAGCAGACAACAGCATGAAAGTTATCAGGGTGTGGCTGAAATCAGAGAAAGGATATCTGGGAAGCTTTGATGTAGAGGTAATGGCAGCGACTGATTTTGGACTTTGTAGGGGAAATATGTGGAAAAGCTACTTCAAAAGCAAGCATGAGCCCAGTCCTAGCCCAGGTCCAGTGAGTGTGTGGAGAGCTTCCTGCTACCCTGCGCCGGCGGGACCAGTCCCAGCCCAGGCGCAGCGTGGGCCGGACC
>NW_004524695.1:7542912-7551149 GCF_000260255.1 Octodon degus | reverse complement strand
AATGGTGTTTGTAAATAGGATCACAAGTCCGCATCTTGTACAGCAATTAACCACTAAGAAGAATATATGCAGTGTATTATTTGTTGAAACTGTATTTCCGATTGGATTTGAAACTGTCTCATTGCTATCTGTTTATCAATAAAACTTTGAAAGAAAAAAAAAAAGCAAGCATGAAGAATAAAGAGTGTAACTTGCCTGCTAACTGAGCAAAGATGTGGGGGGTGGGGAGAGAAAGAGAAGAGTAGTCAATCCAGGGGACTTGGAAAGGAGGGACATATACACAAGGTGAGTTATTAGAAAGCAAAAACAAAACCAGAAAAAATCAAATGCATCAGAAATAAATGTAAGTAGACTAAATCTTCCATTGAAAAGATAGTCTGTCATATTAGACTAAAAGCAAATCCAGTTAACTTCTACTTCTTTCTTTCTTTTTTTTCTCTCTTTCTTGCATTTGGTACAGGGTCTCACTACGCAGCTTAGACTCATAGTGATCCTTTTTTTTCAGCCTCCCCAGCGCTGGAATTACAGGCATGCACCACCAAGCCTAGACTCAGCCATGCACCTGGGGGCGGGGCAGGCACAGCTCATATGAGGTACTGGGGATCGAGCCCCCATCCCTGTACTTGCCTAAGCAGGTGCTTAGTCTGCTGAGCTATGACACAGGTGCTATTTCTACTTTAAAATACATATCTAAAACATAAGAACACTGAAAAAATAGAACCTAGGAACATGGGAAAAGTCAGACAGACAGACAGACATAAGACAGAGAGAAATAGAAGCAAGTGCTCTTATCCCAAACCCTAAATCACATGTTTTAAAGCAGATGAACTTTAATTTAGAAGCTAGTACAGAACACATTTCAAGTACTTACATCATGCCTGCAGTAGGGTTAGAGGCAGCAAACCCTAATCAAAGAGTAACATTTCTAAAAGAAGTACATAAATATTCACACTAAGTAGAATAAATAAAGACCACAAATAGTCTCACATCAGCATAGATCAGACTCTGCTGTCAAAAGAACCATAAAAATAGCTTTTGGATTTCAGAATGTTTTGGTTTTCAGAATTGCGGGTAGGGAGCTGGTCCAGGCAAGTATTAGGCAAAGGAGAATGGACACACCAAAGACATTTTCAAACAAAATAAGTTTTCAGGCAAACAACATTATTGTGGGATACCGAATAATTTTTTCTGAAACTTCAACTAACCTTCAAACTGGAACAATCTTAAATGCGTCCATTGTTACTGCAATAGTCCCCAATCACATAAAGACAATAATACAATGGAGGAAATTTGGTGTATGCATCAAGTAAGTTTCAGCTTATTTTGTCTTGTCCGCTTCACATTTTAGTGAGTCTCATCTTCAAGACCACATCAGCTAAAGCAGAGGCGAGGGGGTGGGAAGCAGAGAGGAAGGCTGCTTCCTGCCTGCTGGAAGTGAAAGGCTGTCGTCAGCCCTCTGCTGAGCTAGTGAGCAGGGCAGACTGATGTCTCCTTGGTGCCACAAGACAGATTAAGTCATGCGTCCACAGTCACACTACTAAGGGGCAGGGCTTAAATTCAAACTCAGTTGTTTCATTCTGAGATTCAAGACCTTTTCAGTGTATCATGGAAGACACTGTCCTCTGATTTCCTGAGATTAAAATGACACAGGATGAACAGATGTGTGCTACCACTCTAGCAGGGGGCTATCAGCAAGAGGCTGTGTGCACTGCAGGCAGGGCCTTTTGAAACCTGAGACGGGGGAGTCCCTTCACTTGCAGACATTACCACTTTCTGCCTAAGCTGAAGAGACCTTCTAAATACCAGGAATCCCCAGTCCCAAAACCTAGTATTTCTCTGCCTTACAAACATATTATGCTTTTAGCACAAAAGTGGAGTTATTTGAGGAAGGTGTGAAGTTAGAGTTTTAAGTGCAAATCCTTTGCAAACAGCCAATTTTTCCCAACTCTCATTTACTAATTATCCTCCATTAAATAGAAAGAGGAAATAATTATAACTAAAGTTGGTCACTGTAACAGTTGTCGCAAAGATATACGGAGAATCAAACCTATAAATAAAAACAGCACACTGGCCCTTGTGTTTAGAGAACACCAGCGACCGCTCCAGGAGTGAAATCCCGCAGCATGCGCTTCTGGCCACCAGCGACGTCCTGGCGCTCTCCCGACAAAGCTGGCCTCTGGTTCAGCAAGACAGAGCAGCCCTAGCAAGATGGAGACTCGCAGTGTCGCCATCCGCCACAAGAGGGCGGGCGACATAAGCGAGTGAAAGGTCACCCTCCGCGAGCACACACCGGAAGAGTAAATGTGCATCCAACCCGGGTTAAGATTTTTATGACCAGGAGCTGCCGCTAGAACCAGGAACACAGTGATCCAAATTAAGATATTTTTCCAAAAGCTATTTTGGTGGTGTTAATCTCATTTTGATAATGAAGTCTTAGAGATTTTTGTATAAAGAATAACAAATTGTCTAGCTGTATAATGAAATAGAAACCAGATTATTCACCGAAAGGAATTACAGTAAGCAACAGCAGTAAGTGGACTTTATTTTAGGTAAACCTTACCAAAAAATAGAGACTAAAAGAAATTCAACTGGCATTTGCCTTTTTTAAAGATGTAAACTAAAGTGTATATCCTTTATTTATTATTTTGTGTGTGTGTGTGTGTGTGTGTGTGGAACTGGGGATTGAACTCAGGCCCTTGAGCTTGCCAGGGAAGCACACATTCCACTGAGCCATCTCCCCAGCCCCTAAAGTGTATATCCTTTATAAAGTATTGACATGTGAAAAACTTGAGTTCAAATTCCACTTTGACCCAAGCTATAATTCCTATGCTCTGAGAGGCTGAGACTGAAAGATCTCAAGTTCTAGCCCAACGTGAGCAATTTAACTACTTAGCAAGACCCTGTTTCAAAAAAAAATTTTTTTTAATTATTACTTTTCTTTTAAAGGACAGATATAAGCTCTGTGTAAAGGCCCTGATATCCGATCCTGAGCCCCCCAAAAAAGAACACTGATTCTCCACTGATTATCTTTCCGAACTGTGCAAATACACCACCTCCTTCTTAGCCCATCTCTCACATCATCGGTACCAGCTTTCTCTTGGAGAGCTCATTCGTTTCAAATGGCTTCCTCTGAGAAATCCATCTGCTAAATCTCACCTGTCACCAGGAATCCTCTGGGTTTACCAGGTGCCAACCAAGTCAGAGTATATGTGTTTACAGGCTCTGGGTCGAGGTTTCTGTGCTCAACTCCATTTCTGTGTCAATGTCGGCTCCACTTCTTACTAGCTTTTCACAAGCTTGGATTACTCTTTTAATCTGTCTGTGCCTTTGCTTCCACTTCTTTCTTTCTTTCTTTCTTTTAGTACTGAGCACGGAACTGGGGACCTTGCACTTGCCAGGCAGGCACATATGCTACTGAGCTCTATCTCTGGCCTTCCTTCTTAAAATGGGAACAATAACAGTATCTACCTCTATGAAATAATTGTAAGGATTCAATGAAATAAATTATGTTAAGCCATAGCAAAATGTATAGTTCATGTGTATGAACAGTAAATCTTTATTGTAATTCATTATCATACTATAATACACAAATGTTTATTGTGTACTTTTGATGTACCAGGTACTATTTTATCTGTTTAGATGCATCCAGAAACAGAATTGCTGGTGACTCCTGCTGTTGTGGCCTTGCATTCAGCAAGGGGAGGTGACAGTGACCAGCAGGTATCCTAAGGGAGCAGATACGCTGGAAAGCAAGTTTAAGTGGTATGACAAAGAAAAGCAGAGCAAAACAGAGAGACACAAGAGGGCTATCACAGTTGTAAAACAAGCTGGCCAGGAATGTCTCCTTCTGAAGGTGGGGCTTAGATAAAGGCTAGAGACCACTCAGAGACACCGTGGAGCTCCAGGGAAGAGCATTTCAGGGAGGAGGAACAGCCAGGCAGAGGCCGTGCTGCCCAGATGTGCCTGCCTCATTCCAGGCACAGCGAAGTGGCAGAAAGGGAGCCTCCCAACCGGATGGTCCACTCTGGCATCAGACTCCTGGAGGCCCACACGAAACAGCGTGTCTTCCCATCGAAGTTTCTGTTAAATGTTCATTCTTCATAAAAATGTTAAGTTTTTTCAAGATCATAACATGGAGCTCACTATTTTAATGTTTTTCTTTTAACATTGTTTATGGGCTTTGTTGTTTGTCTTTCCATGCTGGGGACCAATCCCAGGTCTTTGCACATTCTGAGTGATGGCTCTACTTTCAAGTTACAGCCCAGCCCTTTCTTCTTAACATTTTGAGGCTTATCCTTTTCTTTCAAACCTTACTGCTGTGACAGAGACAGATTAATACCTGGCCCCAAGACTAAAATTGTATGGTACCTTTCAATATAAGTAATAAAAGTCTAATTAACATTATAAAATTAGAGATTTTTCATTTTTAGATGCCCTTGACTTATCATTAAGAACGTGCTGAATTCACCAACCAGGCTCCAAACTGCCACCACCCTGTTCTTTCTTGTCACCCTCCTCACTCCCGACTGTAACCTAAACAACATGAAAAGTTTCGGATTGACCTTTCTAGGATGTTACATTCATTGGTCATCTTTGTATATGAGGCCTTATAATGATCATTTATTATTTACCAGATTAACTCTAAATAGCAAAGCCTGTCTTCCTAATTATGAACAATTTGAGGCGACTTTAAATTTCTTGCATTGTCCCAGAAATACTTCGCATAATAGATGATATGTGTAAACACTTAAATGGTTTAAAAAGAAAATTGAAAAAGAAAAAGTGAAACTCCCAGTTTCAAGTTCTCCCAACTCTGAGCAACATCTTGATATTTTTTAGTCATATAGTATGATTTACAAGCATGTTCACTCTTTATAGTGCATGAGTCTCTTAGTTTGGGTGAATGCATATGGTCCTATAATTACCATCATAACCAAGACACACAATGGTTTTGTCACTCTAAAACCTGCCTCGTGTCCCTTTATAGTCCACTCTGCCTGGTGCCTCCAGCAGTCATTGATCTTTTTCCTGTTCCTATAGATTTTCCCTTTCTGGATGTCATAATGGATCACCCAGTGTATGGCTTGTTTGTTTGGTATTTTTTAAGCCTGGCTTCTCTCACTTGGCAGAATGCATCTGAAACTGATCTATGTTGTTGCATTTATCGATGGTTTGTTCCTTTGGCTAAGTAGAATTTTGCTGTGTGGATGGGTCACAGCTTATTTATCCATTCACCAGCTGAAGAACATGCAGGTTGTTTCCAGCTTGGGGCAATTATGAATAAAGCCACTGCAATCATTCATATGCAGGTTTTTGTATGAACATATGTTTTCATTTTCTTGGGTAAACACATCGAAGTAAAAGTCTTGGATCATGTGGTATTCTTAACTTTTAAGAAAATGCCAAATTGTTTCCCAAGGTGGCTATAACTTTTTACATCCCAACCAGCAATCCTACCAGTTCTAGTTGCTTGGCATCCTCATCAGCACTAGGTATTGTCAGTTTTTAATATATTTTATTTATTCTAATAAGCATATTTCATAATGTTTTAATTTGCATTTGCAAATAGCAATGTCCAACATCTTTTCGTGCCCTTACTTCAGCATCTGTATGCCATCTTTGATTAAACGTCTATTCAAATCTTGCCATTTTTAATTGGATTGTTTGTTCTCCCCTTATTGAATTTTAAGAAACCTTCATATATTCTGGGTATATGTCCTTTATCCAATATGTATTTCTGCAAACATTTTCTCCTACATGGTAGCCTGTCTTTTTAAAAGTCTACACACAATAAAATTCTGAGTTTTAATGCACACATAGATTCTTTAATGTGTGTACACACAAGATACAGAGCATCATAATTCTCTCTGTTTCCCCTGGCCACACCCTTCCTCCAATCCAGACTCTGGCAACATTTTTATCCCTTTATTTTTGCCACTTCCAGTATCTTCAGTAAGTGACATCATATCGTATTTGGTCTTTTAAGGCTGAATTCTTTTGCCTACATTGTTGAGCTAAACCATGCTGGATTGCTACACTGGAGTTTATCTATCCACTTCTCTAGTAAGGGACATACTTAAGTTGTTTCCAGTTCCAGGCAAGGAGGATTTTTGGAAAATAAATGTATTTTTTCATAGTGAATAAATACAAAACGCTGGATATTATTGAGAATAGATTCAAGCAACACTGTGGAGCTTAAAAAAGTCAGTGAAGCAAGGTTTTGGGGAGAGTGAAGAGGCGGATGTTCACGGGTCCAGCTGAATTAGGATAACGTGCATCACAGGAGCTGAGGCCAAAGTCAGGCTGAGGAGCACCGTGGCTTGAAAGGCAGCTCAGATCAACCGTGAGCTTGGCTTGCAGTAGAATGTGGGAAACAGAGACTCCTGGGCAACACTACAAATCCATACCACCTTAAATATTTTGTTTACATGTTTATAATTTCCCCCCTACTTCTCCAAAGGCACTATCATAAAAAGCTACTTGCACCAGGATAACTAAAAATTGAAACCAAAAGAAAATTCACAAGCCATGTTGAGGAAGAATCCAAGAAAAATTCAGCTGAGAACTCAAAATGACATGCTTATATATTCTCTGAGCCCCTGTGGTCCAGAACAACAACAAAAAAAAGATAATTTTTTTATTATCAGTTGCAAGATCAGTCTTTTGGGAGGAGAGATGTTTTTCCTATCACTAAATCCCCAGATAAATGTTATACAATTTCTTATAAGAATGAACCATAGTGCTGGGGAGGTAGCTCAGCAGTCGAAGCACCTGCCTGGTAAGCACAAGGCCCCAACTTCAATCCCAGGTACCACATGCCATGCCAGCCACACACTGTGCTGGCCACTGAAACTGGGTGTGGTGGCACATGCCTGCAATCCCAGCGCTGGGGAAGTTGAGACAGGATGATCACTATGAGTCCGAGCTGGGTAGTGAGATCCTATACTAGACAAATAACTAAATATTTTTTAAAAAAGAATGGACAATAATAAACATTAAATTGCACCCTGAAAGGAAAAAACACCTCAACATAAGAAGTTATGGTATCCAGCTTCAACAGACTCTAGCAGTATACAGCGCGCAGAAATGTTTTTCCATTCAGTTTCTCTCATATATAGTATCACTTGGAGCTACTTGATAAACATGAATTCCTAAGCCTCATCCAAGACCAACAAAATAAAAATTGGTGGCAATACAGCCAGGAATCTGGTGTATTGCAGACCCACCAAAGTAGTATGTGATAAAAACCAAGAATCTACTTTAGACACCAGGTCTATGGAAAAGTAGAGCTTCTCAGTCCTGTGGCAGTGCCGAAACAGAAATGGAAAGACATAGAAAAAACAATAATTTACATGCCCTTGAAGCCACCTCTCTGGATATTAATTGTTCCCATGGTGCTTGGGGCAGTCCATTGACTGCTGAGTTCTTTGGTAAGTGCCCAAGGTGCAAACCGTTGGTGTTACTGACTGAGCCTTAATTGTTTTAATTCTTCAAGGTGTCTACATCTGCAAAAGAATCTTCACTGCTGCTCATCTCTTTAAAATGCCTGATAAACAAATTAAGAAAGAACATAAGAGGACTCAAATTATTTTATGTTTATTTGCACAGCCAGCTTTATGCATGCTAGTACTTTGCATGCGCATGTCTACACTGTCTGCTGCAAATGAGATATAAACACAGACCAGGAGGCCCTTCCAGAAAGACACCTCGCCTACAGCTTTAGTTTACATTGTGCCTGAAAGTAATAAACTACAGTTCTTTAAAAATATTCTCTGGTGTAGATTCTTCTCCCTGTGTTCATCAAGGTCGCTGAAGTGTTGCTATCAATGCTGCATGAGTCTCTTTAGTCTAACTTCAGGAGATCACAGAAGAATTTGGCAGTTTTCTCCTTAAAAGCAAGATAAATAGGTGTGTCTAACTGGTAAGAAACAGAAATTTCAAGTAAAGAAAAGATGCTGCATTTGTATTCGAATCCCATCTATGCTTAGGTCTAACACACGCCCCGAGATCTTCACACACACATACTTCCTGGAAAATGTTTCCCGTGTAACTGTGTCTATGGGCACTTTGTGGATCTAGCAGCAAGGAGGATTTATTAAGTCCCTGTGATGATGCATGAAATGTTATATATGTTACAGAGCATTACCATGTAGAACAGATTATATTTCAAGGGGAAAAAATAACATCACATTAACACTGAAAAACATATTGGAATAACATATTTTTCCAAAACCCAG
>NW_004524695.1:7533080-7542812 GCF_000260255.1 Octodon degus | reverse complement strand
ACTTTAAATCCATAAAATTAAAAATACCTTTTGCCTATCGGAATGTGCAAGAAAAATCAATGAACACCTCCACAGTTTGTTTTGGAAGAGTTAGAAACCATATGTGGGCATTACATTTGACTTACTGATTAGAATAACTTGCATTTCTATTGCACCCTAACATGCTCTGAATATCAGTTCTGATCTAGGAGGGTCCACCTTTTCTTTCCCCACTCCCACCTTCTGTTCTCAAGGACTGAATTCTGGAGGGAGATTTCATGGTCCACGTTCTCATTCATATGCTATATACTGTATTATATAGATACAGAAATTTATACCTTAGGGCTTTGTTCCCAAAGAACTTTGATTTGCCCAAATACCTTAGCACTGGATTTCTTTTCAATAACTCAGTTGACAATCACTGGAAGTTCTCTTGTAGTTCCCCAATTTTAAACATTAAAGATTTCAGACTCATTCCAACCCATTTCCTTTTCTAGTCCTTGACTCTTTCTCGAAATGACCCCTTTTAGTTCAGCCAGATGTAAACAAAACTGAATGTTAGCTCTGCTCCTACAAGGGCTGTGTTTAGACTATGCCTTGCTCGGGGCCAATGCTTTTCAAAAAGAATATTTTGATCTCTAGGGAATCCTTGAAGGTGAAAGATGCCAGGGATAGGAAGCCAAGATTTAAAAATATATATTTGTTCATCATAACTTATCCTGAAATAAAAAATGACATTTAGATGCAAGTAAAATATTTCTGAACACAGTGGGCCACTTACATAATTCAGAACTGAAAAAAAATATCCTATAATTCATTAAAATAACTATTTGTGCCCCCATCTTATTTCAAAATGGATGTTTTTGTATGATTCCATTTATAAGAAATGTTCAAACTAGACAAATATTTAGAGACAGAAAGTAGACTTGTGACTGCCTACGGCAAGGAGGTGCAAACTGAAGGGAGTGGGGGGCACTTAACGGGCAGGGAATTTCTTTGGGGAGTTATGAAAATGGTCTAAAATTAGACATTGGCAGTGGTCACAGAGCTCTGTGAGGTTACCAAAATACAGTGAGCTGTACATTTCAAAAGGGTGAAATTGCAGTATATTCATTATATCCCAAAGAAGCTATTATTTTTAAAATGGATTTCTATAACTCCCATCAGTCAATAGGATGATGACAAACAACACAATATGAAACGAAGCCCTGGAAACTCACAAAACAGAAACTATGGTTAGGCACTGAGGATGAAAATAGACATCCATCAGAAGTGACTGGGGAAATGCCAGACAGAATGAGGTATTTCAAGCCCATTATACAGGGGAAATTGCAATAATTCCTAATGAGAGCAGAACGTGAGAGTCTCTTGTAGAAGGTAGATGTGAATTGACATAAGCTTTGGAGCACAATTTGGCAACAAACACCTTCAAGTCAGAAATAAGCAAACCTTACAACCCCAATCCTATTTCTCAGGGGACTGTCACGCAGGCTGGCAGAGATACAGGCATAGGAACATCACAGAGAGAAACAGAAACAAGCCAGTTCCAGCATATAAAGGGATGGATGGCTAAACTCTAGTGTGCATGTATCCAAGGGGCTAATATACAGGGCTTAGATTAGAGTCACTTAAAAAATTATAAAAAATATGTTGCAAGATTTTTTTAAGGGCAATAGAATAGGAAAAATCCAGTTAGGCTAAAGATTCGTATTATGTACGGAGTGAGCCTTACCTTGTCTGCTAGAGTTTGGTCATAATTTGACTCTCAACTTTTAGCGGTCAATGCAACAAATTTGTGATTAATTCACAAGTTAAATTTCTATTTTAAAATTATCACTAGTTCCAGCACTTAAATCAGAAAGCTTTTTCAAGACCCCACCATGGCAAGCAGGTAGTAAGCAACAGTCTCAGTGCCCTACTCTCCTCCGTAATGCCAATTCTCATTTCTGAAAAGCTCCATCCACACGCTGTGATCTCTGAGTCACTAATTTTATCTGATGGTTCAGTTTTGAAAGCAGCAGTTAGGGGTGGAGGTATCCATAGTCTTTTCTTTGGCCAATGTTTCAAATTTTTTAATGTGGATCCCTTTGGTGAGCAGTATACTCCTTAGAGCAGTGCTGTCCAACAGGAAGGTCCACAGTGATGGACCTGCTTTGCATTGGGCCTCGGGCGGTGGCCAGTAGCCACATATGGCTGTACTTACAGAGCGCTTAAAATGTGGCTCCTGAGATGGTGGGGCTGAATTCAAGTTGCACTTGGTTTTAACTCATTTTAATTTAAATAGTTGCATGTGGCTGGTGGTAATCCAGTGACACAGTTCACATGGGCCACGAATTCCACCATTCTCAATCCTCGGCCTACAGCAGCACACATTAAGATTATCCATTTGCCCCTAATGATGTTTGTGTTTGAGATTTATAGTTTAAAGTACTATGTCTCAAGGAGTGGTTATATCTTTTTTCATCTATTCAACAGATACTCTTTCTATATGAAAGTTACAGTTCCGTGGCAGCCACGGCACTCAGGATTTAAAAGGAACCACGGACTCATCCACTAGAGCACTGTAGATGAGAGATATTTGGGGTTTAGGAAGGATCAGGTGCCGGGATGGCAGCACTTGAAAACATACCTGAACATCATGGTACAGAAAGTCCCTTCCAGGGGAAGCAAGATTAAGAACAGGTCAGCTGGGCTGGGGGACTGTTCTCAGAAGACGAAAGAGTGTGGCCTGTTGTGGTGATTGCTTTCCTTGCCTCATTTCACTTACCATGATATCCTCGGAATCCATCCATATTGCTGCCAATGGCAGGACTTCATTCTTTTTTATGGAAGTATAATATTCCATTGTGTGTACATACCACATTCCTTTATGTATGCACCCTGAATGGGCATTTATGCTGCATCTAGCTCTTGGCTGTGTGACTAGTAAACACAGAGGTGCAGGGGTCTCCCCAACATGCTGATCTCAGCTCACTTGGGAATAGACCCAGCCCTGGGATTGCTGATTGCATGGTAGTTCCATTCTTAACATTTTAAAGAACATTTTCATAGCAGCTGTACTAATTTTCATTCCTACCAATAGTACATAAGAGTTCCCATCCATTCACATCTTTGACAACATTTACTTTCTGTCCCTTTGCTAGTAGCCATCCTAACTGGAGTGGCGTGATATCTCGTCATGGGTTTGATTTGCACATCACTGATAACTAGTGATACTGAGGGTATTTTTCATAAATGTGTTGGCCATTTGCATGGCTTCGTTTGGAAAGTGGCCATTCAGGTCCTTTGCTCTACAGTGCCCAGACTGGTCTACAGTGCCCAATTCCTGGGTTTAAGGTGTCCACCTACCCCAGCCTGCCAGGCAGCTGGGACTCCAGATACATGCCATTGCATCAGTCTCTTTTATCCATTTTAATTGTGTGTGTGTTTCTACTGACTTTTGAGTTCTTTATATATTGTAGATCTTAGCTCTTTGTCAGATGTAGTTTGTTAGCAGTTTTTCCCACTCTACAGGTTGTCTCTTCATTTTCCTATTTAGTTTGGTATAATGTCATTTTTCTCCTTTTGCATTTGTCATCGGCGATACCTCATTTTGAACCATATTAAACTGCCTTTAGACTTTCTCCTAGGGACAACTAATTTTTTTTTCTTTGCGGTACTGAAGATCGAACTCGGGACCTTGCACTTACCAGGTAGGTACTTATGCCACTGAGCTATAGCCCCAACCCTGGGACCACTAAAATTTTTAAGTAAAAAATAGACTCCTGTGATCTCTTCTTTCAAAGTAAATCTACTAGAGTTATCATATGACTTAGCAATTTGATTTGGGGGTATACATTCAAAGAATTCCAATTCTCAAAGAGATATGCATATATCCATTAGCATATTTGCATTCACAGCAGCATCATTAGCAATGGTCAAAAGATAGAAATAACACAAATATCAACAGATGAATGGGCAAACGAAATACAGAACACACACCTAGTGGAGTATTATGCAGCCTGAAGGAGCAAGGGAATTCTGGTACCTGCTAAAACATGGGCAAACCTTGGGGACAGTATGCTAAATGAAATAAAGGGCACATACTACATGGTTCCACCCACTTGAGGTGCCAAATATTTAAAGAGAAAAAGTAGAATTGTGTTGGATAGGGCCTAAGAGAAGGAACAAATGGGAAATTTAGTGAGCATAGAACTTTGGTTTAGAAAGATGGAAAAGTTGTGAAAACCCGTGGTGGTGATGCTCACACTCTGGGGAAGTGTCCGACACCCTAGACTGGAAGGTAGACTTTGTGTTATCTGCATTGGACCATGATAAAAAAAATACTGAAAAATAAATTCATATATAACTATGAAAAATAAATTCACTATAACTATGCAGAAACCCCTCCAATGACCTTTCTTCTTTCTCTTTCTTTCTTTCTCTCTCTCTCTCTCTCTCTCTTTCTTTCTTTCTTTCTTTCTTTCTTTTTGTTTTCAGAACTGGGGATGGAACTCAGGCCCTTGCGCTTGCCAGGGAAGTGCTTATTCTACAGAGCCATCTCCCTGGCCCTCCAGTGATCTGCCTGCAACTGTTTTTGGTCCATTACAGTTTATTCCCCACAGCACAGAGACAGCAATAATTTTCAAACACAAGTCAGGAGTAGGCTCCCTGCAGGAAATCTCTCCATGCCCGCCACAGGCTCACACAGTGGTCCTGCCCCAGGTCACTGCCCTGGCCTCATCTCCTCCATGCTCCTGCTGGCTCTCCACTCTAGCCTAACTGGCTTCTCTTTCTTTGGACATGGAAAGCAATCTCCCACCATAGTATCTTCCCTCCCTGAAACATTCTTTCCTCTTATATTCACCAGACTTACTTCTCTTTATCCTGATCAAATGTCAGCCTTCTAGCATCTTCTTTGACCACCACACCTATCTAAGAACCTCCTCTTCTTGTTTTCCTTCACAGAGCTTATCCCTACCTATTATTTTATTATACATCCACATATTAATTTGTTTGCTGTCTATCCTGCAGCATAAGATCTACAAAGGGAAGGACTGTGCTTTGTATATTCTCAAGTCCTCAGAAAGCAATCACCACCTCGGGGAACTCAGCAGTTCTTGACATGTAGGAAGCCTTCAAAAAATATTTGCTCAATGGAAGAATAATTAAATTTGCATCTTAGAAAGATCATGAGAATGGATCGAACTGGGAGACACTTGAAATGTCAAGTGAGTACCAGTGTGTGCACAAGGAGATACAGAGAGATATTTAAAAGAGATAATCAAAAGGCTGGATGGGGGATTCATGCAATTCGCTAGAAAACTCAAGAGGAGGAGGAAGAGCAAGTGTGCAGAAGACAAGCTCAGTTTTAATTTTATGCAGTAGACTATTCCAGTAGAGATGTTCAGTGGGTAGCTGGCTGTGTTCAGCAGAAAGATCTGGGCAAGAAATGCAGATTTAGCAGCTCATAAATATAATCTTAGTGGAAATGTTGGTAACTGTTGAGCAGTAGTTGAAGATTATACATTTGAATAAGTACTTGAATGTACATATTAAATGTTGCCAATTAATTTCAGACTCATGAGCTTTTGTAGTCTGCCAAGCTGGTCATATTTTAAAAACTGTATAGAATGTAGGAAATGAAACTTCTTAAACTTAAAAAGAAAAACAGTATTATTCTTAAATTTTTTTTACTGTAACATCAATTTTAATGGATGATATGCAATCCTCAAGCCATATATTCTTTAATCCAACTAATTAAATTGTAAAGCAGTGTTCAATCTTTATTGAAACATCATCTTTTCTATTAAAGAGCAGTCTGTCTAGGAGTATAGGAAAGCTAGCATATGTAAGGCCCTGGGTTCAATCCCCAGCACCCCCAAAATACATAAGTAATAAATAAAGCTCCCTATCCCAACTTCATTTCACTTACCCTGAGACGAGCTCGGATGGCTTGCTTTCCGAGTCACATGATTGTATGGAAGGCAGAGCCACCCGGGAAGGCAAATCTCTCACTGTTTCTAAGTAGATCCTAATTAGTGGGCTATTGTTTTACGAATGTTCCTGTGTATCCTTGGAGGGACTCCTTCAAAATTGCTCCTTGTTCCTGCCCTGCCCTTCACCAGGCTGCCTGAATCTCCTGCAGTTAACCATCTGTGTCACAAGTGAAGCTGCTGTCAGACACTGAGCTTTTACTCTTTATTGTCGTTCAGCAAAATTGAACTCACCATCAAATGTGTCGCAGAGCTGCTGGAGAATAAAGCTATAACCCTCTGTGGCATGTTCAGATTTTTACACTACTAAAAAGTATAGCCATTTCTGCTGTATAGAGCTCAAGCCTAGGCTTTAATACCATTTGAAGGCTGTTGTTCTTGCATGACTTTCTTGCTCCATGAAAAAATATTACAGTATTAGAAGGTGACCGTATATACCAAAATGCAGTGACTGCTTTCAGCAATGAAAATTTTATATGGGCAACAGGATAAAACATAACCTCAGTTATAATGGTCAACCAGCCAAAGCTAGTGAATTTTCTAGGCATTCCAGAAACTCACTGGGGCAGATGCCTTGAACAGATTCTACAAAACCTTTTCAGCCTCTTCACATTACCCTTCCTGCTGGAGATTCTTCCCTGCAGCTGCAGGTGGCCAAGAGCTCAAGTTCAGGACCGTGAGACATAAACAAACACATGCTTAAGTGTGACCATGACCTGCTGCCCATTTCCCTGTCCTCTTCTGGACGAAGCAGCTTGTGTCATTGCAGCCTTTTGTGTTTATGAGGGAAAAGGGCCATGGGATTCAAACACCTAACCATATCCCACTGCTAAACTGAAACTGACCATATGGCTTCTGTCTGAGATGCATGGCTCCCTCCCGCAAGCTTCATGCACTCATAGGTGTGTCCTTTCAGAAGTGGCTGGATTTTGGATGTATGAATATGGATAAAGAGTGCATGATTACTGGGCCGGGAGATGGCTCAGTGAAATAAGCACTTCCCTGGCAAGTGCAAGGGACTGAGTTCAATCCCTGGTTCCGAAAAAAAAAAAAAAGAGTGCATGATTACTAATTTAGTTCATTGACTGGTTTAGCATAGTTCTGGGTGTGAACAATGGGAAGGACCACCCTGGGTGTGGATGCCCCAGCCAATAGGCTTGTAGCCTGCCTAAGCGGAATAAAAGGGAAAGGGGTGCTCACTGCTTTCTGCCTGCTGCCTGCCAGGCCATGAACTCCTTCTCCCTGGGATGTCCCTCTGCTATGCCACCCTGCCTTGGAGCCAGGCAACTATGGACAGAAACCTCTATAAGCCACGAACTAAAGTAAACCTTTCCTTCTTTAACTTTAGTTATCAGGTATTTTGTCCCAGCGGTGATGAAAGAACTAAGATACCAATACCACACATTTTCTTCAGAAAGAAAAAAAATTCCCTCTTATGTAAGCCACTATAGATTTGTTTTCTGTTTCCCATAGTTAAATACAACTGCAGTAGAAATATTAATGCAATACTGAAGCACTGATGAAGTAACTCAAGTTGATAGAATGAGATGGGTCCCATCGGGATATCTGTGGATGAGGTGTAGGTGCATATTTATAGGATGAACATCCCTAAGATAAAAAGCTGAAATCTAAAATGTTGCAAAACCCAGAACTTTTTGAGCTCTGACGTGCAGAAAATTCCCACACCTCCCTTAATGTGATAGGTCTTAGCCAAACTGCCAGCACGGTAAAAATATTGCACAAAATTACCCTCAAACTATGTGTTGCATGAAACATAAGTGAAGGCACATTGGACTTCAGTCCCCATTGCCAAGATCTCATATGGGTAACTAAATATTTCAAATCCAAAATACTTCAGGTTTCAAGTATTTATAATAAGAGATACATTGTGTGTGTGTGTGTGTGTGTGTGTGTGTGTGTGTGTGTGCATATGCATGTTTGAGGGTCCTCCTAGTTGGATACTATTTGTGTAAGAGTTTATTGTTGTTTTGTATTTGCAGTATTAGGAGTTGAAAACAAGGCCTCTTATAAGCTAGGGAAGTGTTTTACATGGAGCTACATCCCCTTTCCCTTTTACTTTTTAATTTGAGACAAGGTCTTGCTAAGTTGCCCAGGCTGGCCTCAAACTCATGATCATCCTACCTCAGCCTCCTAAGCAAGTAGGACCATAAGTGTGCCCCACCATGCCTAGCAGTTCTTAACCAATCCAGTTTTATTTTATTTATACAACCATAATCAAGAAAGAGGAGGAGGAGGAGGAGGAAGAGGAGAAGAGGAGGAAGAGGAGGAGGTTTAGTAGGAGGACAAAGTGGAGGAGGAAGAGAAGGAGGAAGAGGAGGAGGAGGAAGAGGAGAGGAAATGAGAAAATTGTTATCAGATGACAGCTTCCCCTACAAGTAAACTTTTCTGTTTTGATAAACTCTGAGTATTACCCAAGTATTTCTTATAATGTGCAAGGAGCATGAAATTACACAAACCAATGGAGCCATTCTTACAGAACTTGAGAAGTGCGCTATAGGGCTACAGCCACGTGGCCAGTGTTGAGGGGGTTAAGGCAGATCTGCTCTGCCCAGGCAGGCCCCTTGACGCTTGTCCTCACACCACCTCGGACTGGCCCACTCCCGCGTCTGTGCAGTGTATGGGGCTTCAGCTGACTAAGCGATTGCGAGCACCAGGCTCTGTTGCCATTAGAGCCTTGGCCAGATCAGCACGCACCATCTGCTGGCTTCCCCTACATCCATCATCCTACAAAGATCACGGTTCAATCTGTTCCACCACACTGAGGCCAAAGCTTCCTGATTGACAATGTTAGTCAAGGCAGAAGTCAAGATCTTGCCAACAATGTCTGTTCCTTGGATCCTTTGTGTCTCCACAACCTTTTTTTACAAATAATAGTGATAGCAGGCCTTTGAAACGCAGCAGTATTTCTTTAGTTCTGTCATGGCAGGAAATAGGTGGGCAGATGTCTGAGAAATATTTCCTTATTCTTCTTGAACTGACCACCAGCCAGCCCACTGGGAGATGGGTGAGGTCTTCTCTTCCTGGCTGTTTGAGAACAGCCCTTAGCACCTTCCTCTCCTGACCGCCACCTTGAGACTCCCTGATTGCCCAGAATCACTTCCTGTACACATCTTCCCAATGTGACCCCCACCACATTCAGCACAATGGCCCCTTCTGAGCAAGAGAGTCCAGGCTTAAGGGTTCACACCATCTGGGTGCTGGCTCTTTAACAACCACCCCACACCCAAAGCAACATCCTGATGGGATTCTCTCAGGCCACAGGGGAAGGCTGTTATGAGATGGTTTATGCCAATACCCACCCCACAAATGCCCATCCCCAGCCTACCAGTAACGGGGAGCCTCTGCCTGTCACTTCTGTGGGATGATTTAATTACTCTAGCATTTAAAAATAACAAAATAAAAATAAATACAATCTGTGCATGTTTGTCCTCTTCCTGCTATCAGCTATTTTTTAAATCAAAGCATCAGTTTAGTTCATCACATGAGTTTGAAAATGCTCATGTTTACTATTGTTTGAATGTCCCTTTCCAAGGTTGAAATGTCATTGCCAGTACAGCCTTTAAGAAGTGGTCAGGGCATAATGGTTTTGCCTTCATGCAGGGATTAACGTCAGTGTCATGAGAGTGGGTTATTGGTGGAGTTTGGCCTCCTTTCCCTCCTTCTCTCTTTTTCCTCAAATTTCATTTGATGCCTTTTTTAAAAATTTTTATGTATTTATTTATTTGTGTGTGTGTGTGTGTGTGTGTGTGTGTGTGTG
>NW_004524695.1:7522446-7532980 GCF_000260255.1 Octodon degus | reverse complement strand
CTGGCATGTGGTGCTGGGGGATTGAACCGCGGTCCCTGTGCTTTGCTAAGCTTGTTCTAAGTAGGTGCTTTAGACCACTGAGCCATCTCACCAGCCCCATTTGATGCCTTTTTGCTATACTAGGGTTCAATAAGAAGGCCGTTACACACATAATGCTTGTTTATCTATTTTTGGACCAATTTTTCATGTTTATATCTGGCAATCTGAATAACTACTTTGAAGATAGCAATATATGCAATATAACAACTATTGTTGATTTCCTATCATCCTATTTTGAAATCCTGCATCATTTTTAATTTTTTATGCTCTTTAAAATAAAAAGAAACAGGGCTAGGGATATAGCTCAGCAGCTTAAGTGCCTACCTAGCAAGCACAAAGTCCTGAGTTCAATCCCCAGTACTGCAAAAATAAATAAATAGGGCCAGGCAAATAGCTCAGCAGGTTAAAGTGCCTGCAAGCAGGTGCAGGGGCCAGGGGTTCAATCCTCAGGCCTTCCATGCTGCCCCTGTCCCTGGGGTGCTCTGACATAGCAATCGAGACTGGGCATGACTCTTAGGAGACTATAAACAGGCAGATCACTACAAGGCCAGTCTAGTAATGAGACCCTGAACACCCTGTAGACCCTTCCTTAAAATACAAAATAAACAAATAAATAAATAAATAAATAAAATAAAAACAATATTAATTGAAAGGAGCAGAACATATAACACAAAGAAAAGGCTTTCACCAGCTCTGCCATCTCTATTTTAGATTTCCCAGCCTGCATGTAAACTAAATAAATTTCTGTTGTTTATAACTTAGCCAACCTGTGATATTCTGTTATAGTAGTAGGAGGCAGACCAACAGCACCCATGCTCATCATGGTAGGAATCCTAGAAGTTTCCATACCAATGTGTCCATACTGCACCTATAACCACACGAAGGCAGAGCTGTCACAGTGAGCCACCAAGAGCCTCAGGGGTCCCTTCCCTTCAGACAGTGGCTCTGTCCTGCAGTCACCAGCATCATTCCCTGAGCCTCGTAGCATGAAGGTGCTCTATTCTGGTTGTGTTTCTCTTTCCTGCATGAATGTCTTTGTTTATTCTATTTAATACAAATGAAACATCACCTGATTATTCTCTTATTAAATGCATCATTAGACTCTCCTACTAATATTGCAAATTATTCTTTTCAGCGATGTGTTCAAGCTGGCAGAATAATAATAAAGATAATTAGTAAGTGACATGCTGATGTATTTGTCCTGCTGCAGCAGCCTTTTTTAAAAAGCATGAAAATGACTATAACCATGTCTTGGGGTGCTTGAGGCTATGAAAAAACGAATTTCAAAAGTCGTTATAATAAGCACAATCTCCCCTCATACCTTGCCATGCTTTAGGGTCCTGCTAAAGTGCCTCTAAAACCCTGAGAAGTGTGTTCAAAGTAATTCAAGAGAACAAACTTTACACCTCTGCAAAAATAGCCTACTGGGAATTATTGGTGTCAATTCCAAACCCTGACAGACTGCCTGGTGTGAATTTCACCTGCCACTTTTTTAGTGCCCAAGGACCTGATTCAGGGCAGCCTGGGAATAAGGCAGGAGGCTGCAGAAATATAAATAGAAGGGGACCCCTTGTCCCTGAGGGTTTTTTAAAAAATTCCCCATTTATTTCTCTCTGTAGAATGGGCACCCAGCTCTAACAAGCGATGGGTAATGCATTTTTGTCTGTGATAAAAAAAAAAAAAAAAAAAAAAAAAAACAGGCCCATGGCTCACACTTGCTGGGAGAAAAAACAGCCAATATGCACTTAAAATGCACTGTCAGGCAAAGGAAGCCATGGGTGGAAGATTTCACCTTCCAGGCTGTCCTGTCACAGGAGAACAGGTGCGTAAGCACATTATCAGGCCTATTTGCCAGCCCTGCTGTGTGCCCTTCTCTCTGCCTACGTCCCTGATGTCCCCCAGAGGAGGCCCCTGTGCCTGCAGGTGTGAAGCAGGCATAATGATAATCTCACACCTTAGGCATGCCAAACAGAGTGGGTCTTCCAGCCCTGTCACTGGCTATTTCTGCGTCACCTTATTTGTCAGTGGCTGCAAGACCCACATGGAAGTTTACAGTGGGAATTTCTGTTTCTTTCTCTGTCTTTACCACAGTCTATTTTCCTATTCCCCCTGTGGACGCTGTCTGTCTAGTTCTACCAACTTCCTCTTGGCTGCCAATTCCTTCCCGTAGAACCAGATGGAATTACAACCCGATGCTGCCCAGTATGAATATGGGTTACCTACTTGCCCTATACATCCTGCCTGTACTTCGATAAAATGAGGCTCTTTGCATATCATAAAATAGTAATTGCTTTTTTAGTGTTACATGTTTAAAGATCAAGGAGAAATACAGAAGTGACAGTCTTATCCAATTTTTTATTTTAGTTGGGTACATCCAATCAATCCAGCAGGGCTATACAGTGAACTTGTTAAAGAAGTAATTTTACATCTACCGGCTGCTAATCTGGGAACAACAATAACACAAAATAAGGGGAATGATAGTGCTCCAATGCAGGAATAAACTCAGGCTTCAAACATTCCTGCAACGACTGCTTGTTGGGTAAATGGAAGCATCATGTTTTGAAGATTATGGGAAAAACTAGTCCCAGAAGGGCAAAAATAGATCTGTCCGATGCTAACTCTGCTGGCAGCTTCCCTCCTTTTACTCCTGAAAGGCACTGGGATCAGTATTCACTTCAGGGTCAATTGTAAAAGCAAGAAGCAAGATATTTCTTCTCAGAATCTCTGTGAGAAGAAACACACTTGACATCATAATATGCAGCAGTCAGGCACAGGGGCCAGGGGTTCAATCCCCAGGCCTGCCATGCCAACCCCGTCCCCAGGGTGCACTGAGACTGGGTGTGGTGGCACAAACCTGTAATCCAAGCTCTTGGGAGGCTGTAAACAGGCAGATCACTACAAGTCTGATCTAGTAGTGAGACCCTAAACAACCTGTACACCCTTCCCTTAAAACAGACAAAAAAAGAAAAAAAAAACATTATAATATGCAGAGATAATACTACATGAAAGAGTTAAAACATTGGTTTAGACTAACATAGATTTAAGCCCTACATCTGATATTTGCTCTCTATATGACCTTGATAGGGTATCTCAGATTCCTATCTGCAAAATATGATCAAGAGGATTGCTGTGAGGTTTAAACATCTATTCATGTGTAAAACAGGCACAGCATAAATGGTGCATTGGAATCCCTGGCTTGGGACCAGATCTTGGCATGGCTTACTAGGTAGGTGATTGGTCAAATTATGTAACCTTTGAGCTGTTGTAGAATGCAGTGTGCCCCTAGCACAGATGTCAGCAAACTTTTCCTTAAAGGGTCAGAGAGCACATATTTTAGTCTTTTTATGCTATATGGACCCTGTCGTGTCTGCTGAGCTCCATCCTTCTGCAAGAAAACAGTCATCAAACATATCTAAGTGAATCAGTACGACTGTGCTACAGTAGAATTCTGCTCACAAGCCATGGGATGCTTCAGATTTTGTCCATGGGCCATAACTCACCTATTGCTACTCCAGTAGCTGATCAAAAATTACTAAATTCCAGCAGAAACACAAGCTTTTAAATTAAGGAATCAATAAAAGATGAAAGATAATATGAAGATATCAAAGATTTGATTCTCCTCAGGACTTGCACAAATTTTTCCATGGGAGATTTCTACATGACTCTATGAATAGTAGTGCAATTCACTTCCTAATAACAAAATCACTTAAAAATTTGTAATTTCTATAAAATAATAAAGAGAACAATACAGCATCAACAAAGACAAAAAAAGCCTTTC
Source organism: Octodon degus (assembly GCF_000260255.1). Lineage (NCBI taxonomy): Eukaryota > Metazoa > Chordata > Mammalia > Rodentia > Octodontidae > Octodon > Octodon degus. Next base: position 7,529,163 of record NW_004524695.1, on the reverse strand, counting down.
AAGGTCAGTGAGGACTCAGGACATAGGAGAACCTGCACTGTAACATCCTGTAACTCAGTTGTGTCCCAAATTTTCTGATCAAGGAGATTATGAGACCACAGAGGAAAGTGATTGATGATGTAGAGTGTGCCTAAGGAGAGTCACATGGAGAGAAAACATTCTCTCAGGCTTTCACAGAGAGCAAATTGGTCAAGCAATGGCCATGACTTATCCACATGGCTGACACTGACAGAGGATCTACCAACTGCAGTACAGGGTATCAGGATAAATCCTGACTGACCTTGTCAGATAACATTTCTTGTTATATAAGTTTTGCTTTATCTTGGTCTTAACCATCCAGCAGAAAAGTATAAAAACAAGGTATAAAAAGTAAAGCCAGGGGGCCAGGGAGATGGCTCAGTAGAATAAGCGCTTGCCTGGCAAGTACAAGGGTCTGAGTTCAATCCCCGGTTCTGCCAAGAAAAAAAGAAAAAAGAAAAGCCATATTAATATGCTGAGCTGTAAAAGGCTCAAGTCAACAACTTCTGACATTGCCAGTCCTACGGAAAACCCACTACTATTATGGACTACTGGACTATATTGGAATATCTTGCTGAATTCATGCACCTACAATATTTAAATGACAATAGAATACTCTTCTCTTACAAAACTAAACAAAAAAGGGGATATAAATGAAGGATCATTTTGTATCTTTATATACAATATAGTTAGGTTGGATATACAGCTACTTTCTTGTAATTCCATGAGAACAAAGATTTGTATTACTAGTGTTTTGACAGGATATCATGTCTGCATCTTGTATTATGAATAACCCCTACAAAGACCACAATATGGAATGTATTAATTATTGAAACTGTCCTATTAATCATTTTTGAAAATGACTCATTGCTATTTGTTTCTCAATAAAATTTTTAAAAAGACAAAAAAGACAAGCTCCACAAACAAACAAATCTAAATATTTCTTACCATAGAAATCAAACAGGGAAAGTCAAAATGACAATAGGGGAATTGGCTATACTCCCAAAGACTTCAAAATAAGGAGAGATCAACTATTATCAACAAAGTTATTTGAGATAAGAGAAAGTGTAACTTCACAACAAGAACATCCGGGGTCTTATCCACTTTCCTTATCATGGAGATACATTACCCAACACTCTCAACTTAGATGAGGAGAGGTGGCTTTGGACCCATGACTTTTAGAGCTTTCCATCCACAGTCATCTGGCCCAAAGGACAAGCAAGCATCTGGAAGAGTCTGCTGGAAGAAAGTTGCTCTCATCATGATGATCAGGAAGCGGAGAGAGCAAAGGGAGGAGCCAGGGAGGGAGATTTACCCTTCCAGGTCACATCCCACAATGACCCACCTCCAATAAGATTCCCCTACTAGTGACACACTTAGCTTCTGAACTCACTTGTGTACTCCCACCAATGAGTACTGCTCCCATGACCCAAGCATTTTTCTAATGCTTCACCTCTGAGCACATGAGAGTTCAGAGGTCTTTTTTTTTTTTTTTTTTTCGGTACCAGGGATCGAACTCAGGATTTTGCACTTGCTAGGTAGGCACTTACACCACTGAGCTGTATCCCCAGCCCCTTGGAGGTCATTCTTGATCTAAGCCATAACAACCAACCACACAGAAAGACTTCGTTAAACTTGTTAGCAGTGTGATGAGATAACAAAAGAAATCCAAGTATTCATAAAGAAGAGAACTCATAGAGCAATGATGGGTGGATTTAGAAGTCAAAAACCAGGGCTAAAAAACAGCAATCTATAATAATGGAAAAATAAATGGCACACAGAAAATGTAGAAGTTTCAACTTCTACATTTAAGTATAATATTTGAAGTATAATAGGGGAATTGAAGTAAATAACGCCCAATGAGAAAACATATGAGTAGACACTGATGGTTAGCAACTCAATATTTGTTTTGGTAGTATAATGGGACCATGATGAAGAAAACTACATGCCAAAATTATGAAAGTAGAAAAGAAGGAAGCTCTTGCAGTCTTATGAGAAAGAAAACAAACAATGACATGTGGTGATGGCTGTGAAGGAGAAGGCACTCTGGAAACATAACACAGGGGGCCAGAGGAGGCTAAAATTTGGAGTTAGATAGGTGAAAGGGTATCTAGGAGATGGAAGAGTATAGTGAGAAGAGGGCGCTACACACGTGACTGCTTGGATGAGTAGAATGACTCATCCAAGTTACGTGACTGAGAAAAGAGTGACTTGATGGGGAGAAGGTGAAGGTGGACATTTAAAATGGTGAGAACATACATTAATAGGCAGAGGTCAAACTAGGTAGGGTTGAGTGGACCATGATAAAGCTCTTAGACCTCATCTTGAGGCAAATGGAGACCTCTGAAGGATCTGAGCAGGAGCCTGGTCTGATTAAGGGTGTGTTTCTGAAGACATTGTGGCTACAGTATGAAGAATTGCTTGGAGATATTAGGAACCTAGCACAGAATCCAGAGGTGACATAAGGGTGGTTTACACAGGGTTGCTGGCACAGAGGATGAGGGAAAGTGAGTGGATTTGAAAAGTGTGTAAAGGATGCAATTAACACAATAATGTTAGATTGGCTTGTGGGGAGGGAAGGGTATAGGGAAGACTGAGCAGGAAGAATAAGACAGTGTGGGAGAAAATGAGAAGACGGATAACCATGTCACTTGGCTTAAGGAGAAAGAGCACTTAGCATGTGAGGTCAAGATGATTCTGTTTTACACACGTTGAGTTGGCATCTCTTTCTTTCTATGTCTTTGTCTCTCCCTCTCACCCTTCTGAAATGCTCCTCTTACCTGTTTATCCACTCCTCCATATTTTCAACCTCTTCTAAGCCCAAGGCCTTTGAATCTCAGGTCTTCAATTCCCATAAGAGAAAACAAAGAAAAAACTGGAAACCATAAAAAGAAGGACTAGTCATATGACACTCCCTGGAGAAGACATTTAACAAGGAGATGGATAGCTGTCTCATATCAGAGTCTGAAACATTTGCAGTTGGATGCTGTACACTGAATTAGAGCTTTCCCACAGTGATATCTGGATATTCACCTCATACCTGTGGAGTAAAAGTGGTCCTCAGTAGGATCTTTCTCAAAAGATAGCAGGAGAATAGCTGAAAGACAAATTTGAACTCTTGCCAGAGAGTAGGTGTGCTAAATACCTGGGTGCATGTACCACAACACAAGTGATTTAGGTCTGTGCTTTCCACATGTACTTTGTTGTAGGATTCTGTTGTGCAGTGAAAGGTTCCCTGGAAGTAGAAGCTGAGATGGATGCTCCTGGGCTGGTGATTTGTTGAAGGAGTGCACCCAGGAAAGGAGAACCAGGGGAAAAGGACAGGATAAAAAAGTCACCCAGGATGTGTGGTCTCAGCTGGGTCTGGCTTCTGCCACATTGCCAGGGGCCCTGGAGCCAAACTGCACATTCCAGTAGGCAAAAGGCCAGCCTTTTGTACCCTGTGAGAAGTTCATTGGCTGAGGAGTTTGTGTCTTCCAGGGGAGGCAGCACCATACCAAAAACTTGCTCTACACAGGACAACTGGGGCTGAGAGCAAAGAGCTCAGCTTGAGGTGGGTGCACCAGACCTGGTGAAGGGAATCTGGCCAGGGAAGTAATGGCTTTCTTCAGACAAAACACACCTATGCACGTGTGCACCGTGCACACACACACACACACACACACACACACACACACAATACTGATATAAATAGCCCTACTTGGGCCCCTGCCACTCAGGCAGCTTCACAGAAAACCCTTGACTCCTTTTCCCCCAAGTAAGGAGGAAGATTTATCAGTCGGTTCAAGAAACTTTTAGGGGTAAATAGTAAACACAGTGTTTAAATAATTAATGTTTTCAAACATTAGAAAAGTAATCAAGACAGATGAGATTGTCATGCTCTCAAAGGGAACTCAAGAGACTGAACTGCACTTTTAAAACTCTATGAATGTAACAAGAAAGAAAAGCAAAACTAAAGGCATATTTTATAAAGAGATGCAACAAAAGGGTATGACTAGGTTTTACGGGACCCGACGCCTACGGAATGCTTCACAAAGACAGGTTAAGTTGAATTGGATATTACTTATACACTTGATATTTAACTTTTAAATCTTTATAAATATATTTACGAAGAAATAAGCAAAGCAGACGTGAGGGCAGCAGCTGCTGGGGGTTGACGCCCTCAATCCAGTCAGGGGTTCCATGGAAATCACTGTGTGGCCACAGAGCGCTTTAATGTATTAAAAATCTGAGACATCCTTTAAAAACCAAAAATAAATATAGAAGCCCAGTTTCCTTCAGTTAAGGTTGCCTTGCTGTTACAGGTCATATTGTTAAACCTCAAAATGTATATATTGCAGTCCTAATCCCATTTATTCAGAATCTTACTTTAGCTGGACAAAGGGATCTCTCCTGAGGTAATCAAACTACATGAAGTCATTAGGGTGGCCTTAATCTGATATAACTGGTGACTCTATAAAGAGGCAAAATTTGGTCTCAGTCACAGGTATAGAGGAAGATGACACAAAGAGACACAGGGAGAAGACTGACCACCTACAAGCCAAGCAGAGGGCCCTGAACAGATCCCATCCTCACAGCCGCCACTGGGCACCAACCCTGCCTCCTGGGCTTTGGCCTTCTAGCCCCCAGCATTGCGATACCATAAATCCCTGCTCTTAAGCCACCCTGGCTGTGGTACTAAGTGAAAAGCAGCCCCAGAAAAGGCCTAGGGACACATGGTGGAAGTGGTAGCGTGGCCTGCTCCTTTGATGAAGTACAATTTGCTATGTCACCATTTGATTGTAAGGTGAAATTAGGCTGGAGAGATAGCGCAGAAGCTTAAATTCCTGTCTGGCAAGTACAAGGTCCTGGGTTCGATCCCTGGTACCAGAAAAAAAAGGAAAAAGAATTCAAAGTGAAATAAGGTCACTATGTGATAATAAATAAGAGCCTGAGACCACATAAGAAAAAAATAGGGAAAAACAGAATGACAACTTGAAATGTCATATTCCTCAAAACAAATCAAGGGGATCCACACATAATGACGAAAATGTAGATTTGATTAGCACAGCAAATGGGTAGAATTAACAAACACGGAGAGCTGCAGAAGTTAATATATTTTCTCAGTGAACTAATCATCAAGAATATCAATCAAATAATCATAAAAATGTCTACATATGAAGAAAAAAAGATTCTAAATACTACAAACCCAAAATAAAAAGGAATGCAATTTCACAACAAGGAACAATATCAAGGTTCATAAAAATTTAAAACCAAGGGTTAGGAATACAATTTACAGGTAGAGTATGCCCTACATATATTCAATCCCCAACTTCGGAAGAAAAAATTAATCTCTTAATAACCTAAACCAGATAAGGTGTCTACAACATAATTCCAATATATTTTAAAAATTAAAATGTGTTATGTACATGTACCAAAACTCCACACAGGAATGTAAATAATACATGCTGCAAATATGTACTAATACAAATATAGATGTATATAAATATTCATATCATATAATACATAGATGATTAAGTAAAGCTGTACATATGGTTTTCATATAATTATGTAACCATTACATTAATAAGTACATCAAAATAACTATAGTTGTATTAGGGTTGAGGGACTCAGCCATAACTTTTCTTACTTTATGAATTCTCTAAATTGCCTACTTTTTAAAAAGGAAGTAGAACACCAAGAGAAAGTAGGAAAAGGAGAACTAACACACTCAGCATAAATACAAAAATGGAGGAGAAAACTGTACAGCGGTGTCTTTGAAAATCTTTTAAAGTGTTAATGATCAAAATAAAAGGAAAACCCAAGTTGATAATACTCAGTACAAAGAAACAGCTGTTATAACGCACACTAACTTCTAAAAATTTTACTGAAATGGAAAAATATTTTCAAAAGACTAGATAACCAAAATTAAATAGAGGAGCTTTTGAAAATATAAAGTATATGTGCTAACAAAACTGGCATAAATCCAAATCTTACTCCCACAAGGCATCCTCCCTGAGGGGTTCCTGGAGGTTTTCTAAAAACATTCTAGAAAGCAGCCTACAGTTACCAGCTGTGCTGATTAATCCACCCTGAGTGAAAAGCAAACAGGAGGTGATATGCTATAATAAATTTGTTATAGTAGAGGAAAAGCTAATTAGATTTTTTTTAAGGGGGGAGTAGAGAACAGAAAGGCACTAGACCCTACTAAACTTGCAGGTCTTTCAAATAACAAATAATCATATCACATACTAATTATTTCCAAAATCTAAAAAGGACAACATGCTTCTGAACTGATTGTACAAGTTAAGTACAAATTCATTTCCCAAAATCAAGGCCAATATCAGAAAACAAAATTATAATTTCTTTTGTCCAGAGACAAAGGAAGAAAGGAAGGGAAAAGTGGGAAAGAGGAAGAAAATGAGGAAGGAAAGAAAAAATGAAATCATCCTCAAACACTTTAAAAAAAACATTATCTATCACTGGTGATTAAGACAGACTTACTCCAGAAATGAAAGGTTGACATAACACATAAAATATTACCAAGACAATTTCAGCATCTCCACAAGACAGAGCAGAAATTATAGAAATATAAGAACAAGAACAAAGTGTCTGCTATGCTGGCCCCGCCCCCAGGCTGGTCTGAGACAGTAATTGAGACTGGGTGTGGTGGTGCGTCTGTAATCCCAGCTCTTGGGAGGCTGTAAACAGGTGGATCAC
>NW_004524695.1:7507552-7521106 GCF_000260255.1 Octodon degus | reverse complement strand
ATCAGCTGTGAAACTGTCTCATTCATATTTATTTCTCAATAAAAAATAAACATAAAAAACCTCTATGAACTCTTCTTTGTTAGTATAACAGCATCTATTTAAAGCATAGTAACTATCACACTTAGCACAAAATTATTAAAATGTTCACCTTGAAAATGAGAGTGTCAGGCTGGGGAGACAGCTCAGTGGTACAACACCTGCCTGGTAGGTACAAAGTCCTGAATTCAATTCCTAATCCAAAAAAAATAGGGATATTCCTATTTTAATATTGTGCTTGTGCTTTCTGAGCTGGTGGAGTCCCCCAAAACATACTGCAAGTTACTAAAATTTGCCAGACTTTTGTTAGGAAATCTTGTAAACCCCAAACCTACAAAATGACAAGAAGGGCTAGAGTCCCCATCTACCAAGAAAAGTGGTGTTAGGACAGGAAGTGGCTATGATGGGCAGGCTATGCTGATTTTCCAGAAAGGCTAAGAGCACTTGGATTGTTGCTCTGTTATGTTTGTGCACTGAGCCTACCAGCAGATCTAATGGGATGCTCTCAACTACGAAACCAGCATCTTGAACCAGGAAGTGGCAAGAGGAGCAAAAGCCACAGGACTCAGCGCCAACCTTCACCTTCTACTTTACCATGAAGACAATGAAATCTCAATGTTATCTTCATTTCAAATACAGTGAATGTTTAAATTTAAATTATTATAGTTAAAGACACAATGCCATTAGTCCCTCTTAAAAATACTCTCTCCATTGAAACACACGTATCCAATCACTCTTGCCACTTTCCAAAGCAGTTCTGGAATTTTCTTTCCAGTGTCCTCAGTTGCCTGTCATGCTGCCTCAACGTCCTAAATCGATTTAAAACATTCACCTTTCATGGTTGTTTTGATTTGGGGGAACAGTCAGAAGTTGCATCGTACCCAATCCAGTGAAAAAGGTGGATGATGATACACAGTAATGTTTTTATTTGACAGAAATTGTCATAGGGTAAGCTGCTTTGAAAAGTGGCAAGAACTAACTCCTCAGGAGGCTGAGGCAAAAAGATCACTGCTCATTCAAAGCCAGTTTGGGTTACATAGTAAGTTCAAAGCAGCCTGAACTACATGAGGGAATCTGGTCTCACAAAAATAAAAACAAGTTCAAAACACTGAAATAATCGTATCCGAAATGAGGGAAAGAATTTTGAGGGAAATTATTGGTGATGGATCATTTACTATGATAGCTACCAAAAATTCAAAGATTTACTAGATTGATGCATCGCACCTTAGAAACTATAGCAGTCACTAGTATATCAAAAAATGAAAAGAGATAAGCAAGCAATATTTAAAAATACAGCCGAACAATACATACATAATTCACCACTAATCCTTAATTATAGAAGTTAAATTTAAAGGGGCTGGGGAGATGGCTCAGTGGAATAAGTGCTTCCCTGGCAAGTGCAAGGGCCTGAGTTCAATCCCTGGTTCTGCAAAAAAAAAAAAGAGGAAGAAGAAGTTAAATTTAAATGCCCCTAGGAATGACCTTCTAAACTAGCTGTCAGAGTAAACAAAAGAGGAGACCATGCCTGAAGACCCTCAAGTAGACAAAGCCAGTAGGCCTCCTAGCTGATATTAATCTTGCCTAATTTGCTAACAGAAACTAAATGTAATTTGAGCTATTTTTTGTAAAATCCACATCAAAGAAAGACAAAATTTAAACTCAATAAATTAGAAGCAGCCAGAAAATTGTAACTCTACATCTAGGAACTTCACAGAGGGAGAGACCAAATTAGACAACTTTCCAACTATAAACCAAGCAAACGCTTTCTTTGCATTACTACCTGTTATGGTTTGTGTCTAGCTGTCCCACCAAAGCCTCACGCAGTTATTGGGGCAGGCTTCTAGAGTTTGGGATTAGTTTATAATCCAATGCAAGGATTTCGGGTGTGAGTGCTACACCCACCCAGGGGTGCGTAATCTGCCTACAAGACAAGGAGGGGAAGAGGCTTGCTAGCTGCAGCTGCTGCTGCTCCTCCCTTTGTTATTGACTATTTTCTGCTGCGCTGTATGGCTGGCTTCTGCCATGTGCCACTCTGCCTTGAAAACAGCCAAATATAGACTGAAAACTTCCACTAATTGTGAGCTAAAAAAAAACCTTTTCTTCCTTAACTTTGGGTGTCAGATACTTTGTCCCAGCAATGAGAGAAAAGTAACCAAGATACTACCCAAGACACTCACGGGGCTCAAACCCTCTTAGAATTTAGTGCTTCCTAATTCATAAATTGCTACTTTTCCAAAGAAACTATTTAAAATCTTACTGTGTTGGCTGAGGACATAGCGCAGTGGTCTAAACACCTGCCTGGCAAGAGCAAAGACCCAAGTTCAATCCCTGGTACTGCATGGTGTGCCAACCCTGAAACCAGGCATGGTGACACATACCTGTAATCCCAGCACCGGAGAGGCTGAGACAGGAGGATCACTATCAGTCTGAACTGTTGAATGAGACCATGTATACGAAAAATAAATAAAAATTTTAAAAAATATATTTAAAAGTCTTGTTGTGTTTCAGTTTATCCTTTAACAAGATAAAATTGGCTTATGTATAAATCCAATATTTGGAACTGTGTAGGAACACGTGCCACAACAATAGCTGGAAAATATAAGGTAATGGTGTGCCTTTCCTAAAAGCAACTTGCCAATATTTGAAAATGTTACGAAATTGTTTTTCATATGGACAAAATATCATAAATTGGATATGTAACCTCACTCCTCCAAACTCCACATTTTAAAAATAATTTATATTGTACCTTTGGGGTCTTATTTACTCTTTCAGCTTCTCATAGTAAGGAGACAATACAATGTTTACACATGAGTCTGATTAATTTCAGGTGTAAGTATGGTCTCTGGTTGTACCCATTTACCTATAAAACCCTTGGTTTATCTTTCTTTATGGCTGAGTAGTACTCCATTGTATAAAAATACCATCTTTTTTTATCCATACCTCAGGCAATAGAAATTTTGAAGCAGGTAGTTTATAATGTTTGCTCAATTTTGCATGCCTATAGCTTTTGATCTGAGCAACTACCTTGAAGATAATAATATACAATGTTTTAAAATTCTGTATTGTTTTTATTGGCTTTTTCCCTCTCTTTCAAAAAACGGTATTTTCAGTTGTAACTAAGTCTCAATATGAAATCATCCTAGCTTTAGAGTGTGCTAGAAATCCAATGATTGATATCTTTTTTCTTCTTTTTCTGTACTTTTAGGGAAGGGTCTACAGGGTGTTCAGGGTCTCACTACTAGATCGGACTCATAGTGATTCTCCTGTTTACAGCCTCCCAAGTGCTGGGCTTACAGGCACACACCACCACGTGCAGTTTCAATTGCCATCTCAGCTCGCCCCAGGGGCGGGGCCGGCACAGCAGGCCAGACGATCAAACGCACCTGCTTGCAGGTGCTTTAATCCACTGAGCTATTTGACTGGCCCTTGATATCTTTATTTTAAAAAGAAGAAGATGTAGGAGACACACAGGCATGCATACCAAAGGCAGTCATGGAGGTGGAGATTGCAGTAATGCAGGTAGAAGTTGCACTGAATTGCCGAGAATTGTTGGCATCATGAGAAGCTAGGAGAAAAGCATGGAACAGATTCTCCCCCAAGAACCAACTCCCTCCAAACCTTGATTTCATATGTTTGGCCTCCTGATCGTGAAATAAGTTTGTTGACAATCATTCAGTTGGTGGTGATTTGTTACAGAAATGCTAGGAAACTAATACAGATAGGATGCCTAGAATTAAAATGATGCAGTGATGAGGTGGGGTGGGCCCAAGATGACAACAATAAGACAAAATTAGATAACAGGTACTGGGAGGAGAATACAACACCCACCCACACTGCTTGATATATGTATATGTATCATGTATGTTTGTAATTTTCCATCATAAAAATTTAAAAAATAATTCATATAAGAAGGTTCACAAAGGTAACTAAGCAGAAAGGTTTTAGAAACAGCTCAAATGCTCAACAACGAACAGATGCTTAAGAGGATGGTGGTGAGGGCCACACAAGGTCCCCTTTCCTCTTGCAGAGTCTGTCTCAGTGAATCCTTCCTAACGCAACAGGGCCAACAGGCATGCGCTTCTGCTCAGAATCCCCCACAGAGATGATGTTTGTTTGTTTTCTATTATATAATTCCTGCCGATGATAGGAGCCTTAGAGAAGGAGCACCTCCATTTGCCGAATACAACTCCTTAGATTTAAAACTGTTCCTTTTAGAAAGTAGGGAAAGTGGAACCCCCAAGAAAGCATAAAATCCTCAAGAGATAATCTCTTCTCTTTCAAGAGGGTTCATACGCCCAACATTCCTAGGATAGCCCTTAGTTGCAGGAGAATGTGCTTCTTCAGTGTGGGGATGTGATGAGTCTCCAGTCCTCTCTAATTTCACTCAGATGTCATCTGCCTAACCCGGAGTCTGAACATGTGATCTGGTCACTTCTGAGATACAGCCCATCCAGGTTGGGAATTAGACACACTTAGCCAATGTGATGATACCAGCTGCAGAAATCCATGGCCTCTGGCATCTCTGGGTGAGAAGCCCTGTGTTCTGAAGTCCCCTCATTCTGAGCCCAGGGACCTCTCCTGGTCCCCCAGTTCTTCAGCCCTTTGCATCCTTGCACTGAGGCTGGTGGAGCCCCCAGATGTTCTCTGTGCCCAAGAAGGTGGCAGGCACCTGTGCACCCTCTGGGATACACACATTCAGACCCATCCTCTGCCAGTTGCATGAGGTCATGGCATGAATTGCTCCCCAAATAATGCCCACAGGCATGTGGAATCAGTCCTAATATTCTTGGAAGCTACCAGACTGCATGAGTGTTCCTACATCTTCCCCAAAGCTGACGGTGTGCCCCTGCACTCACGATGAGCTCTTTCCCTTTGTCTCAGCTTGAATGTATTCCTAGTCTCCCTTTCTGATTTGCATGGCTTCAGCTACACTAGAGCTTCTCAAATGTAGACTTGAGTATAAGTCACATAGGCATCCAACTAAAGCTGAGATCCCAATTCAGAAGCTCTGGAACGTAGCCTGAGAGTCTACATTTTGAACAAGTCCTCAGGTGATACAATTTAGCTGATCAAAGACCATTTCTTCCCCTTTAGGTACTGGGTATTAAATTCAGGGTGTTTAAAATGATCTTCTACACCTTTTTTTTTTTTTTGATACTTTTTTTTTTTTTTTACTTTGACTCACTAAGTAAGTAAGATTCCCCAGGCTGGAGTTTAACTAGCGCTCCTCCTGCCTCAATCCTCCAGAATGCTGGAACTATAGCTATAGCTGTGTGCCACCATGCCAGGCTTCCATGACCACTTTTTGAGAAGGCATATCTATCCTCTTTTACCAGATTGTATTTGAACCCCCTGCCTCTACTTCCATGGAATAGTAATAGCTGATGAGGTGTAGGAAAAGAAACCTAGGTGAAGAACAGGAAAACGTCAGGGGTTTCTCAAACCTAACCTCAGTTTTGCTGATCACCACCACATTTTTCTCTCCCACTGGCACCTCTGCTGTCTCCTTGAGATTCCTTGTATATCCTGTTCAGATTTCAGTCTTTGCCCCCTGTGTTTGATTACATGTGTTTCTCCCTAACTATATTATAATTTTCTTGAAAGCATAGAGCAGAATTCCTAAACTGGTGGCGACAGGCTGCATATGGCCCCACAGATGTTTTGTTTTACCATCACAGTGTTTTAAATACAGGAATCAGTTGCTGGATGTAAAGCGCCAATTCTCAGCCCCAATGGCACATTAAAACCACCTGGAAAGCCTTCCAAAAAGGTTAGTGTCTGAGTCCCACTTTATTTGCAGCATTGCTTTAATTTGTCTAGAAGGGTCCTAGACACCCACATTTGATTTTAATAAACATTCTAAAGTTTAGGACAGTTGTAGATTTACAGAAATATTGCAAAGATACAACAGCTCGTTTCATACATCTCACATTCCGTTTCTTCTCTTAACATCTCACGGTACTAATTGTGACATTTGTCACAATTGATGAACCAATTTATACGTCCTTATTATCTGATGCCATATCTTATTCGGACTCTCAGTTTTATCCTCATGATTTTTTCTGTTCCAGCATCTCATCCAGGATCCCACATTTACACAGGGAAGATTGAAATATGCAGTGAATGTTTAAATTATAAAGAAGATTATAGTAAGAGATTCATGGCTCTGATCCCCCTCAAAATGCTTCCTCTCACTTCAGACATGTTTATCCCATCCTGCTTGCCACCTTCTGAGGCAGTTCTCAAAGTCCTCTTTCATGAGTGTCTTTACAAAGTGTGATCAAAAGGACAGGGAATGCTGCTGCTGAGTGCCTTTCAACCAGCAGGCGAGCTTGTAAAAAACATTACAGTGCATCCTCATCCATCTTATTCACCAGATCTGAAACTTCTGGCCTTTCCTGAAAGCCAAAACAACCACAAAAAGTAAAGATTTTGAATTGGTTCAGGACGCTGTGGCGACCACAACACTGCAACGACAGACACTGATAGAGGATGCCCAAGACTGCTGCAGAGAGGGGCAGGCACCACGGGATCACTGTGTCTGAAGGGAGAGGAGACATGTTGAGAGAGAATAATAGAAATGTGTCGTTTACTTTAATACAACTTTTTAAATTTAGTCATTCACTGCAAATACCAGTCAGACCTTGCAGTCGCAGTGGGCCCTAGGCCCCTCTTAGTTGGCACTTTCCTTGACTTACATATTCGGGTTACCCTGAAAGTTCTGAAGAGGATGGGTCAGGTGTTTGTAGAACGACCCTCGGGATTTCCTGGATGCCCACTCATGGTTACACTGAGGTTTCCATTTGTTTTGAAAAAAGAGTCTCTTCGTTATTCTAATGTTCAGTTAGTACTTTAAAAAAAAAAAAAAAAAATGTCTTAAGAATGTGAGGAACTGGTCTGGGGAGATGACTTGGCGGTCTAAGTACCTGCCTAGCAAGCACAAGAACCTGAGTTTGATCCCAGTACTGCATGCCATGCTGGCCACTGAAACCAAGCGTGGTGGCACATACCTATAATCCCAGTGCTGGGAAGGCTCAGACAGGAGGATCACTATGAATCTAAACTGCATAATAAGATCCTGTATCAAAAGAATAAAAATAAACAAAAAAATACAAAAGTAAAAAAAAATTTTAAAGAAAGAATGTGAAGAACTTATACGGAAGTTTAGCCTCTGGCTTCTTTTGATATTTGGGAAGCTCTGACAGTATTAAGACTTCAACATGTAAATAACTAAGTGGTAACAGGAAGTGCTTTCGAGCAGGTTGAGGGTGTGGCACAGCGACACAGGGCATGCCAAGGACTGGGGTGATCCACCCAGCACTGCGAGACAAGATGGGAAAGCATCTGCCCACAGGCTCCAGCTCTCCACAACCCGCACCACCTTTGCCCCCATCTTGCTGGCACCTGAACTTCACCTCCAGGGCAGGCCTTCACACCCTAACTTTATGTGAATAGCATCAAACATCATGGCCGACACAAAGCATGCACTCAAGAAAGGTTCAGTAAATGACAAATGACTGTGTTTGTCATTTAAACTGAATATATAGTTGCTGAAAATTGCAAATTTGTGGATTATATGATTAAGTTAAAATATCAGAGCAAAAATTACAGGTTGTTGTACTCAGCATTCGGTCCAAAGCCACTTTCTATAAAATTAAAGGCTCTAAATCTAGAAACTGCACTCCCCAAGCCCCTCTACCTAAAGTTTTCTCACAGAAAGGAAGGCCTGCAGGCTCCCACCAAACTTGGAGGGAGGGGCTAAGCCACAGCAGGAGGCAACAGGACACAGGAAAGTTAGTTTTTCTGGTAAGACCATTGGTGGTGATGGCTGGCTACTCCCTTGAGTAGAGGCCATGAGGTTCTGGTCCCAGAAGCAGCTGCAGGAAATCAAGCTGGCCAGTCCTGTACTGTGGACCTGGGAAGATGTGCTCGGAAGCATAACCTTGCAGTGTCTGCACTTTCAAGCTGCCCAAAAATTCATCCTTAAGCTTACAAGAAGAATTCTTTTAAATTCAGTTGCTCATTTTGACTAATACAATAACAGGCCAGTAGTTTCTGATTGGCTGCTGGATATTCGTTCTCTTCTTCATTCAGCTCTATAACTGGGATATATATATAGTCTGTGGAGGTAGAGTTGTTGCTGCTGTTATTGGTGGTGGTGGTGGTAGTTTTGGTTTTGGTTTTGGGTTGTTTGTACATTTGTTTTTGAGATGGGGCTCCACTAAGATAGCTCAGGCCTTCCTCCTGCTTCAGACTCCCAACTAGCAAGGACTATTGACATGAAACACATACCCAGCTAAAAACTTATACTCTGGCTCTATTGCTGGATTTCCAGGTAGATAGCCAACCAGAGGAAATGGAAGATTTGGACAGGACTTCTGGGAAAGCTCTTTATGGGAATCTACTCAGCTAACAAGTAATCAGCTATCCTCCTTTACCAGCTTGGATGTGATGCTTTTAGCTTTAGAAGGTATCTGGTGAAGATGGAAGCCACATGTTAAGAATGCAGAGAAAAAAAAAAAAAAAAAAGCAGGGCTGGTGGGATAGCTAAGTAATCTAAAGCGCCTGTTTAGGCAAATGCACAGGGACTGTGGTTTGATCCCCAGAACCACATACTATGCCAGCCTCACTCCCAGGATGAGCTGAGCCAGCCATATAAAAAAATTAAAGAAAAAAACAAGCAAGAGGCTAGATATAGGTGCATTGGGTGCCATCTTACCAGCCCTTGCCTACTCCTAGACAACTTTCAAGAGAAAAACAAAATAATCTTGTTGAAGCTACTATCACTCTTTTATGGAAGGGGGCAGTTCCTTAAGAATTGAATTCTTAACTCTTAATAATTTTAATTTCCAACTGGAAATTGAACTTTTGGGGTGTCTTTCTAGCTTTGGTAAAAGGGATGCCAGAAAGCCAATTTGACATTTTCTCTATCCAGTCTAATCTCTTCTGAGTAATCAAAAGTATCTTCCTCCATCTTTAAAGCCTATTTAAAATCTCTGCCTGCTTAATCTGGGTAGCCAAGGGTGGGAGAGTGAGGAATAGCCCTATTATCTGGCAAGGAGACTCATAATCCACTCCCTCATTTTTTCATATATCCAGATAGAGCCCTTGAGAATGCTTAGGGGAGAAAAGGCACCCAGGGCTCTGCATTGATGTTTACTCAAGGGCATCCCAAGGCTTTGTTGTGGGTCTACTGTATGCCAGGCATTGTCTAGTGCCTGTGTGCAGAACGAGTGAGAGATCAGATTCCTGCCTGCATGGGGATTGCACAGGCCTGGGGCAGGGAGCTGGGCAGAGGATGCTTTGCAAGGACACTGAGCTGCATCACAGGACTCAGTGAAGTAGAAGTTACTGTGGTGGAGCAAATGGAGATGAAATCTGCCACCTAACCCAGCCAATGAAGGCGCTCAGCCTGGAATAGAGCCCCCGCCCTTTTAGTGAGGATTTCTCTCCCTGACCACCTGTCACTCTAATCTGCCCCCCATTCCTGTGATCCCTGCTGGACATGTGCCCCACCTGGTCTCTGTTTCTTTGTAAGTACTAAAAGGAACACTAACTCTCATGTTCTGCAGCCATGAAAACATAAATTGGAGTATACTAATTTGGGGGAAAGAGAAATGGGAGTCTCACATATACTTATAAAATCTGGGTTTTTGTTGGAGAGAGCACAGAAGTCAACCAGAAGGTAAGCACTGACTATAATATGTATTGTTCATTCATTTATTTTCTAATGGATGCAGATATATGACCAGCAATATGCTAAGAACGTAATCTTACTCATTTTTCACAGAAAATCTAGGTGTGAGATGTTATCTTCATTTTACAAATCAGAAGATCAATGTTCAGAGAAGTTAATTATCTTAACTGGGTACAGTAAAAAATCAAAACAGATCTGTCTGATCGTAAGGATGAAGTCTATCTACATCACTACTCTGTCTTGTCATTGCCAGTCCGCAGCTAATGATACTGTGAACTACAGAATTTTGCCAGTCTGTATCCAGCAAACCCTGCAAATGCAAAATACAACCACACTAGTCCTCTTACACAAGCTGCTGCTGAGAACCAGAATGGGCTGTCCAGTGCAGAGGAGGAAGACACAGGGGCTGCAATCATCTAGGAGTCTTGTGCTTTTCAAGAGATCACTCTGAAGAGCATCTCTAGCCATAAGTAATCCTTAACAGTGCGATGAGTATACTATATTTACTTTAGCTATTTCTATCATTTTCTCCATCTACTACTGAAGTGGAAGGGATTTAAAGCCAACTGCTACTTTCCTAAAGAGAAGGGGAAAAAACCTTTCCTCATTCCATTTTTACCTGCTTAGTCTGGGACTAAGACCATGCAATCTTCAGCGATATCCACCAGTTAGTGGAAATGCACAGACTAAGGGAAATTGGAGAAGAACAGGAGTCACCAGAAATGTTTTTCAAGCCCCTAGATCTTCCTAGAATTAATTAGCTTGAGGTATGTGAGGAAGAGAGATTGTACATCTTATGGTCAGTAGGTGTGTAGGCTAGCCACCAACAGTCACCCTCCCCAAGCTGAGGAGTCTTACTCCCCTAGACAGAAATGGTCTGTCTTTGTCTATCTCCATTATACCAGAGTTCTTCTCTACATTCACACTCAACTCTTCTGCTAGACCGCCTGCAGTTCACATGTCTGCCGCCTCAGTATCAAGAGCTCTGTATGTGTCTTTAAATCAAAACTCAGTGTTGGTGGCAAAGATATGAAAACTAATTTAAATTGGCTTAAGCTCAGCAGGAGGAAAAGGAAATCCCTTGTCACAGAAAGGTTTAGGGCTAGTGCCACAATGATCTAGCCTGGATCCAGAGGCTCTAATACCATCTTCAAATTTCCATTTTTCTCCATCTTAGTTCTACCTTCTGCAACACAGGTTTTACTGTAGGTACTATCTAGTGGCTCCCAGCATTTCCAGGCTCTTTCATGCTTTCTGATAGCAATTTTCCCGAGAAAAATATCTTCCTGGCACTTCCTACTTAAGACCTGGGTTCGTTCTGATTGGAGGAACCCGAGTGACTCAGTCCCCTATAAGGGAATCACTGGCAAAGGGAATTCAGTGCACTGACTGGCCATCCCTGGGCCCCATGCTCCAGCCAAGAGCTGGGAGTAGAGTATATATGGTCAGCAACCCAAACAACACATGTTTTTGCAATATCCCCTTACCTGACCCTGGGCTTGGCACTTAGAAGGAACTTAGAACTTAGCAGGAACTTAGAAGTTTATTTAGTCTGTCATTGAAGAAGGAAATGCTACCTGTACAAGCCTAGACTGGTAGAGAACTGTGTCTCAGGCACCCTGGGGTCTGGGTAAGTGATACCCATCTTGGCCTGCTCTTCCTCTGTGTTGCCATCTTAGCCTGCATGTCCCCCTGGTTAACTTCCTGTTTCACCAGTGACTTCTGTCTTCCAGTCACAACTAGCCTATCCTCTTTCAACCCAGAGAAAGTTCTTTAGAAGGCAACGTCAAGTTTCCTTTCTCTCTAGGGCTCCCCAGACCTGAGCTGTCTTGGTGAGATGTGAGTTGAGCTGAGTACATTGGAACAGCAAGATAAAGGACAGAAGGTAAAAGGATGCTGGATCTGTCCTTCAGATCTCCCCCATTCCATCCTTTTCCCAAGCAGCCATTGCCTCTTTTCCATAGAGTATCAGGATAATGTTCTGAGAATAAATTCAATGGTCTTTGCAGATGGCCTAAGCAGTACGTGTTGCCCTGGCAAATTTCCTCCTCATGGCGTTTCACCAGACAATCCAGGGAGTAGTGCGTCCTTTAAATAGTAAGTCAATAGCTACACACTTTATAGCATCCATGAGAAAAATACATGCATTTGAAGACTGCTGTTGTTTTTAAACAGGCGTCTGTGAATCCCCAGAGAACTCAGAGTTGTCCGGATCTTCCTATGTTGTAAAACTTCTACACTAAGTTAGCATAAAAGTCTTCCAGCAATCCTTTCAGTTTCGCTACAACAATGAATTGATTTTTCTCATCCTTCTTCTTCTTCATCAGTGCCCTTAATAAATTTACATTGTAAGTAACAATGACTAAATCTGACCATAAAAATTGTGCCCACAGATAAAATACCAATTTCCTAATGCCATAACCCATACGCTCTTAAATAAATCCTAAATTTAAGACGCTAAATTTAGATGTGTTACAGTTCAAGCTTCATATATAAACCTCGGGGTGACTAATAAACTTGTGATTTCTTATGCCTTCCAGATAAGAATGAAAGTATCTATCCAAAACCGGGAACTTTAATGAGTACTTGCAGACTTGCCCTACACTATTGCTTTAGTATTCTCCAGCTAGGAGAAACTGAAAATAAAACTAGTATGGTTTACAATAAGAGGGATCTCTCATATTTATGAAGTGCATTTCTCCATAAAACTTTGTAATTTATTGCAGTGATCTTGGTAAGAGCAGAACTGTGCAGGTGGCTCAGTGACTCCATTTTACAGATAAAGAAATTGAGACCCAGAATTTCTCAAAATCGCAAACATCAGAGATAAAACAGGGAGTCGAATCCAATCCCTTAAGTATAAGTCAGTCCAGAACTTCACCGACATATTTTTAAAAGCTAACACATACCCAGCTTGCTTATTAACCTTTAGTCTACATGTTGTTATTCTTTCTGTCTTCCTTGTAATCCTGTTCTTTTTTTCTTCCCACACGTCAATTCTCTTCCTGACACTTGAATTTTTTCTAATCCTTAGCTGCCTCTCAGTAAAAATCCATTTCCTGCTTGTGTTCCTGAAGCTCATGAATGCATTTATTTTACCAGCTAAGAGATGTGAGCCTAAATCCTTAGAACATTGTAATGCAGTCCAGTTGTTAAATGGAGCATGAAATATTGCAAAAATCAAAATGCAAAGGTGTCTGGGTACTCAGTGTAGAGACTTTTTGTTCTCCACTGCTGACTTCCAGGAGGCATGCATCTGCTCATCTTTGATGTATGTCTACATTTGACATATTTATCTTTTTCTCCCAGCAAGTGTAAAATAACTATTAATTTCCCAGGACAACAACTACCCTTAGGTGGTACAAAAAAAAAAAAAAAAAACAAACAAAAACAAAAAACTTTGCAATGCTTCATGATGGTCAGAAGAAGGAGAAGTTAAATCTTTGGTTTCAAAATATACTTTTGACAAACAGTAAGTAACATGTTCGGGATGCTTCTATGCGCTTGATATCAAGCTCTTCCATGATCACACCGCTTGTTCTTTATCATAGTTCAGATTCCAAAAGGGGAAGTGCCTACTCTACATCCACTGCCTTCTAGGAGGCAAGGTCTTCTAGGCGCTCTCTCCTTGATCAAAAATGTATTGGTGGAAACTAATTATAGACAATCAAGAATCAATATTTGATTAGGCCAGCTCAGTCCTCAAGGCGTCGGTGCTGTGCGGTAGAGGTATTTCGTTGCTTGTCGGCCTGCGTGCGCGTTCGCGGACATGGCCTCAAACGACTATACTCAACAAGCAACCCAAAGCTATGGGGCCTACC
>NW_004524695.1:7477357-7506087 GCF_000260255.1 Octodon degus | reverse complement strand
TATTAGTCTGGTTCTGAGATTCTGGAACAACTTTGCCCCCTGTACCCAGTGTTACCCTCATTATTTTGTAACCTTCCAACTCCTGACCATCCATGGATTTTTTTTTTTGTGTCGGACTACGTAATTGTAACCATACCTCTGGTTCTCATTAAAAATCATCATTTTAGTTAAAAAAAAATATTTGATTAGGCCTTTGATAGAAGGGTAGAGCATGTTGATTGACAGCATGGGCTTCTGAGATGTGTGGATTCAACAGTGTTTTTTTTGTTGTTGTTGTTGTTTTTGTGGTACCAGGGATTGAACTCAGGACCTTGCACTTGCCAGGCAGGTGCTTATGCTGCTGAGCTATCTCTTCTGAAATGTGTGGATTCAGAGCTCAGCTCTGACACCTTGAAAAGTCCTGCAGTCCCCTGGATCAATCGCCTGACTTATAAAACAGTGCTGATGACACCCATTCCCTAGCATCCTGGTGACACTGAAATGAGATAATGTGTGTAAAGTGCTTATTATACTAAATGGATAACAAGTACATATTTACATATGTATTGTACATATATGAGTGTGTGTGTGTGTGTGTGAGCTTTTGCCCCATAACCATATACAATTTTTATTTGTCAATGAAAAGAGGAGAAATAAATTTAGGTAAAAAAATAAAGCTATTAATTTCTCTGGTGTATATGACAACATTCAAGACAGTTTATCCCTGATGAACTCTGCATCCTGTTCTGTTCATTTTGCATAATTGGTACACACCAAGCATAACGTAGCCAGCCACCACATTATTTGTTTATAATCCAAATGAGTACAAACAGTTCAGTCCTCTGGCCTTCACGTGGTGGAGCTTTATGCTAACATAAAAGAAATGAGAGAATCGATTTTCCATCTTACTAGGAGGAAGTAAGGAGCGCTCTTTCCACTTCCTCTACAAAAGGTACTGATGCACTGGGAAAGAGCATAGAACTGTGGCAGCTGCCTTTCTTAAAATAGAAATATTCTGTAGATGTGATGAAGTTAAATTCAGCTATTTTTGTAAATGGTCAAATTTGAGACTCCAGGCAAATTAAGCCAAAGAGAAATCTCTCAGTAAAGCTTGAACTACAACTGGAGCCATTACACATCCTTTAACATCACTCCGGTCAAAAAATGACTGGGTCTTAGGGCTTCCAAGTGATCCAAACACAGTTTCTCCTCCATCTCTATTTCTGTCTGGTGTAGTCTATAAAGGAGCAGGAGAACCCTGGGCCCACTTGTACTTCTTTACGATCAACAAAACAGCTGGAATTACCACTTTTAGGGCTCTATTGGTGAGTTTCTTAAGTTGTTCCTTGGGGCTCATTCTTCTATAGGTGTAGAGAACTCTGCGGATTCCCTGATGGCTGCTGCTCACAGTGCAGATGGAGCTCATTAGCACCTCTATTTCCTGTGTCAGTGGCACCAAGGTCATAATCATGGTATGCTATCAGGGAGAATCAGCTGTGGTTAAATTACTAACCACATGTAAGCCACTGCCCCATGCTATGGCCCATCTGTGGACAAGTACTTCTGTAACAGCACCATCACCATCACTAGGAACTAAATCAATAGAAGTCTGTGCTCGGGAAACTGGGCAGTCTTACTAGAGGAAGATCCTTGTACTATTGCCAGTGGGAATGGCAATGTCAGTACAGTAGGAAGAGGAAGGACGTGGAATCAATCAGGAAGGGGGAATCAGAGAAATAAACATGGCTAGCTATTATAATAGCACTTTGAACACACACAAACACACTCTGCTTGTGTGTATGTGAGGCTCTAACCAGTCAACTAATATATACTGTGCAACAACTTAGGTCATGTGATTGAATGAGGTGTGGTTGGAGATACATTAGGAGCATCTATATTCCACACATCTTGAAGACTCAAGTTAAGTACCAGCACTTCTGGAACCCTATAACAACACAAGAAGAATCTCTCCTTCCTCTGACACTTCATCTATGCAGTTGTCCTATTTTTAAAGCTATAAAACTCTTCATTGAGGACAAAAATTCCGCAGAAACTTACATGGAGACCAGACATTTGAAGAAAATCCTGGTGGATGCAAGATGTAGCAGTGTGTGATCCCTCCACTGATAGGTTGAGGTACCTCTGGGTACCATAGAACTTAATTTGAAAACTGCTCATCTGTATCACTTACTTAAAAGTCAATCAGACATTGTTCTGCGTTTCCCCTGACTCTTACAGATGTGTTAAAACTTCCTTGCAAATGAAAGACAGCAGATTGTTGCATAGGTCCTGCTTTACCTTTGTTGCAGAGGTCCTGCTTTACCTTGGTCTTCACCATCCAGCAGAAAAGTATAAAAATGAAATATAAGAAGTAAAGCCATGCTGTTATGTTGAGGTATAGGGGACTCAGGTCAACAATTTCTGACATTGCCAGTCAAGCGGAAGACCCAATACTATTATGGGCTCCTGAACTCTTAGAATATTTTGCTGAGTTTATACACCTATAATATTCAAATAACGGAACTTAACAAAAAAAGGGGATACAGATGAATGTCCATTTTGTATCTGTGTATTCAAAGTGGTTAGGATAAATATATAGTTACATTCTCTTAATGAATAGAGGGATGTGTTCTAATGGTGTTTGTAAATAGGATCTCAAGTCTGCATCTTGTACAGCAATTAACCACTAGGAAGAATGTATGCAATGTGTTAATTATTGAAACTGTCCTACCAATTTGATTTGAAATTGTCTCATTGCTATTTGTTTATCAATAAAATTATGGGAAAAAAGAAAGCAGAAACAGCTAAAATTATGGAAAAAAAGAAAGAAAGAAAAGAAAAGAAACAGCTAAAGCTAGAGTTGAGGGATGGAGGTCCCAGAGGTGGTACCACCACCAGCCACACCTTGTACATAAGCCCACTCAGGGTGCTGGGCCTGTGAGGATCTGTGATGACCATGATTTCCAGTTCCCAATGAAAGTCCCAGTATATATTTGCTGAAGATCAAACAACATAATTATTTTTAGTATCCCTTTCATTCTCAGTTTGGATGATCAAACACATGGTCTCCCTTTACAAAAGGCCTCCTTGATTCATGGCAGTGCGTATGTTCTGCATTCTGCCCTCTCGCCCTACCTAGAACCTAGTATATGGCATAGAGACTCATTCTATGTTAAATTAGCTTAAGAAAAGGCATCGTGGTTAACTTGAAGGAGCCTGAAGGCCAGCTGAGGAGATGGCTTACAAAAACAAAGTTCTAGAAATCAATACAAGGGCTGGAGAGATAGCTCAGCAGTCTAAGCGCTGAAGACTGGAGCAGTGAGAAGAGGGATGTCAGTTGAAAGAATCTCAAGAAAGGCTGCAGGTAGAGCCGATGGCTCCTGAATTTCTGACAGGGAATATCATTCCCATGAGAGGACTTAGACTTTGACCTTCAGATGCAGAGGAAGGTGATAAAGTCTGGCCCCACCCAAGCAGCCCATTCCATGGGGCATGTGGTTGAGCAGTGGAGCTCCAAGGTGCAGTCTCAGGGGCACAGCCAGGCCTGGTTGGGTGCCTGTACTGGCAGCCCACCATGAGGAGAGGCAGTTGGAAGCAGCCTTGGCAGACAGTTGGTGTTTTAAGGCTCACACATAGGTGGACCCACAGCAGCATGGGCAGCGAGACAGGCGAAAGAGAGCAGGCATTGAATCTGGGAACTGCATGTGGCTTCTAGCTCTGGAGCAAGGAACCACTAAGGCATTCAGAGGGCACAGTGGTCTCAGTAGCTGGTGAATGTGGCTGCTCTAAGTTGGGCTGATGCGGCTACGGGGCAGGCAGGGATCTCCATGGTGGCTGAGCAGCGAGAGAATGAGCTAAAAATTGGCAGTGACCAAGCAAGAGGGATTAATCTGGTTTCTGGCCCAGCCCCAAGGAGAAGAGCCAGCTGTCCAAACCACAAACTGGGGTCGGACATGGGCTGGTGCCAGTGCCCAAAGCTGCCTGCAGCCCAATCCCTGTCTCTCCTGCCAAGCAGAAGGCAGGCAAAATCTCTAGGGCAAATCCCAGGGGCTATGAGAGGCCACTGGGTGTAACATGGCGTGGTGTGTCTTACCTAAGGTGACAGCTCCCAGGGGCAAGGATGGAGGCCAGGACCAGCAACCATGTCAGTCATAGATAGAAAATCTAAAACTGATCCAGAAAACAAGAGCGTTAGAATAGTTTTGACTTGAAAGCCCAGTGGAAGATCATGAAACTAGGGGAAAACTACTGCATGAATAATCAGGAGACCTCCCAGAGCAATTTTACAGCCCAGTGCAAGCTTTTATAGAAGCCTGTACCCAATGCTGGCCTTTTTTTTTTTTAATGAATTTAGGACAGGGTCCACAGGGTCTACAGGGTCTCACTATGTAGAATGGACTCGTAGTGATCCTCCTGTTTTCAGCCTCTCAAGCGCTGAGATTACAGGCAGGCGCCACCACCCACAGTCTCAATCACAATCTCAGCTCGTCCTGGGGGTGGGGCCAGCACAGCATGTCTGGGATTGAACCCCAGCCACTGAGCTCTGCCTAAGCAGGCGCTTTAGTCTGCTGAACTATCTGGCCGGCCCTCACAATTCTGGCCTTACATGTAGTAGCCCTGACACAAGTCAGTGAACATACACTTGAGCCATTGAAGGAGGGGAACTGACAAGGTGCATGGCCACAGCACACACCAGGGCAGAGCCTCAGTGCCCAGGTTAAGAGTCAGGATGCCGAGCAGAAGCAGAGTGGGGTGCACAGGGCACACACAAGTGAGGAAGAAAAGGGGAGCACTGCACATGCCCCTGAGATTTGCCAGGAGGAAGAAAGAACTTGATCTGCCCTCTGGACTCAGACTAATTGGGGTTTGCATCTGAGAGACCATCAACGGGTTAATTAACATCTCTTGAGATGGGGTTGCCTCATCTTCAAGGTGGAATAACAACGTGTGCTTGGCAAAGTTGTTGTGAAAGGCAGATGACATAATGGGTATGAAGCGCAAGCGTGGTGCCTGGCCCATCATAGAGGCTCCATAAACAGAGTCATTACTGTCATTAAGACTGAATCCAAACCACACAGGCAAGAGGGAAGCAGGAGCTTGTCATGCTCAGCCAGGCCGGTTGGGATCATCACAAGCCCTGGGTGCTACTGAACTTAGGATCTGAAGCCAGACGGTGCTGAGGTAGCCAAGGCGTAAGAGTGGGCTTGGTCCCATGGGAAAGAAAGGGATATATTTCCGAAGCAGAAGGCCAAGTTCAGAGAAGGACCAGCCATGAGACAGTGACTTCCTAGTCTTCATTTCTAGTTCACGCAGAACTGAGTTTACAGGCAGGGCCCCAACAAGCTTTGCAGAGGAAAAAGGAGACTCAAAGTTGGGAAACTGACAGCCCATGACACTGAGACTCAGTGGACTCAGTTACCAAGAAAATGACCCTCCCTGTAATCCAGGTTCCACTATTAAATATCTGCATATTTTGCATGTATGAATTCAATCAACAGCCCACCAAAGCTACATCTTTTAAAACTGTACCTATATTGAACATGTACAAATTTTTTGTCATTATTTTGTAAATAATACAGTATACTACTTACATAGCATTTACATTGAATTAGGCGTTGTAAATTTTCATGACTTAAAGTATATATGAAAAAGATACGCCCAGGTTGTATGGCATATTAAGTCACTTTACATAAGGTACTTGAGTATCCTCAGATTTTGATTTCTGAAGTAAGTACTAAAACAAATCTGCCATGATACCAAGGGACCTCTCTGTTCTTACCTTCAGAAATAATGGTTCAAAATTAAGTGCTGTAGGATGTGGGACACACAGGTCACTCATAGTTCCTTGAGGCTTCCATCTATGAAGACGCCTGCAATCTACAGACAGCAGTTACCTTCCTCAAATATACATGAAGCAATCAGCACAAGAGCAGAGGAAGCAGACGGAGGATCCATGAGGACTTGGGAAGAGGTGGAAGCTCACACGGCTTTGGTTCGCCCCTTCCTGAGACAACGGAGTTCGTTGGATTCAATTTATACATTCGATTCTGTTCATGGCACAGACATCTGGTTGTAGGGAAGATGACCTAGAAAGGCAGGAAGAGGCACATCCACTTTCAAAGACTTATAAAAAGAAAAAGAACATAAGATGCCTCTTTAATAATTGTGCGTGTTAATTACACGTTGATGTGACCATGGCTGAGATATGGTGGGCTAAATGAAATACAATGGTAAAATGAACTCCATTGGGGCTTGTTGTTGTTGCTTGTTTTTTCACTTTTAAAAATGTGGGCACTAAAAAAATTTAAATTCTGCATATAGTTTACACTTTATTTCTATTATACAACACTGTTTTAGGCAAATTGAGGAAACAGTTTTGCCCACGGGAGGCCCAGCTGTTGAAGTTCAGCTGCTGCCACCGTGACTTGCTCACCTAGTAGGTAAATGACCTTGGCCAATCACAAAAGAGTCAGCTCATCTCAGGGAAAGGGTGCTAACTCAAGTAGACCAAGGAAACTGGATGATCCCTTTTCCCCACTGCTAGGACCTCTCAGGAGAAGTGCTGCCTCTCTTGTCAGACTAAAGGACACAGAGTCTGTTGAGACTGGCTCCTAGGCCTTCTACCCATAGCCATCTTATGGCCCTGCCTGGGTGTTGAGCAACATAAGCTTGTTTCCACCCTCTGGTGCTTTAGAAGGACAGGGTTGCCATGAAAACACCTTGTGGGATTTCTGGGGTTTTTGTTTTGTTTTTCTTTATCTGTTTAAGTGAGTTCAAGGTTTCTCACCTGGATCAATAAACCTTATCTAATCCAAAGAGGGAGGGAGGGGAAGGAGGGAAGGAAAAGGGGAAGTAGACAGAATTAAGCTGTGATATGAGATGTATATGCACATGGACCAGCTCCTCACAAAGAGTAATAACCTTTACGTAACCTCTGCAACATACAGAGTATCAATAAAAAAAATTTAACTCATAAAAGAAAAAATAAATAAACCCGTTCTAACTCCATTCCAAACAATAAAAAGTTACACACCTCCTAGGTACTTAAAGGCACAAACTTCACCTTATTTCTGTATTCCTTTAACAAATATTCAGCAAGTATCCACCATATGGCCAACTTGGAAGGGAAGCACTAACAACAAATGCACCAGGCTCTGCCTGCCCACAGCTGGAGGGGCCCTCATTCCTTCCTTCTGGTAAAACCTGCTCTACTGCGCCTCAGGCCTCCCTCTATCTCCACTCTCCTCCCACCATCCACCTCTTCCCGGCTGCGTCCTAATTGCCCCATCATTGAATATCATAGTGCGCCCAGCCTTCGACCTCACCATTTTTTAATTGTCATAAACTCTATGAGTTGTTCTTTTATTCCAATGTCCACAGATGTCATCTGTTTACACATTATCTCATCTTCCCTATGACCCAATCCCTAGTCCCAACCTCTTCCTTGGACCCCAAACTCATATCCAGCTCCCTCTCCAACATTTCCACTTGGATTTCTAGTGAGTATCATGTAACATACCCCAAATCTCTGGTTTCTCTTTCACAATCTGCTCCAACTTGGTATAATGAAGCTCCATGCTTCTAGTTGTTTAGGTTTAAAAAAAAAAAAAATCTTGGAATCATTCTGGACTCCTCTTTCTCTCACATCCCACTTCTCATCTGCCAGCAAATCCTATCAGCTCCACTTCAAAGTATACTAATTCTGACCACTTTTCTTCCTCTCTATTCCTTCGATTCAAGCCAGTCATGTCCAACAGGGGATCACAGCAACAGCTCCTACATGTTTTCCTGCTATGACTGTCCATGCCTTAATAGGTCATCTATTCTTAAATCAACAGCCAGAGGGATCCTGGAAGCACAAGCGCAATCACATCGCTCTGTGGCCTTGATGTCACCAATCTAGGTCCTCTGGTCTCTTTGGTCTCCTCGTTTACACCAGCCAAACACCTCTCAATGGAAAGCCTTTGAATTTACTGTTGCCTCTACCAAGAGTACTCTTGGCCAACACAGTTGCATGGCTTGCTTCCTGAATTCCTTCACATCTCTGCTCAGATGTTACCTATTTGAGGAGAATTTCACTGTTCCCTCTTAGAAGTAGCAAACTACTACATACCTTTGTAACATCTTCTCCTGCTTGGCAAGGGGCTCATCTCCCCTTGGCGTGCTGACCACCTCCTCCATTTCAAATGAGACAACACGGAGGGCATCTTACAGCACTGGGTGCAGTGCCTGGCACACTGTAAGTGCTCAATAAGTACTCGTTGCATCCATGAAAGCAGAATTATTTTTCCCTGGTGCAGATGATAGGCAGAGAGTAAATAAGTAAAAGAACAAATATATATTGCAAAGTGTGGCAAGTGTCAAGAGAAAGCCAACAGGTGCAGTCCTGAGAATCTACTTTAGACAGACTTTCCAGGTAGTCCAAGGAGACCATTTGAAAGAAATGGCATTGAGTTTATGATTAGAGGCCCGAGGTAGAGCCAGCTCTGCAAGCTAGAGGAAAGAACCATCTAGCAGCAGAGAAGAACATGCTCAAAAGTCCTGAGGAAGGACAGCATCTGACATCTTGGAAGGACTGAAAGGAAGATAATAGGAAACCAGAAGAAAGACAATTTGCGATTTTAAAAATGTATTTAAAAGACAAATCATAAAGAGTATGGTGGGCTTTGTTTAAGGTTATCCATGTTATGAAGAAAATCTGAGAGGGTGTTGAGATGGAATTTGGAGTTTAATTTTTGGAACTCAGCAGTTTCTTAGACAGCAATGGAGTGGCTGTCCCAGTGGAGTGCAGCCTGATGGTCCTCTAACACGGCTTCCAAGATGCCATGGTCTGTACAGGCGACCACAGCTTTCTCACTCTATGAGAATCAGTCCTAAATTGCTCGAGGTTTTCTGTTATCTTGGTCCCTCTTTAATGATGCAGCCAGTGTCCCTCCCACTATAACAAAATACCACATAGGCATTTCCAGTCCACGGCGTCCTCCCTATTCTCCCCTCTGCATCTCACAGCTGCCACGGGGCCTTCGTTCATGCTGGTGCTTTGCAAAGACATGCTCTGTTTTTCATGCATGTCTCCAAAGCCCAGCTCTAGGTTCTAAGACCACCATGCCATCAGCTTTTTAGGTCTGAATGTGCCCTAAAAATGTACCTTATTATTATAATAATAAAGAATCTCACCCACCCCCACCACACAGTTCATTTCTGAATCTTCAGATCCTGTAAATGTGACTTTCTATGGCAGAAAAAAGGCTTTGCAAATGTGACTAAATTAAAGTCTGCCTATCTTGACATGGAGAGATTATGCTAGATTATCTGAGCGTATCCAAAATGCAATAAGAGATGTAGAGGGAGCACAGAACAGAAACGGGAGGTGGTATCACCATGGAGGCAGACACGAGTGACACAGCTACCCGCCAAGGAGCACCAGCTACCGCCTGAAGCCCAAAAGAGGCTAGGAACAGATTGTGTCCCTGTCCTCCCAGAGAGAGTGAGAGTGAACACAGCCTGTCAACACCTTGATTTCAGCTCAATGGTAATGGTTTTGGGCTTCCGGCCTGCAGAACTGTGAGGGAGCAGATTTCTGCCGTTGTAAGTCACTAAATCTGTGGTAATTTGTTGCAACAGCCACAGGACACTAATACAATCACCTTGCTCAATGCCTTGGCCTCTTGTCCCTCCTGTCATCCTGATGGCTTCTCTGCTGGCTTTCCAGGTGCATTGCTGGCACTTCCTGCTCTCTGTCCCTTATTCATTCAGACCCACCTGTGTTTACCGCACTCTGACTCCAGGGTTCAGGTAGCTGCTTCATTCCTTCTGCTCCCTTCATCTTAAAGCCACAGGGCTGAGCCAGACAGACTGGAGGCAAATAAATCCAGGAACAGCAAGGTCAGATCTTGGCTGGGAGGGTGGGGAGCCAGATGGAGCAGCGAGGGCACTCATTGGGTGGTCCACAGACACGGTGATGGCAAGTGGGCAAGTAGATGGTGTTACTGGGTTTGGTTGCCTCATTTTTTGAACTTTGACAATCCTAAGAGCCTGTTAATGCAATGAATAGAGGCAAAAAACAAAGCCTCCAGGCCTGAAATGTAAGGGAGAAACAGACAGGACTTAATGGGTGACTAGTGCTTAGGGGTGAAACAATAAAACCACCAGAGTTTAAGCCAGAGCCCCTGGGAAAATAGTAGTAGTATTTACAGACACAGAAAAGTTAGGGAGCCCCTAGTATTTTAGAGAGAAAAATTATGAATTCCTTATTGGATGTGTTGAGTTTTATCTAATTAGAAATGATCCCTTGGCAGTAACCTCCTACAGGAAAATCCCCCTAATTCATCCCTAAACCTAGTACTTTCAGAATCCTCTGGTTGTGCCACAGAAGCGACAGAATAATAATCCTCTGTCATGAGTACAGATCTACTTTCCTGTGTTCCCTCGCAAGGTCTGTGAGCTCCTCGGTGACGATCTAATGTCTTATTACACTTCCCACATCAACACATGCTACCTCACACCTAGAAGACGCTTAATAAATAAGCTTGAGATGAATTAATGCATGGGATTAGGCTCAGACAAGAGTTTTAGTCTAGAGATGAAGTCCTTGAAGTTTCCTTTCACAAGTGAGAGTTGAATCCATGATAAATAGTACAACTGAAAGAGGATGACAGCTAGATCTTTTGTCAACTGAGCTCCACGACCATAGGGGGTAGCTGTAGCTGAGTAGATTCCAAATCTTTGACCTATTAGTCAAGTGTCAGAGGTCATGGTAATTGAATAAGGAAGACGACAAAAGTCTGAGACTATCATCTATCCAGGGCTGTCATGAAACTAAAAGTAATTTTTCACTTGCCAGCCAGTGGCAAGGTTCATTCACCCTTATTACTGTTGTCACGCGACATTATATTAAGCACCAGTCAGAGGCATAAAGACATTCCACATGTGCTATTTCTGACTTCCAAATACTTATAATTATATTTTGTGCCATATCAAAAATCTGGTCAAGTAGGAAACTTCAGAGGGAATATACTTTTGTTCTTTGATAGTATCATTCCTAAAAAGCTGCAAATGGTATTGGGGATTTTTAAAACTGCATTTCAAGCATTACTAAAGAATTCCTTCCTATATTCTCCATCAGGCTCTTTTTGTAGGCATTAAGGTACAGGGTCAAATTCTTCAGAATACCTAACTAGATAGATAATAATCCTGGCTGCTCTTAATTCCATAGACTTGACTCATAATTGAATTTCTCTAGGAGTTTTATGATGTATAGATAGAATCTAATTAAGTCAAGAACGCACTACTAAAAAAAAAAAGAATGCACTATTATTTGCCTTAGCTGTCTATACAACAGAGGTTTTCAATTCAACAACGTCTATTGAGCTACTAATATGTACAAAGCCTTGTGCTTGATCTCTGCTAGACACAAAGATAATAAGACACACTGTCTTGTTCTCCAGTAATTTATAACATTGGGGCAGTTAGGTTTGTGCACAAATACCCTAGTAGGTACACTTTATAAACACACATATATATGTATACATACAAACACATATGCCTATATACACACAAAAATGCCATAGAAGTAGTGTAAAGAGCAAAGACTTTAGTGCAAAGTTTACCATTAATTAATTATTGGGTTGAAATAGCAAATATTTACATTACTTGCTTGAAATAGTAATGACTCAATCTACAGATCTCTACATATTTGCTCTTTAGCAAGGTGTAAGTAACGCTCCCTTGGCTCTATGTATGCAGTCATTTCCTTCATAATTAGCACAGAGATGTT
Source organism: Octodon degus (assembly GCF_000260255.1). Classification (NCBI taxonomy): domain Eukaryota; kingdom Metazoa; phylum Chordata; class Mammalia; order Rodentia; family Octodontidae; genus Octodon; species Octodon degus. The sequence goes on along the minus strand of NW_004524695.1, from coordinate 7,494,332 downwards.
CTTCCAGTAGCCACTGTTCTCCTTCTTCCACTTCCAGCACCCTTAGTTTTATCATCACAAGACAAGGGATGACCTCCTAGGGAAATGTGGGAAGGCTTTTAGCACAATCTGGGTGACTGTTGTTTCTCTAGGTACATACTCTGCTTTGCGCTACACTGCCTGACTTCCAGCTCCAGTAGTCAGCCCCATACTGCACTGAAACTTCTGACCATCAAATCTCAACATACCTGTGTGTCTCTCCTGTCCTCAGGACTCTGCCTAGGACTTAGTGAAATGTGCATGGTGCTGATTTAACATCCCCTGCGTGCTTCTCCTGCTCCTTCTTCGTGAGAAGGAGAGTAATTTTTACATGCCTCTACCACTGCCAAAGCACTGAGCCAAACATAAGAATTGGATGACACTAAACATTCCAACATCTCTCTACCCTAACTTTTAAGAGAAAATCGTTGAGGAAAACCATAGCTGTGTCTGTAGAATATCATTTTATATAATCCTATCACATAGGTTCAAGGTGAATAATAGTAAATGTGTGTGTGTGTGTGTGTGTGTGTGTGTGCGTGCATGGGCACACATGCACATAGCTGGTCCTTGGATCAACAGTGTCCTTTCCCAGAATCCCACAAGTATATAAAAATCTATAGATGCTCAAGTCCTTTCTACAACATATCCTAGTATTTACATGGAGCCAATGTACATCCTCCCAGGCACTTTAAACCACTTCTAGATTATTTATAATGCTGAATACAATTGAAATGTCACATAAGCAGTTATTATACCGTATTGTTTAATTATTATATTGTATTATAACAACAGGTGGAAAGCCTATGCATATTCAGTACAGATGCAAATTTTATGAATATTTTTGATTCATGGTTAGTTGAACCCACAGAGGCAGAACCCACAAATAAGGAGGGCAGACGTGCATGTGTGTGTGTGTAGGTAGCTGGGTATATCCTAATGCCTGTATATATGATGTATATGTGTGTAAACTTGTAATTTCATACTTCACAGTTATTTTCAGAAACTCAGAAACTGCACTGGCAATTATAGTAATCTACAACAAGGCTGTAAGTGCTTTGATTGCATTACACAGACTTGCAGACTTAAAGCACTAATTTAGAAATTGATCACCATGCTTTCCTTAGCTTATAAACTCAGAGCAATTCATTCAACCTAAGTCTGTTATTTTAATAAGATGAGACTGATAATATATGCCCTTCTGAACTTTCATGGTGGTTGTAAGGAACATATAGGGTGATGGAACCAAAACTCTTTACCTAAAGGAAGGGAGATGTGGTTGTTATCGTTCAAAAGTGTCTTCCATACCTTCAGGTCCTTTGCCGTCTAGACTACCAGGCCAACTTTGAGCATTAAAGGTAACAATGGTGGACTCCTTTATGATTTTCTATTAAAATGACGTATAGTCTTGAATCCTAAAGCACTTAACACCTGAAGTAATTTCCCTCAGAAAATTCACGAAACTTCCCTGTCATATATTTAGCCAATAAGTGTTTTATTAAATGTGATTCTATACCAGGCACAGTAATAGACCTTGGAGAACCTAAGACAAAGAATTCAGTCCCTGCCTATCAAAGGCTCAGAATCTAGCAAAAAGAAATTAAGAAGTTCAGAGCTTGGGAGATAGCTCAGTGGGATAAGCACCTGTCTAGCAAGTACAAGGTCCTTAGTTTGATCCTTGGTACTGGAAATAAAGAAAGAAAGAATAAAAAGTAAAAGCAGTAAAGTTTTATAAGTATATATAGAGGCTATGGAGACCAAACAGCCCAGAGGAGAAAGCGGGTGAATCTAGCCGCATAGCTAGGAAGTGTGGCAAAGGTTGCTGATGGCCTCCTTCCCCCTCCCATACCACTCATACCAAATGGTCTTGTGAGTCAAATACTCTTTCTCACCTTTTCTTGCTACTGAACATGTGACCCAGATGCACTTGATGAAATAGAAATATGAATTTGTTTGGTAGTCTAGGAGAGTATTGCTCTCCTAGTAAAAGGATTGAGGCAGATTGTATTTATCAAAAATAAGTAAAGCAGTATCTCCAATCTCATATACTTTCTGACAATGTGGTATTAAGAGATGGAAACCACTAAGAGGTGAAAGCCATGTTCTCTTTCCTCTTCTTTTGATCCTGAAGTGAACTTAGTCAGCATCTCAGCCACCAGAGAAGGTATAAGGGACACTAGGTGACATGTGAGGCTACATCATACAAGTGCTATGCACTTCCCCCTTGTTCTTTTGGGGATATCTTCTGATCCAGACTTCTCCAAGCGATCTCAGAGGAGGCATTGTGTACAAAGGCTCTGAGAGACAGCCCCCCAAAGTCACAGCCAATAGTCAGCATCAGTGCCAGACATATGGGTGAGGCCCTCTCTTGATGGCTGCACTCCCTGGCCATTGAGTCACCCCCAATCTTCAAGTCTTCTCTGCTGAGAGCCCACACAGTAGAGAGCCGAGTTAAATTCTTGTCACCACCATCCTCTGCACAAAACCCTGTGCTGCAGAATCTATGAGCATAATAAAGTGGTTGTTTTACACCCGCCCTTAGCTTAAGAATAGTTTTCTTTACAACTATAATTACTGGAATATAGATCTGACTGGCATTTTGCTTTGTCTTTTCTTAAATCCTTGATCTTGGGATCTGGGAAAGTGGGGGACAGCTTACAGCCAGGTGCTTAAGGCATGCTGTTAACTTTGACTTCATTAATTTGTTGGACCAATACTCAAAACTGTTAATCTCTAGACCTCTTGGAATGTGGCAAAAATAAGTCAATTCTTATTTGTTTAAGCCACTGTATACCAGATTATGTATTTGCTACTTGTGGTTAGAAGCACTCTTTAACCCATACAAGTGACCCATTTTGGAGAGATTTGGTAGATGATGGGAGGCTAAAATTCTGTTTTAAAATGTTGATGACTGTCTAGTCAGAATAAAATCAGAGAGAGCGACAGTTGCCTGGTATTCTAAGAAGTCTGACTATGAAGAAAATGAAAGGCAAGAATCAGGAGCTAGAGAGACCCTAAGGGCAAACGTTATAGCATAGGAAGAAATATCCAGTAGAGCCCAAAAGATTAAAAACTGGAGAGAGATCCATCATTGTTACAGTTTAACCCTGCACTGGCCCATTCTGATTTCAACAGGTTTAAGGGCTCTCTCATAAATTCTAGAAGAAAAGTTCTTTAATTGTTAATTTTTTATTTATTTAATTATTTATGCAATTTTTTTCATGGGTCTACAACATGTATGGTTTCCCAGGGCCTCAAGCACATTTGGGACAGCTCTGCCATTGATATCTTTAAATGAACAATTTTTGAAAGTGGAGCTCCATGTTTTCCTTTTATGGCATTCCATAAATAATACAGTCTATCCAACCAAACATTTTCCTGCTCCCATGTGCCATGCTTAGAAACAACATAAATTTATGGATACTTGTCTTAGGAGAACTATTCTTTTTTCTGTTTTTTGTTCACATGGCCCTTGGGGTCCTATACCATTTATTCTATATCATTATTCAAACTATTATTTGAATTATTGTTAGAAGCCTAAATCCTTCAGATTTTTCAATGATGTATTTTGTCACATAGACATGCCCTCAGAGGTCCACTAAGATAATAGCCTTTTCCATCCAAGGAATCATCCTTCTCTGTGGAATCCTTGCATTAGACTCCTACAGCTCCTCCCTTAAGTCCATCAGGCCCAGGTGTCCTCTGGCTGGCACCTGTATCACAATGCACTGGAAGATTTGAGAGTTGTCCTTCAAGAACTAAACCATGCCCCATAGCACCCAGACGCTTGAGCACCTCAGTGGCCTACTATCAACAATGTCTTCTGTATGATCAACTGAAATAATCTTTCCACAGCAATTACAATTTTTCCCATCCAACTTCCCACCCACCTCAGAACTACAATGGTACCTACAGGATTAGCTCCAGATCAATCCCTGGGATACATTTCATGAGGCAAAGTCTTGGTATGAGGTCTTTAAAAATAAAGCAGTTGGGGGCCTGCCCAGTAGCTCAGTTGTTTAAGTGCCTGCTTAAACAAAGTCCTCAAGCTCAAGCTTCTGTGGTTCAAACCCAGATAGTGACGGCAAACCAGAAATGCCCTAAAGGCATTTGGGGCCTCCAAAAAAATAAAAAAATAAAAATAACGCAGTTGACTATAAAGGGTCCTCTTAGAGATGGAATGATCCTTATTGCTATGATCTTGACATCTCTCTGCTGCCCACGAGACCTCAGGATGTCTCTCTGAGGATCTGGATAACTAATGGTTAAGAGGGTAAAGGTTCATCAGTTCCCATGGATGCAGGCAAGCAAAACAGGATCTCTAGTGCCATCTGTGTTGAACTTGAGGAAACTGGGCTTCAGCCATTGTTCTCTGTAAACCTTACCCAAGGCCAAGCAATGGGCAAATAGGATGTAACATGAAGCCATTATTTTTGGCATAATTACAGATCAGGATTCCAGAGATATGGTTGATTCTCTCCCTGCATGTAAGCAAGGGTATTCCCCTTTACAGTGTGAGCCGGAGTAGTCTCTCTGTCATAAAAGTTCTCTGTGCTCTGCTAATGCTTCCTTCTATCCTCTTTCATCTCGGGAAAGGAGTAATTCTTTTATTTATGGTCTCCATCATCTTGTCTTACTCAATAATGTCATAGGGTTCAAATTATACAATCTGTAGACTTTCATATCAGCCCTTTTTGTGTATCAGTTATTTAATTAGGTTCTTAGGAAGAAATTTAGAACATTAATTTATGAGGATAAATTCCACTTGTCAGAGCAAAAATGGATCGCAGGTAGCCCGCCCCAGAGCTGAAGAACAGCTTTGATTTTTGCTAAAATCTGTGAGTCTGCAGCTTTCAGATCCACCTTGCACTGCTCTGAAATCTGGTATCTCTCTTTCTCAGTGTCAAAGATCTCACCCTTGGTATCAAAGATCTGGCTCTCCTGTGTTTCTGCAGCTTCTTCTTGAAGTAAGCATCAGTGAGGTGTTTGGGGATTTTCACTTTGCTGATATCAATTTTTGTAGAGGTGGCAATGACAAATTTCTGGTGTGTTCTTCATAGAGGAACACGCTTAAGGTCAGAGGCCCAGTCACAAGTAGCAAGCCACTGGCCAGCTGCTTCAGGAAGACCACTCTCTTGCCTCTGTGACACCCGGTGAGGATGATCAAGATGGTGCCTGGAGTGATGCTAGCTCGAAGTTTCCTCACATGCTGACTGAAGGGTTTCTTGCCGTGGCTCAAGAGCATGCAAGGCACATTTCCAGTAGGGTAGTATCTAGGCATTTTTTGAAGCTTAACCACCCAGGTACCACCATTCTTGTCACCATCAACTGGTTTTGTGATTGTAGCAAGAACTTTCTTTTTTCTCCTCAACCTTTGATTTAGCAGCTGTGTACTTTCTCTTGTTCAAAGCCTTTCTGGAATACACAGCAGATTGGGAGTATCTACCAATTCCTCTAACCAGGACAGGATTTCAGCTGCAGTGGGGCTGCCCCTTCTTGGACTTTTTTGAATTCACCTTACCCTTTTTACCAGTACCACTGGCAGCAGCCTTGGCTTGAGGTTTCTTCTCTTTAGCGTCTGGCTTCTCAGTTTTTTCACCCACCATCTGGCAAAATGGGAAAGACCATATTAGCCTTTTTCACTTTCTAGTTTAAATTTTCTCTGTGTCTTTTTAGGGTTTGATCGTCACTTCTTTTTAGCACTGAATAATATTCCATTATCTGATTACCACTGTTTATTATCGAGATCTGACACTGTGGGACTTCTAGATCTTCCCTGAAGAGAAAATAACCATGAAAGACAAATAGAAATAATCTTCATAATAATTTTGAAAACTTTAACCAAAACATCATATAGTTTACTTCCAACTGACTGAAGATCATTTGGCTTATCTCCAAATCTGGGTAGTTATGAGTAAAATTTAGAGACAACTTTTTAAAATAAATTTTAGAATTTTTTTAATTACAAATAATAAAAACATTATCAGAAAGGCAAAAAGCAGAATTTTACCCAACTAAAAGGAAAGCCAATAAGAAGCGCTGAGCATTTGATACCTATCTTTGAGATATATATTATTTCTTTGTCCATGAGAGGGAGATCCCATGATTCAGTTCTGCAGAGAATCCAACCTAAATTCATTTTCGCCAAATACCTCGAAGAAGTGCAAGATACACAGGTGCGCTGTTTTTAAAAATTTCCCTTTTCCTCTCCTACCCTGTGTCCCCCAATAAAACAGCTCAGATCTCACCTTTCAAAACTCCTTAGAAGGGCTGGAGAGATGGCTCAGTGGTCTAAAGCACCTACTTAGAACAAGCTTGGCAAGGCATCAGGGACCGTGGTTCAATCCCCCAGCACCACATGCCAGCCAGCCCCGCCCCCTGGTGGGCTGAGCTGGCCACACACACACACACACACCACACTCTCTCTCTCTCTCTCTCTCTCTCTCTCTCTCTCTCTCTCTCTCTCTCTCTCTCAAAAAAAAAAAAAAAAAAAAAAAAAAAAACTCCTCAGAAAATATTCTTCTCTAATCCTAAAGACCCGCTTGTTTTTCTCTTTTTGTCTACCCTCACAGTTCTCACCACAAAAACCCAAAGATTTTCATCCTGCAGGACAAGTCTATCCACAGACAATGAGGGAATGAAAGAAACCTTCTGGGCAGAGTTGGAACTTTCTTTTGTAGGTGGGCACAGTGGAAAACTGACATCCTATCACTGGCACTCATTTTTTTGTCTTAAATGTGCATTTAAAAAAAATGAATGTCTCTATACAATACAAGGTGATTAAATAATAATGTGTAACAAACATTCAAAACAGTTTATTATAGTAAAAGACACACTGCTATTCTCCCCTTCAAAATACTTCCGTTTGTTTCAAACCCATTTAGCCCATCACTCCTGCCACTTTCTAAAGCAGTTGTGGACATACTCTTGTGTGAGTGTCTTCAGTCGCACGCTGGTGGCTGCCTCAATGTCCTGAATTGATGCAAAGCATTTACAGTAATTTCCGTCAAGTAAAAACACTATGGTGTCCTGTTCTCCTTACCAGATCCATCTGACACTGAGGGACTTCTGGCTCTTCCCTGAAGTCAAAATAACTATGAAGGACAAACATAAATAATCTATGTAATAATTCTGAAAGGCTTCTTTACCCAGATCATTACAACTTCTACACATAGAAATATTCACATAGCTCAGTGGATTAAAGCACCTGCAAGCAGGCTCAGGGACCAGGGGTTCGATCCCCAGGCCTGCTGTGCTGGCCCTACCCCCAGGGCACGCTGAGAGGGCAACTGAGGCTGGGTATGGTGATGTGGACCTGTAATCCCAGATCTTGGGAGGCTGTAAACTGTCAGATCTAGTAGTGAGACCCTGAACACCCTGCAGACCCATCCCTAAAATACGAAAGAAAGAAAGAAAGAAAGAAAGAAAGAAAGAAAGAAAGAATCACGATAAGGGCCAGTGAGATAGGTCAGTGGACTAAGCACCTGTTTAGGCAATTGCAGGGACCAGAGTTCAATCCCCAGCACCACATGGCACACTGGCCCCACCCCCTAGTGCACTGAGCCAGCCACCAAGACTGGGCATAGTGGTGTACACTGCAATCCCAGTGCTGGGGAGGCTGAAAACAGGAGGATCACTATGAGTCTGAGCTGTGTAGTGAGACCCTGTACCAAATACATTTAAAAAAGAAATAGTCATGATAAATTCCACTTTTACTTGAATATTTGCACATATCTTCAATTACTAACTTAAGATAAATCTCCAAAAGTGGGGATTCAGTACATTAGTTTGGATATTTTTGGCTACATGTGTGGCACGCAGTGGTTATGGAAGGCAGTGGAAGAATGTATTTGTACAGGAGATAAAATCACAGCTAAAAGGGTGATTCATCTCATGTTGTTAAAGACCTAGATACTTCCTATCTCCTCACTCCGCCAATCCTAGGTAATCACCACAGCAGTATTCCAGTTGGCAGGAGAGGGAAAGAGGGAACAAGAAGCCACACAATTCCCTTTTAAGACTCAACACATCACTCCTACGCCTCACTCTGCTCTCATCCCATTGTCTAGAACTTACTCGTATGCTACTCCTAGCTGCAAGGAAGGCTGGGAATGGAATCCATCGTCTCAGTAGCCTGACTGAAAAATCCTACGATAGAAGAAAAAAGTAATAAGCATGCATATTTTTAAGATTTTTGACCCACAGTACTTTGTTGGTCTGCAAAAAGATTGTGACAGTTTACACTTTCCTTATACTTGCTGATACAGAACATTTTAAAATAGCTCATCAAATTAACAATGAAGATGATTATCATGCTACTTTACCTTTCTTTTCTTTTTTTAAAAAATTTATTTATTTTATTTATGTGTGTGTGTGTGTGTGTGTGTGTGTGGCCAGCTCAGCCCACCAGGGGGCGGGGCTGGCTGGCATGTGGTGCTGGGAGATTGAACCGCGGTCCATGTGCTTTGCTAAAGCTTGTTCTAAGTAGGTGCTTTAGACCACTGAGCCATCTCACCAGCCCCTACTTTACCTTTCATTGTCTCAATTTCCCTTCATGTTCTCATCATTCTTTTTACCACTGAAATACATCTTGGCAACTGGTTTTACCCCTAGGCTTATGTGGGATGCCCAGGGTTCAATATTAGAGGCTTGCATAGGGCATCCCATAGTGCCCACATCACCCCAGGCTATGTTTTAACAGGTGACTTAGTCCTGATTCTTGGGAGTGGTTCCTTTCCTCTCACTGTAGATAAGCCTGTTGTTGCCAAATAGGTTTGCTGTCACAATTTATTATTCAAACTTCATGGCACAGTGAGTCACCTCCCTTGAAACTAAGGAAAAATTACTCAGAATTTGAAAGGACAATTACTTCTAATGCCATGTAGAAGTAAATGGGTTACTTCTAACCCATTTCTGTGTTATCTTTATTCATTTAGTCTTACAGGTCACCCAGAACCACCTGTCCAAAATTAGATTATATAGTCTGATCCATATTCACTAGTATTGAGATATATATATGTCAGGAAAACAAAGATGCTGAGGTAATAAACACTCAAATTTAGCGCATAACCCAACAAAGATGTTTTGCATGCTTATGTTTTGGTCTGTCTTGAGCCCTTGTGGCCAAAGGTGTGCGCTTCATGCCTCTTATTTAGGGAGTCGGATTTTAAAGCTACACCAGTTGGAACATGGCCAGTAACCAACATGGCAAGTCAGGCGCTCAATAATAAAGGGCTTTTTATACAAACACGACATGGTATTTCCACTTGCATCTTACTTACTGGTCAAATCATGTCAACTGTCCCTGATTTCAGAGAGTGAAAGTATAGTTCGCCATGTGCCTTGAACAAGAGAGCCAGAAATGCTAGGAATAGCACTTAATCCCCACACTGCATTTATGGAAATAGGGGTAAGAGAGTGGTCTTCAGATTTCAAGAGGGAGGGGGTCTCTAAGTGCATCTTGGTTGGTTGCCTTTAGGGACTTCGCGTGCTTTCAACGGTCCTTGGAAGCCTGCAAGCTCAGCAAACTCTTTTACTCACTTTGAATTTCCAACACCTGGCATACTGCTTGGCATATGGTAATTGGTTGGCAAATATTTGCTTGGTAATAATCACAACTATGTTTTAAAAATTATTTACTTATTTATTTACTTGGTACAGGGTCTTGCTACACAGCTCAAACTCATAGTGATCCTCCTGCCTCAGCCTCCCCAGTACTGGGATTAAAGGCATGTGCCACCACTCTCGGGTTCTGGGCTGGCACAGCATGCCAAGAGTTCCCAGACCAGCACAGCATGTGGTACCAGGGATTGAACTTGGGTCCTTGCATTTGCCAGATAGGTGCTTAGACCACCAACCTATCTCCCCAGCCCCCAACAACTACCTTTTTAAAAAGCAAAAATAAGAGGCTTACAAAACTCCCATGAGTTAACATTTCCTGGGCAAGAGGAGAATATGAATTCATTTTCAATGTTTTATCTTGTTAGTTTTTTAAACCAAATGATTGAAAGTTATGTCTGTAAAAATGTTTTCATTACAAAACTCAAGATCAACCTAAAGTATCTTAAAACAAATAGACAAAACTTAATAAATCGATAGTAAAGAAATCGTGAGAGCCTCAAGAAATCAAAGAAATTCCATGGGGCTCTTTCAACAGCGCCAAGAGAAAATTTGACTCCAGCCACCACACATTCTTCTGCATCTGTATTGAGGTTTCAACTGCAGGAGAATATCAGCTTCCTTAGGCTCACACGGATCTACCTGTATATCCACTTTTATGTGAAATGAGGAGGACAAATAGGAGAAGGAAAAAGGGAATGTCTCTTAGTTCCCAGGACCTCTAGAATCATATGGACGGGAGACAGGGCATGTATCCAAAGGAAGAAACACTGATTTATAGGCGTGGTAGCACATGCCTATAATCCCAGCACTGGGGAGGCTGAAAACAGGAGGATCACTACCAGTCCAATCTGCTTAGTGAGACCCTGTACCAAATACACAAAAGTGTAGCTGTTCATGACATATATTAGTTTACAAAATTAGAAAGTAAGTATAGATATACAGGAAGAAAATGAAAATCCTCCATATTTCACCACAATTCATATTTTCTAAGTATAATTACAAACAGTTCCTTAATCATATATAATTTTTCCCTTGCATGAACTGAGTGATCATATGTATCTTATACCATAATTTGCCTTCCTAAACTTCAAATATTTGCAGAAAATCCTAAAAATAGTAAGCATCAGAACACAATACCTCAGTTGTCAAACAGCTCCAAGTTCAAACTTTCCACTACTCAAGCATCTGCTTGTTGTTGACTTTGCTCCATAGTCAAATAGCAAATGTGACTTGACATGCTGGCCCCGCCCACGGGGCTTGCAGAGACTGGGCGTGGTAGCCCGTGCCTATAATCCCATTTCTTGGGAGGCTGTAAACAGGCGGGTCACTGGGAGTCCGATCTAGTAGTAAGACCCTGAACACCCTGCAGACCCTCCGCTAAAATACAGAAAAAAAGAAAAGAAAATGTGACTTGAAGAACCCTAGTACAGGCTAACAGTGAGACAAGCTTAGTCACGTGCTTTGTGTGGACACAGACACAGAGCTGATGCTCCGGTCTAAGGGCTGCTCCCAGCCGGCCAACATATAGTGCTTAGGCCGCTGCATTACATTCATCATTGCGCTGTGTGTGTGTGTGTGTGTGTGTGTGTGTGTGTGTCCTTTGTTTGCATAAGATATAGCCTTGTTTCCGGAGAAAGTTAGTGATACAAGCAGTAAAGCTAAGGAGAAACTGAGAATCATGATACAGTTAAAGAAAGAAATCACTGTGAAATTTAAATAATTTTAACTCATCATTAAAGGCCTGGAAAAATGAACTTATAAGTGTAATTTTTGGGCTTCAGAACCAATGATTCAGTTTCTATTATTATAAGAAAAATATGCTCAGTTTTTGAAATTTTTGGTGTTTGAATGCAAACTTGGTGAGTTTGACAACTGAGATGGCACTGTCTAAGTCAGGATAGGGACACCCCAAAAAATCTCGATCAAAGGTAGAAACCAGTGGACCAATTCATTAACATCAGAGTCAGAGTTTTGAAGTCATGATTTCTGTACCAATACCTCTATCCATTGAACAACAGCTACCAGTACATTTGAAACATCATCCCTGTCCAAAAATCTGGCTCCATCTGAGATGTGATTTAAATAGATGGTAAATGTTTACATTAAAAACTACTACAGCAACAGATATATTATCATTAAGCCATCTCAAATTTCTCCCTTTTACTTGAACACACTTATCCTAGCATTGTTGCCACTAGCTGAAACAGTTCTGGAAGGTCACTTTTGTAAGTGTCTTTACAAGATAAAAAAAAAATTTGGGGGTGGGGGGCTGTCTCAGCCCGCCCTGAGAGTGAGGCTGGCATGGTATATGGTGCTGGGGACCAAATTGTGGTCCCATGCTCCTGCCTAAATTTGCCTAAGCAGGGGCTTTAGACCGCTGAGCTATCTCGTCAGCCCTAGGGTTTTTTTGTTTGTTTGGTTGGTTGGTTGGTGTTTTTGTTTTTGTTTTTGTTTTTGTTTTTTAGGGACGGGTCTACAGGGTGTTCAGGGTTTCACTACTAGATCGGACTTTAGTGATCTGCCTGTTTACAGCCTCCCAAGGGCTGGGATTATAGGCCTGTACCACCACACCCAGTTTCAATTGCCATCTCAATGCACCCAAAGCGAAGGGGCGGGGCTGGCATGGCAGGCCTGGGGATCAAAGCCCTGGCCCCTGCACCTGCTTGCAAGGGCTTTAATCCACTGAGCTATTTGGCTGGCCCTGTTTTAGAGGTTTTTTTTTGTTTTTTTTTTTTTTTTGGTGGAACCGGGAATTGAACTCAGACCCTTGCACTTGCCAGGGAAGCACTTAATCCACTGAGCCATCTCCCCAGCTCCAGCTGGCTCTGTTTTAAACTTTTTTTTTTTTTTTCAGTACCAGAGCTATCTCCCAGGATATGATTTTTAGGGCCCGCAAGATAAAGTGCTTGCTCAGCGAACGAAGCAATTGCTTTGGCAAGTGCAGTGACAAGGGTTCGATCCCCGGTTCCTCCTGCCATGCTGGGCCTGCCCCCAGGGGGGCTGATCTGGCAACAGAATCCAGGCATGGTGGCCATGCCTATAATCCCAGCGCTGGGGAGGCTGAAAACAGGAGGATCACTATAAGCCCAATCTGCTTAGTGAGACCCTATACCAAATACACAAACAAAAAAAAGATACGATTGTAAAAATACAGTGAGAGCTGCTGTTAAGGGTCACCTAATGGAAAGGCAGGCCTGTAAAGTTGTTTTGGCGAGTCGTCATCCACCTTGTTCACCAGCTTGCAACCATGTGACTTCTAACTCTCCCAAAGTCAGAATGACTGTGAAAGGTAGATGTTTGGAACTAATTCAAGACATCAAAGCAGCCGTGACAGCACAACTAAGGACACTCACGCCAGAATCACTTCAGCAAGTGGCAAGAGCAACGGGATCAGTATACTTGAATTGAGAAGGTATTTTGGAGGACATTAATGGTAATTTACCTTTTACCATAATATCTTTTAAAATTAAACCTTCACCATAGTTTTACATCATTCCCTGTGCGTGTTTAGCTACCATCTAGCTAGTTGCCTACTTACCAGCAATGACATGCTAGGCAATACTTCCATATCAAACAACCCTAAAGTGTTGGAAGCTGAATAAATGTTTTTCTCCACCCTGCTGTACTTCATTGCAGGTAGGAAAGACTTATGTAGGTTGTAGGAACCAGACTTAAGTAGGCCCTGTCTATTTCAACTCAACAAAGGAACAGAAAACAGCAAAGTACACCCTGATTCCTAAAGCTTCACCCGGAAGTGATACATGTTTTTACTTCCACTCACAATATATGGGCCAAAGCGAAGTCCATGGGTAAGCTAACTCCAAAGCAGCAATCCATCAGGCAACCAAATCATGCCCCTGAAAGAACCAAAATATTTGCTAATGACCTGGAAGATGCTTTGTTGCTTTGAGTGTAGTAAACAATTTAGTAATAGAAATTGGGTTGAGCTGGAGAATAAATATCTCCAGATTTGAAAATCCTCTAAGAGGATCAACTGTTTTAACTATATTAGTCAGAGTCTGTATCATAAATCATTTCCATTTCTGTCTTAAACTCTATTTTTCCACCTCCCCCTAATCCACAGCTCATATAAGACAAACCAGAAAGTAGGAAACGGACAGCTGGTGCCACTCTCTGACGCTGAGGACAAAGCTGTGACATGATCAGAACTCCAGTGTCATTTATTGTAGGTGACCTAAGGCAAAATATGAATAGCTTTGTTTCTTTAAATAGTACTAAAGATTGTCTTGGAGGATTCAATATGAACATTAGAACAATCTGCACTAATTTAGAAAAGGAAACTATTACAAAACCAGTAACAAGATGCAGTTTTGGCCTCAGTTTATTTTATAGTTTATCTAACAAATATATTGACTGATAAAATATCTGAGATCTTTTAAAAAAATCATGTAAATTAATGTAAAATGACATCCATAAGTATTGTAAGGCATGTTTAAGGTATTTTGATTTGTTAAATTTATTAAGGAATCATGAGATACCTTGGCATTGGGAAAAATAATGATGGAATTGGACACCAAGGGCCCCTGAAACAAAGACAAGTTGGGTATCTATTGGTGCCAAAGTATGTAAGTTGTCCCTAGGTATCTCTGTGCCCCCTGTGGATACACACATCCAATGATGCTCACGTCCCTTATAACAATGGTGTGATAGTTACACAGGACCTCCACCCACCCTCTCCCATACTTTAAGTCATTTCCAAGTTATAATGCCTAATATAATGTAAATGCTATGTAAATAGCAGTTGAAATATATTGCTTAGGGAATAATGACAAGAACAAAGTCTGTGTGCATTCTCTCCAGATGTGAACTTTTTCCAAATATTTTTCCATTTTTATTTTTATTAGCACATGTTTGCAGTACATGATGACATTTCTCGTGGGAAGCTGGCATATTTACATAACACATCTTAATTCTCTCTTCATTCCTGTTCTCTCCCCTTTCCTCCTGCTTCCATCATTTCTTGATCCCCTTCCCTTCTGCAAAAGATCTGTCTCCCTGCTGCCTATTATTTATCTTTTGTTCTCTTTATTTATATCTTGGGTCTCTCATATAAGAGATGTCAAGTGATAATTAAGCTTATGTGTCTGATTTATTTCACTTAATATTATGGCATCAGGTGCATCAACATTCCTACAAATGACTCCAGTTACTCTTCTTTATGGCAGAGTATTTTGACCTGAGATTGGCTGACCCCAGGGATCAGAACCCACAGATAATGGAGGGGCAGCTGTAACCATCTGTCCTGGGAGAGAGCAGAGATGGAGAGTGAAGTAGCTAGTCTGGTCCTGTTGGAAGATACGGATTTGAGGCAGACACGCTCCAAGGATAACCTGGGTGAGGCTAGATACAAACACTTCTGTAAAACCAACCTCATCAACTCAATGGTAAATGTGCAAATGGCATAGGAGTCACGTGGGAGGGATGGGCTCTGGCATTGACAGTTTGCACCCCTTGGAAAGGGGAGCAGGGACAGCAGTGGGTACCACAGAGGATTCCTGAGTCCCAAGGGAAGACACACCAGGACCACAGCAGAGAATGCTTTCTATTCATCAAGTATCAGCAGTTGCTTACTAGAAAACAGCCATGGAGACTTAACAAAGGGCAGACGCTCACTGTAGAGGTAAACTAATAGATGGGAGTCTGGGGTTTCCCTTTCATTCAGAGAACTAGATCAACTCTCTCTTCACAGACTGACTCCTCTGAGCTGAGAGACAAAGGTCTCTGAGTCCTAAAAGCAGAAAATGTGGGCCATGGGGAGAGGCACAGATGAAGCAAAACTGGATTCAGAAAACATTGCAAATACTGCTACATTTACATTGGTCCATCCCCTCTCCTGTAGTCCAGAAGATACATCACTGGTGATACTCCCATGGTCTGAATCTTTGTATTCTCTTAAATTCATATATTAAAGTCTTAATTGCCAAGACAGTGGTTTTAGGAGGTAGGGCATTTGGGAGATTAGATCATGTGGGTTGTGGTGGATTGCCAACTGGTGGTGAACTTGTTACACCCAGCTGACCTGAATAGCCTGGTGATGGGTATGGGAGGCCCACCTGAGGATTGTTGCCAGAGCATCAGAGGCAGAACTGGAGAAGAAGGAGGAAGCTCTTTGGGAGCTTTGTAGAAGCTGTTGGTTTTCTTGGGCCTGCTGTTGGTCCTCTTGGAGGACCTTGGCATGCTGGCTTTCCTGATGAACTTGGCTGTTCTCACCATCTGAGGAGCTCAGGACCTTGGTGTCACTGGGAATGGTTCCAGTTCACTTTTGGGGAGCTCTGGTCCTCATTTTGAGCATCATTTACAGCTCAGTCTCCTGGAGAATCTGGTCATGTTGGCTTGGCTGTCCTCACTGTTGGAGGAGCTTGGGACTTTGTTGTCACTAGAATGTGGTACTTTTGGGGGGAGAGCCAGTTCCATTGCTTCCTGGCTCCAGTGCATATCCCTCAGCCTGATAACACATATCTTTCAGTTCACTGGCACAGACTTTCTAGCTCCAACCACTGACCTTTGGGCCTTCCCCCTGTAGATCCATTGTCCTGGGTTCCTGATTTCCAGTTGGACCCATGGGTGAGAGAAGCATTGTTATGGGTTCTAGGTCTTCACCTGAACTCATATAGGACATTGTGGAATCCAGGCCCTCACCTGGATTCTTTGGTCTTTAGTGTGTGAACAGATTTTCTGTATTCTTTGTACGTAATTTTTTTGGTGATTAATTATAAAACAATCTTATAAAATGTGTCCAGTATTGTATTGTTTCCCTTGCAAAGCTCCAAATTACAACAAGGATGGAACCCTGCAAATGGGTCTCAGGTCCCACAAGAAAAAAATGCTCAAGGAAAAGACTGCACATGCCTTCCACCATGTGCGGATACAGCTACACAGTGCTATCTGTGAAGCAGAAAGTCGGTATTACCAGACATCATGTCTGCCAGCACCATTTCCTGCCCCTTCTCTTCCTTCCACCAACAGAGTTGTTAGATCAGGCACCAAACAAATAAGGGGAAGAAGAAGATACATGTTAAATAGGCATAACGAGGAAGTCACCATCTCAGCACATCACACAAATACCCCCTTACCTCCATATGAACTCTAACAGGTAGATCATATTCATTCTTAGCATCCCATTTTACCTCTGAGGACTAGAGGCATGGAAAACTAAATGACTTGTTCAACTGCTAGCTAGTAAATGGTAGAGATGGAAATTGAACTCAAGAAGTCTGGCTCTACACATTGGCCAAGCATTGGCCGTGACTCATCCACATGGCTGCACTGATAAAGGTTCTACAATCTGAGGTACAGGATCTCAGGACAAATCCTG
>NW_004524695.1:7320567-7477017 GCF_000260255.1 Octodon degus | reverse complement strand
AGAATGATTTGTTCTAATGGTGTTTGTAAATAGGATCACAAGTCCGCATCTTGTACAGCAATTAACCACTAAGAAGAATATATGCAGTGTATTATTTGTTTTTATTTAGCAGAACCTGGGATTAAATAATTTTTTTGTTCCTTTGGTTTTGTTTTCATCTTTTTATTTAGCAGAAGCAGTGTATTGTTTGTTGAAAAATAAAAAAAATTAAATTAAATTTAAAAAAAAAAAAGTCTGGCTCTAAAAAAATGAGGCAGATAATCACTCTGCCTTATCATGGCTCTTGAGGAAAGCTGTTTCTGTGGTTAGTGATAGCAAATTAGTTTGTGTGGTATGTTGAGGTAGTTCCCTGATTTAATATTATCTGGGTTGTTGAGGAGATAGTTAAAAGCTGGAAATAAAATTTGGTACCATTTAGGCTGGGCGTGGTGGTGCACACCTATAATCCCAGCTTTGGGGAAGCTGAAAACAGGAGGATCACTTGAGTCCAATCTGTGTTGTGAGACCCTGTAGACCCTGTACTAAATACATTTTTAAAAAATTGTACCATTTGATCAAATGGCTCAAGAAAAACTATTACTAACCTTGTAAAGAAAGCATCAATCCAGAAAGAAGTATAGCCTAATAAAGTCAGTTTCTATTTCACAAAGAGTAGTCTCACTCATATTAATCACCTATCAGTGAAATTTTTTAAATAGAGGATAACCATAAATTACATATTTCTGTTAATTTTTATAAGATAATACAGCAAGTAGCATTAAAATGACAATTTTATCAAATCTGCTCAATACAAGAATCAACCGGTGGGCCACGAAGATGGCTCAATAGAATAAGCGATGTCCTGGCAAGAGCAAGGGCCTGAGTTCAATCCCTGGTTCCTCCAAAAAAAAAAGAATCAACTTGTTGATAACACTTGCCTGAGCAATGCTCTGGGTAGTACATAAACAAGTGCACTGCCTGAGTGATTCTGGTAAGCTGTTAAGTGGTAACAATTTCTAAAAATACAACTTATGGATTAACACAGAGCAGTGAACTCCTAAGGCATTAACAGAAAAAAATGTAAAAACTAGGTCTCCAAATATTCACCAATGGCAAAGAAAGGGGGTCTGGTCATGATTGCACATACCTTAAATCTCAGCACTCTAGGAGGCTGCAGGAGGGTAACAAGTTCAAACCAAACCTAGCAACTTAGTGATTTAGTGAGACCCTCCCTCAAAATTTTTTAAATAGTAGAGAGCACAGGGAAGGGAAATCTGGTGGCATACTCAGTGCAAAGACCCTAGGTTCAGTCCCCAACCACCACCACCCCCTAAAAGAGCAAAGAGGTACAGTCCAATACTGTAAACCTCAGAAAGGTGGTAGGAAGAAAACAAGATTCTGTGCCTACAAGCAAGCACAGGGGCCAGGGGTTCAATCCCTGAGCCTGCTGTGCCAGCCACACCCCTGGGGTGTACTGAGATGGCAATTGAGACTGGGCGTGGTAGTACGCGCCTATAATCCCAGCTCTTGGGAGGCTGTAAACAGGTGGATCACTGCAAGTCCGATCTAGTAGTGAGACTCTGAACACCCTGTAGACCCTTCCCCCCAAAAAAATAAACAAATAAATAAAAGAAAGAAAGGAAGGAAGAAAGAAAAGAAAAGAAAAAGAAAAGAAAAGAAAAGAAAAGAAAAGAAAAGAAAAGAAAAGAAAAGAAAAGAAAAGAAAAGAAAAGAAAAGATTCTGGAGCTAAGCAAGACAGTTTCTAGGTAGAACCTCCAAACCCAACTCCTTTTCTCATAAGCCGTAAGAATTTCATCATCCTCTTCATTATTCTAAATTTGAAAGCAACCAATCTGGGTAGTTATCCTTGGTTTAGATTCTGTTTCCCAGCTGCAGTGAATAGAAATGACTTCTGGGGAGAAAACAGGTGAAAGTCACCCAGAATGCCATGGAGAAGGCCCCAGGTCTACGCTGTTGGGGGTGAGGGGAGCCAAGGCCTGTGGACACAGGGTGCCCTGGAGGAGGGAGCTCTGAGTTGGAAATAAGCACCAAGCCTAGATCCTTTAACAAAGAGTACAGGGGTCCAGCTGAGCCCCCTGCCATGCACATAGAACACAGACCAACAGGAAACACCAAAGAGCGTGCCCAATTACAGCCCTCTGGGAAAAAAGAACTGGCCTGGGGAGGTGGAAAGGTGTCACATGGTCACCCACACTCCATCAGGCAAACAGGGGCTTTGACACAGCTGCCCGAACTTGAGCAAGAAGAAAAGAATCAGCCCTGGCAAGGAGCACCTGTAGGGCTGGGGCTGGAAGGAAAAGAGCTAAACAAAAAAGCCAACGCATACCACAGCTGGCTTGAGCACTGCACTCCAGGAAAAGCAGGAATTGCCCTTCCCAGACCCTCAGGACTGGGCAAAGGGACCTGGCTGGAGAACAGGGCTTTCACGAGAGGGCCACCTCAAAGAGAAAATAGTGCACAGAAAACAGAGAATGAGAGAATGTCCACAGGGGCTTCCTCTAATTCCTTTGTGATCCAGGAGAGGCAGCTCCAGGGTTAGGACCCCTCCATGAGCCCTCCAGGAGACAGCTATTCGAGCATCACAGGTTTCAGCGGGCTTGGGTCCTTTCAGGCACAGTAACTCATTCTATCCTACAGCAAGGCAGGAGATAGAAACTATTATGATCTTTTTCTGCAGATAAGGCCACCTGTTCATGGGAAGACAGCTCTTGATTCAGAGTCCATCCTCTTATCTATTTCACTCCCTGGTTCTCCTTTAATAATAAAAAAGAGGTATAATCTTCCTCCAGAGGAGCAGAGCACACTTGGTTCACCCAGGGGAACTATCAGACACTGCCAGCCTCAGAGAAGCTCGGAGTTTGTTCCTTCCTCCCACAATCCTCAGTGAGTAGCTAAGAAGGACCAGGGTGAAGGCAGCTCCTCTCCAGTTACACTTTCTGTTGCTAACAAGCCTTATTTTGTATATAAACAACCCACTGAAATCAATCTGATCTCTCTTAAGTGTTAAGATCTTTCTTTCAGGCATATGAAAATCCCTTCACCAACAGGTTTAGCTTCCCAGGTTGTAGAATACACCCATACATAAAACACCCACGCAGGCACACACAGCTTGCAGCAGGGTTTAGCACAGACATAAATTATGACTTACAAATAAGCACGGCTGGAGCATACAGCGCTGAACCCCCAGTTACGTAAGCACAGAGGACATCCATCTTCTACCTCAGCCGCACTAACATGATGTACTGTGGATTGGAGATTAAATTAACAGAACACAGAGAAGGCCATTTATTGTAATGAATTCCTGGAGGTGGGGGCTGGCTTTCTGACCACTCACCCACTGTGGAGAGTGGAATAGTCCCAGCCATTAACAATGAATCCAATGATAAGCCCAGGTGTTGCTTCCAGGGAGGCACGTGGTCCACAAACTCATGATTGCAGAAGCTGTCCCTCTGGACATCAGGTCCTGTATTCCAGAGTTGATTGTCCTTCAATAATCCCATTCCCACATGTGAACAATGATGTCATTTTGTTTTGGGCTTGAGTTACTGGGATTGAACCCAAGACTCAGCTGTGGCCCCAGTCCTTTTCATGTCTTATTTTGAGACAGGGGTTGGGCTGGCCTTGGACTGGCAATCCTTCTACCTCAGCCTCCTGAGAAACTGAGATTAAAGGCATGCATCACCACAACAGGCTGACTGGAATTCTGATAACATCAAGAAAATACCTAAAATGTACCAAATTCTTCAAATCAAACATATGAAAGAGGGACAAAACTAAGACCTTCAGCTCAGTATTGAGGGAGAACGTGAGGTAAGTGTACCATCTAGGGCAGGAAAAGAATTTGGCTCAAACACTGTACACTCCTCTCTATTCAGTCTCCTTATTTGCTCTTTCATCCTTCAAGATATTTGATGCATGAGTATACAGAAAATTTGTGAGAATCGGAAAGATAGAAGAAGTTGATCATGGCCCTACTTCCAATACAGTAATACCTTGGTTCATGATGCTTCTATTTGTGAACAATTTGGTTCACAAACAGAAGCATTCAAACAAAAACATTGCAGATCTTTAAGCTGGGGAGATAGCTCAGTAGAATAAGCGCTTGCCTGGCAAAGCACAAGAGCCTAAATTCAATCCCCAGTTCCACCAAAAAAAACAAAACAAAACAAAACAAAAAAAAAAAACCCAGAAGCATTGAGAAGTATTTTGGTTCTGCTCATGAGTTCTGCATCAGGAGATGAACACAACCCAGCCATTTTCCCAGAATCTGGGAATGAATTAAATTTGTGAATAAAGCAAAGTACCTCTATAATCTGTGTGTGTGTGTGTGTGTGTGTGTGTGTGTTACTGAGAAGTGAACCTACAGCCTTCATACTGAGCTATATCCCCAGGATTTTTTAATTTTGTATTTTGAGGCAGGGTCTCAATAAATCACCAAGTTGACAGGCTGAGTTCAAACTTGTAGTCCCCTCACCTCAGCTTCCCAGAGTACATCACTACACCACATCCAATAACCTGTCTCTGTGAGGATTATTTACT
This sequence comes from Octodon degus, assembly GCF_000260255.1. Taxonomy (NCBI): domain Eukaryota; kingdom Metazoa; phylum Chordata; class Mammalia; order Rodentia; family Octodontidae; genus Octodon; species Octodon degus. The sequence continues at coordinate 7,472,477 of NW_004524695.1, read as the reverse complement.
GTTGTTATTGTTGCTTTCTCTTTGGCATATCCAGTCGATGACACAACTACAGGTGTTAACTATGAAGAAGGTAGAGAGTGGCAGAGACCTTAAGTGGAGGAAGCGTCCAAAGGCCACATTGGTACAGATAAAGGCCCCTGTCTGATGGAAACAGGCCAACACAAGAAGTGGTTCCATAGTTTTGTGCTTGGACTCAATTTAGAAAAAGTCAGTAAGCACTACTGCTTGTTAGGGACATTAGATGTATGAGAGATTTGGGGATGTTCCTATGTTTAGGGGACAGAAAAAGAAAACCTACCAAAGGAGGATTCGGGAAGCATGAAAAGGAGATAAAGAAAGCCCCATGGAAAGTAAGAGTAGAAAATGTTCAGGAGAAGGAAACTTAAAAGTTACCAATACAGTCCTTTTAAAAAGTGCTTTCTGATTCCCACACCCCCCTCCCATTCTGCCCCCACTCATCACACTCTTCCCGAGTGAATCCACAGTCACACCTTGACTAAGGATAGGATATGCAGCAATGGCCCCAAAGTTGATACTGCCTACTGACATCATGGCTACCTTGGTTTGCATTATGGTTTCGATCTGAAAAGATCTCCCACATTCTCATGTGTTTGAGGGTGGCTGGATCATCAGGGAAGGAGGGGCACTATGCTCATCAGTAGATCAAGCTACTGATGAGTACGGTAGGGTAGCTGAATGTGCCAGCAGGAAGTGGGGCCTGGTTGGGGGGTCACTGGGGCCCTGACTTGGAAATGGATATCCTCGTCGCTGGCTGCTCCCTTTGCTCTCTGCTTCCTGGTTCCCATGGGCTGAGCGCTTTTCACCCACCATGCTCCCATGTCATCCTGTTTCTGCCTTGGACCCAGGCAACCGTGGACTGAAACCATGAGCCAAAATAAATTTCTTCTCTTCTAAATTTCAAGTATCAGGTATTTTGCCCCAGCAACAGGTAAGTGGCTAATACCATTTGTGATGCTGGAACAATTACAAAATTATCTAAAGATGCATTCTTTAAACGTATCTTTAAACGTATCTAAAGATGCATTCTTTAAACGTCAACTGTGTGCTTTCTTGTGGTTTCAACCACTTTTCATCCACATGCTAATGATCCTCAAATCTATACCTCTTACCTGAACCTATGTCTCACTGCAAATTAGGCTCTCTTCCAACAACCTGCTAAATAATTTCATCCAGGGGTCCTATAGTCCCACCTGAATTTTCACCCTTCCATGTAGTGTGCAATGCTCAGCTGGATGCAGCAGGCCCTCATAATTACATGAGCTAGGGACCTTCACATCATTGATCATTCCTTCCTCCTTCAGTCTTCACATCCAGCCCCTGAGACTTAATGGCTGTATGTCCTGACCTCCCATTTCCAGGTTGACTCCCACACTTACTGTCTTTCTTCTCTACCACCATTGAAACACTTGTTGGTCTCCCAGTTCTCACTCTGCCTCCCTTGAATCCAACCTTCCCAAATCCTTGGAGCTATGTGAAGACACAGCTTACCTGACTATTTTCTGTTATATCAGAAACAAACTTTAGGACTTTTAGAGGACTTGCTGGTGATCATCCATTTGCTGATCACTCTACACACCTGTGTCTACCATGCTTCTGGAGGCTGATACTGGAACTGTGACCAAGAGCATCCTCTCCTGCTTATTCCAATGGGCTTGGAAGTGGCAGCAGCAAGGTAAGGCAAGTCAGGTCTGGGTTTGCACTCCCCAGGTCCCTTCTTGCTCAGTGGCCAATAGCTGACTGTAACACTGGCTTTAGGTCACACCTCATCAAGGAACATCTCCACATCACCTCCTCTGTTCCAGTAACTTCATTACTCTTTCCCATTTCACTCCCAGGGATGAAAATGAGTTCCTATTCTTTCTAGTCCTAGAAAGCTACACTATCACATGTGATTTCCCTAAACTCTGTCTACATTCTCCTCAAATCTCCAAGTTTGAAATGCCATCTGTTTTCTACTTGGATCTTAGCTGATTCAAGGACAAACACGGATTCTTACTTAACTCTGTAGCTCTGAGTCCAGCCAAGTGCTTGACACATAGTAGGTGCTTAATAATAATTGAATAAATAAGGGTGTCATCAATGCTGATTTCAAGTCATATCCCGCTATACCTTAGATCCTAGGAAGTGAAGGCAATTAATGAACTAACTGAGGTTAACTTCAAGAGAAAATGGAAGATGTTTATAAAAACAGAGTTGAAGGGGCCAGCCAGTGAACTAAAGCATCTGCTTATGCAGAGCACAGCAGCCAGGGTTCAATCCCTGGTGTGCTGTGCAGACCAGCCCCCGGGGAGCACTGAGACACTGATTGAGACTGGGCATGATGGTGTGCACCTGTAATCCCAGCGCTTGGGAAGCTGGAAACAAGAGACTCACTAGGAGTCCCATCTACATAGTGAGACCCTGTAGACCCTGTCCTAAATATATCTAAAATAATAATAAAATTAAAACAGAGTTGAGTCTCAACCAGAAGACCCATAATCAATTTAGACAAAAAAAGGCAATGGTCTGAATTTTCTTGGTAAATTAAAGAGAAGCAAAATTTGAAATGTAAAGAAAGGTTGGCACAAATATGAGAAATGAGACACAGAAAATATAGAAAAAAGAATCAATTAGCAGAGTAAGCAGAGGTGATGTTAGTGTTCATTTGCATTTGCACATTTTTATAGTATGCAGTATAGCAATTCTCTGACTTGGATGCAGGAATAGAATTTAAATAAACATTGACTAAGCACTCCTGTGTGCCAGGCAATGTGCTAGATTCGGAGACATAGTAATGAGTACAATACAGTTCTATCTTCAAAAAGCTCATAGTAGAGAGAGTAAGATAAACGTGTATGCAGATTCCACCACCGTGAGTACCATGGTAACAGAATGAGGGGAGTGCCAATGGTCCAACTGAGCCTGGAGAGAAAAATGAAAAAGAAGCAGAGAAAGTATCCCTGAGGGACTGCTCTTAGGAGGCGTCCAGAAAATGTGACCCCAAGAAGAAAGGCAACCTTGAGCTGAGGTAAATACAATGAGCACAGGCAAAGACCAGGGACTCGTACACCCAACACCATGCCCAGCATCCAAACATCATTCCCAGCCTGCTTTGAAAAAAATCTGTTGTTTTTTATCAGTGGTTTTAACTTAACATTAAGACACATTTATAAGTAATTCAAAAGAACAAAGAAGTTTTCAGAGTCAAAATAAAAAGTCTACTTTCACCCCACTATAAGTCTTCCTTCATTGTTCATCGGTAAACTCCGTAAATGGCTAACAGCCTCCTCTGTGTATGGTGGAATAATATCTTGATATGTTAATCTCTATGACTTTGTTTAAAACTTTCTGTTTTGTTTTGGATTTTTTGGAACTGGGAATTGAACTCAGGCCCTTGCGCTTGCCAGGAAAGTGTTTATGCTACTGAGCCATCTCCCTGGTGCCTAAAACTTGTTAGAGTACATAATTCTTCTTTACGTACTCTTACAGTCACACTCCCAGCCACACACACATTAGAAGAAGAATACAAACCATTGGCAGAGAACACTGGGGGAATCAAGTTGACTCACAACCAAAGCTTTGGATTCCAAAGACATGATCTTCAGCAGAAATAAAAGTCTTGGTTATCAAGTCCTGGTATTATATATCAAAATCAAAGCCATGAAATATTTGAGGCAAAAAGGTTATGGTATCAATAGTAGTTTGGATATAGAATAGACACACAGGCCTTTGTCTCAGAGACTAGAGAAGAGAGTGATGGGTGGGATGGTACAGGCCATGACAAGAGTCTATGTGGCTTAGGATCCCAGGCAGGACTGGAAGCAACCAAGACAATAACAGAGGAAACCATCAGCTTTTTCTTCTGAAGGATCAGAAGGCTACCAGAGACCAAGGTAATGTCTTCAGAGGGCCCAACAGCCATTTGAACAAGGGGAACATCTTAACTGTTCTTCTGACTACAGCAGAGGTCAACAGTGGCTATATGTCAGATATGATGCTTGTTTACATCTCACTCATTTAAATGCCTCTAAGGTATAAGTGGAGCCAGGATGTATAAGGAGGTGGTGGCATGATGAAGCAAGCCCCCACATTCACCTTGAGTACACTGAGGAAATCTGTCTGGGCAAAGAAGACCACAGCCCAAAACACAGTTGTGTGCAGGTGCAGGACATTGTTTAGCACTCACTAGATTATACTACATAGACTATTGTATAAAGGAGCTTTAACTTTCAGCACTTGCCACACTGAAGACAAATTAAGTCCTCAACAAATACTTGTTTAATAAATGAACCATACATGGGTGATTTTTCTCATGGAAGAACATATAGACTTAAGAGTATTATTTGTATCAATTATAGTATTCTAACATGTAATTGCTATGATTTGGGTAAAATTATCCCCCTTCAGCCTTCCATTCAGAGGTAAGGACTGACTGGAAGAGGTTTGTCACTAGGGTATGCCTTTGGGATGCATATCTTCTTCTCTGGATCCTCCCTTCCTTCTGCTTCCTGGTCACCACCGTATGAACAGCTTTCCTTTCCAGGTTCTTCCACCATGCTGCTTCTGCCTTAAAGCTGGCCAAGCACAGAATAAATGCCCAGAAACCGGAAGACTCTGTTAAGTTGTTGTGTCAGTATTTTGTCCCAACAGGAATAAAGCTGACTAATACAGAAAATTGGTATTGAGAGTGCTGTGGAATCATTGCTGTGAATGTACCTGGCCATGTTGTTTAGAAGCTTTTGAAATATGTTTGTACAAAGAGTTGGGAAAAGTTTGGAGATGTTGGCAAGAGAAGCCCTAGGATGTCATAAGCTAAACTTGATGGGAGCTTCTTGACATAGCTCAGAAGACCAGAATGCCAATAGAAATATGGACAACAAAGGCCAGACTGATGAGATTTCAGATGGGAATAAGGACTCTACTGGAAACTGGACAAGAGATTGTGCATATTACATTCTGGTAAAGAATTTATCTACCTTTTGTCCATGTGCTAAGACTTTGTGTGAAATTGATTTGGTTGAGAACATTTCAAGACAACCCAAAGTTCATGCTATTATATGAGTGCTAATGGCTTCTTTTAGCCAGTCTATAGTGAGAATAAGGAGCAAGGAGGAGAGCAAAATGATTTGAAAGGTTATCAGTTTTTCTAGAGAGAAACCACTTAAAAAGTTAGGGCAAAGGGGAGCATGATTGCTGAAGATATTAACATAGAAAACCAAGTATATTACATCAGAACTGTAAGAAAGAAGGCTTTAGGATATCTCAGGAATTAGTCAGATCCTACAGTTCACAGGATTAAGGATATAAAAAGGTAAATGTAACCTCATTTGAAAGATTTTTGCTTTGAGAAGAAAGTCCCAGAGTGCTCTGCTCCAGAAGGGCCACCTAAGGAACTGGTATTCCAGGATTCATTCCAGTGCTCAGTCAGCCACTCAGAGGCTGCTGCAGCCCTGGTCCAAGAGGGCACAGCAACTGTTAGAGGTAGCAGCATACTTTGTATCACTGACTGCTGCTAGTTTTCCAACCATGCAGAATGCAAGGACTGTACAGTCTCAGAATTTCTACCAGATTTCGCCACCCACAGGCCCATAAATGTCTTGATTTTTTTTTTTTTTTTTTTCCAGAACCGGGGATTGAACTCAGGCCCATGCACTTGCCAGGGAAGCACTTATTCCACTGAGCCATCTCCACTACCAGATTTCAGAAAACAGCCTGGCAGGGTGCTCCAAGAGGATGGTGAGAAACTATAGGAGTAGAGGCAAAGGGGCAGTGTTGACCTCAGGAAGTCAGAGATGCCAAGACCATAGAACATCCACTGAGGAAAGGTGCAAGCACTGCGCAGAACCAGCAAAAGAGAGAGAGAGGCCATGTGGACTGCAACTGGCAAAGGTGCAGGGGTGGGGCTGGCCACGCCCTTTGAAGTTCATGTCTCCTACAACCTGCCTTGGGTGCTGATCATACAGCTATAGAATTTAATGTTTTCCTTGCAGGATTTCTTTCAGTCTTGCTTTGACCTGACTTCTCTCTACTCTCCTATTCCTTTCTTCTGGAATAGGAACATTTACTCTGTGTCATTGTATGTTGGAAGTGTTAGGCTTTTTTTATTTTGACAAGGGCTTGCAGCTAAGAGTTTTCCTTGAGCCTGAGGAGACATTTTAGACCATGACTTTTCAGCAATGTTGGAACTATTAAGACTGATGACTCTTAGAAATGGACCAAATGCATTTTGCAAGTGGCCTTTCAGGGTCCAGGGGCAGAATGTTATGGCTTAGATCTAAAATGCCCCTCCCAATCTCACATTCTGAGGTGGGGCCTGACATGCAGGGGCATCACAGGGGCATGACTTGGAAGGGTGTATTCTCAGCCCCAGCTCCTCCCTATTCTCTCTGCTTTCAGGTTGCCATGCAGGGAACAGCTTTCCTTGGCCATGCTGTTTCTGCCTGGGACCTAACTGACCATGAACAGAATCAAACAAAACTGTGAGACAAAATAAACCTCTTCTCTTTTAGATTGCAGGTATCAGGTGTTTTGCCCCAGTGCTGAGAAAGTGACAAATATAATGACATAATCCTTGACACTACTTCTCTACTAATGGCCAGTTCAGCAAGTGTATTTCTGTTGGTTAGATACGAAGTGTGATTGATGAGCTGAACTACACACATTCTGGTAGATACTGCCACATTGCTCTCCAAATGTTAATTAAGTTTATTATATCTGAGGCAACTTCCTTCTTCCTGCATGGATTAATACTTTATACTAAATATTTTAACTTCATGTTACATATTTAGAAATCAAAACATACAGAAGTCAAATAACTTGACCAAAGTTATGGATTAGTATGTTAGATTCACCAGCATATTCTTAACCATGTGTTTCTTAGAGGGCATGTTTCTACTCAACCATACCTCTACCTATAATAGAGAAATACACATTTTTGTCAATCTGCATGAGATGATATAAGTGAACTTACTGTGTGAGCTCTAACTGAGTAGCAAAGATAAATAATAGAAAGCTAATTTTCCAAACGATCCAGTGATTCACATTTCAAAAACATGAATGTACTTTACATAAAGAAATGAGCTCTGCTGATCTTGTGACCAGAGAGGTTATAGGTTAGGGATCTGAGTTTCAGACAATAGAAGTTTCAACAGATCATTGCTACCCCTTAGAATTCCTAAGGGGTCAAGAACTAAGTTTCAGTGCCACACAGCCAGCTACAGTGCCACTGGGAGAAACACCCACCCACAGAGAAAACGTCAGGAAATCTTTAAGCTGCTGCTGAGGCCTCTGGACAGCAGACAACTGTGCAATGGTCAGAGCTGTCCCAGGAGGCTGGTTATCTCCACCCCAAGACCCTACCTCCTCTGGCTGCCAGATGCTATGTTTTATTTTGCATTCCAAGAGGAAGCTACATGCAAAGGAGGCTAAAGAATATACTTAATTTTCTAGCTTCTGAGATTAACCTAGAAGAGTTTGGAGTCCATCATGTTGAATATACGAAAAAGACAGATTCTCCTACAAGTAATCATACCTCTTTTCCCCAAACATCTTTCTTTTTCCTGAATTAGCCCTCATGCAACTTGTCTTGAAGTTTCAACATAGTTTAGGCATATCAACCAAGATAAATGATCACATGTTAATTTAGATGACAGTGGAGGACAACAATAGCACTCTTTACCCAGCATCATTGATCTTACTGCTTTGGAGAAGGACACTCCACCACTATCACTCTTATTCATACCACTATTATAGGACTTGTCTCTGTCATTTATCTCCCCACCCCACCCCCATGCCCAGGGCTTTACACATGCAAAGCAAGCATTCTGTTATTGAGCTATACACCCCGCCCCATTTGTCTTTTCTTTTCTCTCTTCTCTTCTCTCCTCTCCTCTCCTCTCCTCTCCTCTCCTCTCCTCTCCTCTCCTCTCTTCTTTTCTTTTCTTTCCTTTTTGCAGAACCAGAGATTGGACTCAGGTCTTTGTGCTTGCCAGGCAGGCACTTACATTGCTGAGCTATATCCCTGGCCTTATGTTCTTTCCAATACTCACATGACCACATGTTCCTGGACAAACATGATCACAGTGATCTAGAAGTGGACACTTAACATAAGACAATGCTTTTCTTCAGTGGTAGTCTTGTTGTGATTGAGTGCTGGAACTCCTAAAATATGAAACAAAGAGCTATTGGTAGCCCTGTCTCTTGTCACATAGAGGCAAGAGGCTCTTGCCAGTTCCAATCCTAATGATGGGAGTCACAGTCAGAGACAGAGAGTTTTAGCAGTGTTTGAGCTTCTAATGCAAAAGTCCCCAGTCCCCAGCCATACTGCTTCCCTTTTGCAACTTTCTCAGATCAAGTTTAAGACACCATTAATTAAAAGATGTTATGTTACACATGTCCTTTATATAAAGTGCTCTTATGATTAAGATGTGATGTGCTACCAGTTGTTAGACTTATTCTACCTCAGAAATATTGAAAAGAAACTTAATGCAAATTTGAAAAGCAATGAAATAAAGTTGTTATTCTAAAGAAAATTCCACTGCCTTCTATGACTTACAATCACAAAAGTAAGTAATACAGCATATCTTGGACTTATATACATGAATATGATGCTAAGAAAATTTCCAACCTGGGAATAAGGTCATGGCAAAAGATAGAGCAGGAAGTAATTCTTAGGGGGGATAATACTTCACAGAGAATTGTTAACATCATAAACGATCCTGAAAGTAATGTTGGCTGCCAGGGTCCTCATATGCTCCAGTATTATTTAGAAGCATTTTTATGACCTATCAAGAGGTGAAGAAATAGTGACAAGAACAATAGTTTCAAAGAGGTCAATTAAGATAATTTACTACAATTAACAAACATGTTCAAAAATCTGAATTTCAGGTCCTATACATGAGCATCTTCTTATGAATTGATAAGTCTGCAAAACCTATCACCCTAATGCCATTAAATTGTATTATAAAATTTGTCACAAGAGAATGATTCAAACAAAACAAAACTTAGAAATGCTATAAATAAGCAAACTTTTCTTTGGTAAGTAAACAAATTGGAAATTAAGATTTACCTTTGGGGCCGCCCAGATATCTCAGCAGATTAAAGTGCCTGCTTAGGCAGTTGCAGGAACTGCGGGGTTTGATTCCGGCATGAAGGTGTGAAGTGCTGGACACGCTGAGACAGCAAATGAGACTGGGCATAGCAGCTCATGTCTGTAATCTCAGCACTCGGGAGGCTGAAACAAGAGGATCACTATGAGTCCAGTCTGTGTAGGGAGACCCTATAGACCCTGTACTAGATACATTTTAAAAAAAATTTTGAAAGACATGTACCTTTGTCAGTGCAAGTGAAGGGCCCTATCTGATAAGCTACAGACATTTATTCTCTCTCTCTCTCTCTCTCTCTATATATATATATATATATATATATATATATATATATATATCAGGGTCTATAGGGTCTCACTAAGTAAGTAGATCAGACTCGTAGTGATTCTCCTGTTTTCAGCCTCCCAAGTGCTGGGATTACAGGCACACACTACCACACCCAGTCTCAATCAGTGTTTCAGCACACCCCAGGGTCGGGGCCAGCATAGCACACTGGGCATTGAACCCCAGCCACTGCGGCCACTGAGCTCTGCCTAAGCAGGCACTTTAGTCCCCTGAGCTATTTGGCCAGCCCCATTTATTAACTCTTAAAAGTGGGAATTCCATTAGAAAGAATGTATGTAGCTACCTGAGAGCTCACTCTCAACAGGTACTACAGCCCAGAAAGCCCACTTTTACTTTAAATTCGGCTTGTGGTCTTGTGTCTGCTGTAATGTGAGCTGTGAACTCACACAGCCTGCCAGATGGCAGTGGGAAGCCCATTAGCTATGCATCACACATCCTGATCAGAACGAAAGAAATTATGCTCAGATTGAGGAGAGATGCTTGAGAGGGAGGCAATGATTAGAATTTGCTGTCTTTCTACAGAAATTTTCACATAATCATTGTCCATAAATAAACACATTCTTATGCTATACAGACCCAAATCTGGAATGAGGTCTAGAGGGACTCCTTTCACGGCGTGGGTCATAACACGCACATTCCTGTAACAGTCATTAAACAATGAGGAACCGATGCCCTTCTAAGGTTATCTAGAAAAGTCTGAACCATGGTGTAAGCTAATACATTACATGTTGTACCTTTCAGGGGAGATCCATTCTTTAATAGATCCTGGGGAGAAAATAACAGAGTTTAGTTACAAGGGAAGTTTATTAGTATCTTCTTCAGTGAACCAGCTTGATGGAAATGAATGGGAAATACACTAAGTAAATACCACTGATGAGGAAGATTCCATATAGCACTTTGAAAAGGGAAGAGGGGCCCAAAGTGTATAAGAAAACATTAACTGATAGCAAAGACTATAATCTTTCAAATAAAACATGAGATTTTGTCTGTTGCTCAACAAAATCAAGAGATTATATTGTAATCATATATTACCTTTCTCTGCTAAATAGAACACAGTTACATAAGTGTTTATTGCAATGTGTTCTCCTGAGAAAAGATCTCTTTTTTGGTTAAGGAGAACCACTGATTGTAACCATGTCAGTTTTAGTTACTTTTCTCATTGCCGAGACAAAATACCCAGCACCCAAAGTTAAAGGAAGACAGCTTTGATTTCAGTTCACAGTTTGAAGAGGTTTCATTTCATAATTGGCTGGCTCCAAGGGAGGGAAGTGGGGCAGCGTTGCATCGCAGAGGAGAAACAGTTTGTGGCAGGCAGCAAGTGACAAGAGGCCAGCAGCAAGCACAGCAGCTCTGGCCTCAGAGTGGATAGCTCTCACACGTAATCCTAGCTCTAGAGATCACTCTCAGCATCACACCCTTGATCCCAGCATCACACACTCTAGATCCAGCCACATCCAATGAGCCCCATCTATGGCTACAGGAGGCTGTCTTAGTCATTCTTCTCTCGTTGTTGGGACAAATACCCAACATTCAAAATGAAGCAAGGAAAGGTTTATTTAGCTCAGTTACTGAAGGCTTCAGTCCATACTCAGCTGGCTCCAAGGCAGAGCAGCACACAGCAGAAAGCAACCTTTCATGGTGGTGGCAAAGAGCAAGGGTGCAAGGGAGTAGCAGCAGCTCAAGCAGCTGGCTTCTCTTTCTTCCTTACATTTTTTTTCCTTCCTTACATTGTAATGCAAATTACCTGCCCCAGGGCAGGTGCAGCATCCACACCAACAATAACCAATCACAAACTCCAGAAGCCACCCCAAGACTGCATGAGGCTTTGGGGGGACACCTAGACACAAACCATAACAGAGGCTTTGGGGGACATCTAGATACAGGCTACAATAATGTCCATGGAAGCCAGTCCTAGGATTGCTTTAACTTGTCTATTCAACAAAAGACACATTAATAAATACTTCTTCTACTCCTGTTTCCTCACCTACAGACTAAGAATGAAACTATCTGTCCTCTCCCACCCACTGCAATGCTGTGAAGAAAAATGAGAGAGACACAGCAAAAAGGGAAAGCTCTGTTTGAGATGACTAGAACAAAAAAAGTCTATCTGTCCTATCCCCAAATTTTCTGGAGAAACTATATAAGTTAACAGACATTCACTGAGCATCTATTATACTTCTGAGAATTCTGACAAGCTCTAATCTGCTCTGAGGGCAATTTAGAAGACCACAAATACGAAATTGTAGTAACAGAGGTAGGGAAAGGAGTCTAAGGTGAACACTGACACCAGCTGTGAAGGATTCAACATGAACACTCCCCGTCCCCTGGTACATCCAGTCCTGAGCTCAGTGAGTCCCTAGATTGTGGCTTTCAGGCCTGGCTCTGCATCAGAATTACCTAGAACTCTTCCTATGCACACCAGACCAGGGGTGCCTTTCCCCACACCCAATGACTTACCATTTCTGTGCTAAGAACCTGTTGCTGGTAAAGATGATGGAATGACATCACCAGACTAAGCACTGCAGTCTGCTTCAGTGTCATTTTATCTTTATCTAAGTTCAGGAAGCTTTTGTTTGAACAGAAAACTCAATGTCTGAAATGAAACCTTTCAATTTGGAAAAACCGCTCAGTCTATTCATTTTTCACGTAGATGGAATTTTTTCTGTAGTTTCATGTGTTCATTCATTCATTCATTCATTCATTCAACAGATACTTATTATGGGTCTGCAGTGGTACTGGAATTGCAGCAGTGCAAAGGACAAAATCGCAGCTCTTACGAAGCGATGATCAACATAAGCTGGACATCAGGCTTTCATTTTAGGTTTTATCTTTTAATTTTACCAAATGTTCATCCAATTATTGCAAGCATTCCTTCTTACCCCCATCCCCTTGCTGCCACCCTTTCTTCCCTGCAAAGTAATTTCTATTTACCTGTGAACACAGAGTCTAATGGTTATTCATATGAAGTACATTAGTCCCTGCATATTTCTGCGATCAATTCTATACTAGGCAGTGCAGTAAAACAAGCATGTCTGTGTAACACATGCTATTCTCTTGCTTCATTTTCTTCTGGTTTCTATTCACTATGACATGCAGGAATTATGTTGTAAGGCAGGTTGTTTACATATCTTGGATAGCTATGATTTGATGGGCAATGTATACATAATCAATCAATTGACAAGTATTTATGGAGACATTTCTGCAAGAAACTACCCTTGCTTTCAAGAAGTGTATCAAGCCTCTAGTGAGGAACAACTCACAGCAATCTGGGAAGAGAAGGAACAAAGATATTCAAAGATGATGAGAAAATTATCTCCTCTTGTAAGCCAAAACTAAAATAATAGCTGCCCCATAGTGTGCAGCTTTCCCATTCGGATCAATGTTTTCCTTTACCCACGCAAGAATAGGGCCATGGACACCAGAAGGGTTTTTTTTTTTTTTTTCCCTGATCCTGATAGTTATTATACCACTCTGGACAGACAAAAACTAAGGTCAACTCTAGACAAAACCAGCTATCAGAGAAGATATCCCTCAGAATGTCCTTTGCTCCTTGTTTCCCCTGCTTCCCCCCGCATCAGCAGCATCCTCACGGCGTCAGCTCCTCACTAGGGCTGAGGATGCAGCACGGGAGCACTCTCTTCTACTTCCATTATCAATAGGATGGGAGCACCTGCTGCTGGGTGGGTGGACTGTCCCTCCTCCCCGCTCCAGATCATTCCTCCTAAAGTTGATTGGTCAGAGGGAAAAGGAGGTGATTTTTCCAGATTAAAAAAGGCTAGTGTCCAAGTAAGAAGTCTAATCATCTACTCTCCACTGAGTTAGGACTGTAATCCAGAAAGACACGATCCCAAATGCCATAATCTTAATGGTTGAAATCCTGAATGATCAAAATTCCTAAAGTTTAAAACCTCACAATGCACAATTCAAAGGACTAAAGCCTAAAAGCCCAAGTCTGAGAAACACAATTTCCACTGGGGGAAAAAAAAGCTACAAATTCAAACTGGCTAAAAAGCCAAATTCTGGGGAAAGGATTTAGTGCATTTCTGCTTATTACTGGTCCTGTGAAAACGGAAAATTGCTTCATTGTATCAAATGATCAATAACTAGACTTTCAAATGGACAGCAGAGACAAAATTGTTAAATCACACCACTACCCAAATACAAGGGCAGTGAGAGTTTCAAAGATCAAGGAAGTGAAAAAATAGGTGAAAAATACAAGAATCTCCCCTGCTAATTATTTACAGTTATTTAATTGTGCATGATTTCTGCCTCTTAACATAGAGCACCAGACATGTTTTCACAGATGCCAATCCTTAGTAAGAAAGAGCAAGCAGTATGTGAGGGTGTTGGGAAGAACTGGGTGGTACCTACAGGACTCCAGATCAGAAGAGCCCCGCAGACAGTTGACAGAATTCCCCTGGGGTGCCACTGACAGATGTGAGGAACATCTTTAAAGCTAAGGGGTTGTCCTTCAGGGACAGGTGAGATCAAAGGATTGGGGCTGGAAAATCTGAAGATCCAGGATAACCTAGTTTCCTCTCCAAACTCACCCCAGCACTCCCTACATAGAAGAAATTGCTGGGGATGGGGTCAAAATGGACTGGGAGGAACGAGGCTCAGTGGCACATGCCTGTAATCCCAGCTACAGGAGGTGTAGCAGGAGGAGTTCAAGTTTAAGGCTACCCTAGGCAGATCAGTAAAACCCTGTCTCAAAACGAAAAATGTAGAGATGGGCTGGGAATGTAGCTCAGAGACAGAGTACCTTCAGGTTCCATTTCTGGGGCGGGGGTGGGGGGAAGGAGAAGAGGTAAAGAAAGAGGGGAGGGGAAAGGGAAGAGAAAAGAAGAGGAAGAAAGGGAGGGAGAAGAGGTAAGAAAGAAAGGTATTCTTTCACAGTTCCAGAGGACAGAAGTCCAAAGTCAAGAAGTCTTGGGCTTGGCTCCCTCTGGAGACTCCGAGGGGCAGAGTGCAGGCCTCTTCCCTTGCTTCTGGTGAACTTTGGCAGCCCTGGTTTGCAGACGGCACTGCCTCACTCTGCTTTATGTTCCCAATATCTTCTTTTCTGTCTCTCACATTAGGTTAGGGCCCAATCTCGGATGATCTCTTGACATGCTTACCTTAATTATTCTGCAAAGACCCTATTTACTAAATAAAGTCAAATTCATAGGTTTTAATAGACTTATCTTGGGGGCAGGGCTACTACTCAACCTACCGCATTCTTCAAGATAAATTGTAAAAAATAAAAGGAACAGATGAGTATCCATTGACTAAGAGACTTAAAAGACACAGTGACATTTTGCAAATGGGCCAGACTAAACTGTGATTCCTAGACATGCATATTTTGGTGATAAAACTTTGAGGAAACACAAGGAGGTGAAGACTATGAATGTCAGGCTAATGGTTACTCTTGGTGCTCAAAATGGGATACATGCAAAAGACTTCCAGGTACAGGCAAATTTTCATTTCTGGCTCTGGGTGGTAATTTTACTTAAAAGTACTTTTCCTTATGGTAACACATTAAGCCTCAATTGTTTGATTTTCTTTATTTTTTGTTGTTATTGCAAGAAATATGTTCCAAATAGGCAAGGAAACACATACTTTTGAGCAATACCTTTCTCTCCCTTCCAGTGTATTTTTTTCTGAATACAGTGCTTATTATTAACTGAGAAACAACTTCACTAAAAGAAGTAATGCCAATTCACAGGACAGTCCAAATAAAGTCATATTAACAATGGTAACATTAGTTGCAGAAAAGATGCTATATGAAAGAGCGTTTTCTATGTCCTAGTTGGCAAAGAAGCTAAGTTATAGTGCAGAAATTGCTGCTCATAAATGTTTACATGGGAGTGTTTCCCACAGTGTGTGCTGTGGACTACCCCCATCAAAACTGCCCTGCTTAGGATGGAGATCTTGGACTTGAACCAGAGAAATGAATGTAGATATGATTGAGAACAGTGTTGTATGTCAGAAATCATATTGTAGATATGATTGAGACCAGTGTTGTATGTCAGAAATAATATATATATATATATATATATATATATATATATATATATTTGTCCAAACAATAATTTTTTGGTCAAAGAACTGAAGACAAGAAACCCTATAATGGTATCTACAGCACTATCTATAATAACTATAATGGTCAATTTTCTAGGATACACACTTAGCAATCTTGTTATTAGTGTCTGAAGTGATGATGGCTTAAGAGGATGCTCCTCTTGCTTCCAAACCAGGGAGATGAAACAGGATGTTATTTCTTTGTGGGCAACTAAATGAAATGTCATTAAAAAAGCCTTAAACTCCATCCAACCTAAAGTATCTTCTCCAGACCCTAAAATTTAAACTATATATTCCAAATCCAACATGGCAACTAGATTTAGCTGAACTAAATGAAAGGCACAATCTAAACTTTTGCTGCATTAATGTGCAATTTCCTTAATCCCCTAAAACTGTAATTCTCCATCTCAGGAATCAATATTGAATTTTCATACATTGTTGCCATTTGGTTCCTTGAGAATGATTTATAGACTTTTTGAATGTTGGCAGTCTTAATTTCTCAATTGAAAATGGACAGTGACATCAAGATTATGTCAAACTTTATATGGATATGGATAGCATGTACATATTCATGTATGTGTGTATATATACATATCTGTATGTATATAGAAATAAGTATGTGTATGAATCCAGAGATTTAGCGAGGGTTTAGGTACAGAATGGCAGCTCTAGCTGTAGCAAGGGAAGGTGGTAGAAGAAATCCAAAGGTATCTGGCAATCTGGCTTTCAGTCCTCAGCACTCAAAGGAATTACCAAGAAAACCCTATCAAATGCAGATCTTTGGATTCTGCCTCAAAGGATTCTGATTAGGTCTGGGTGCCACCTTGGGAATCTGCATTTTCTCAGGCTCCTTAGCTGAATCTGCACTTTGAGGTCACCAAGCAATACCCTGAAAACTGCCCACAGGCTCTATATCTGACATCAGCTATTACTGTCATTGGTGGCCAGCAAGAAATGGTATTTTGCTAGGAATAAAAATGAGGTGAGGGGCTGGGGAGATGGCTCAGTAGAATAAGCATTTCCCTGGCAAGCGCAAGGGTCTGAGTTCAATCCCCGGTTCCGCCAAAAAAAAAAAAAAAAAAAAAAAAAAGAGAGAGAGAGAGAGAGAGAGAAATGAGGTGAGCAGGAGCTGAGAGGTTTAAAAGTTCAGGTTGAGAAGTCACCTGACCAGGGGCTGTATTAATTTCCTAGGCTGCCATGCAAATTAGCACAAGCTGGGCAGTTTAAAACAATAGAAATTTATTCTATTACAGATTTGGATGCCAGAAACCCAAAATTAAAGTTTTGGTGGGCCGGGGAAGATAGCTCAGTGGCATTAAGTGCCTGCCTGGCAAGCGCAAGGTCCAGAGTTCAACCCCTGGTCCCACAAAAAATAAATAAATAAAATAAAAAATAAAGCTTTGTCAGAGTTATGTTTTCCCCAGAGAATGCAGAATTCTGTCCCTTTCCCTCTCCAGCTTCTGATGGCTTTCAGTGTGCCTAGTCGTATTGTGGCTCGTTCCAATCTGTCTCCATCTTCACATGCTTTTCTCCTGATTTTTCTCTTACATGGACACTTGTCATTGGATTTGGAGTCCACCTCTAGATAATCCAGAATGATCCTGAGACTTTTAATTTAGTTACAAGACCCCCTTCGCCGAAGTAAAGTCACACAGAATCACAGATTCCACAAAGTAAGACATAGATATATCTTTTGGGTGACCACAATTCAACCAACCACACAGGCTAATCCTGGGAGAAATAGCCTGGTTGCTAAAGCAAGAGAAATGGAAGGGATGTGGTCAGCAAGATAATGTGGTTCCAGTACTAGAATTCATGTTCAAGGGCAAGTAAGGCGGAATCAGGTGAGAAACGAGCCCAAAGGCAGCCACTAGTGGGTGAGCAGGTTGGAGTGGGACGAACAGAAGAGCTGACTTTGTGTTGCCTGAATTTCTGAGGCAGGGTTCTATAATCCCTACTGACCGGGACAGCACTCAATCTGGGACAAAACTCAATTGTTGGGCTTGGGAGATAGCTCTGTGTCCTGGGCATACTGAGCTGGCCACCAAAACTGGGTGTGGTGGTGCACACATGTAATCCCAGTGCTGGGGAAGCTGAGACAGGGAGGCTGAGACAGGTGGATCACTATGAGTAGGAGCTGCTACGTAGCAAAGACCCTGTACCAAATAAATAAACATTTTTTAAAATTAAAAAAACTGTCCTGTAAATGGGATATCATGTCTACATCTTGTACAGCAAATAACCACTAGGAAGAATGTATGCAATGTGTTAATTATTGAAACTGTCCTACCAATTTGGTTTGAAACTGTCTCATTGCTATTTGTTTTTCAATAAAATTATGGAAAAATAAGTAAATAAAATAAATTTTAAAAACTGTTCCAGAACATTATTATATAGTAATAATAATAGCAATAATAATAATATAATGAAAGTTTAGTGAAGGGGCTCACGCTGAGTGCTATCTAAGCAAGTGGATATCCAGGGACTTTAGGAAGAGTAGAGGCTAAGAGTTAGCCTCATTTATAAAGAACTGTTAAGCATGTGTACAAATGTTAAGCATGTGTACAAATAAGTGGAATCATAAATAGCTGCCACTTACTAAACACCTGCTATATGCCTGACACTTTACATTTATTATTGCCTCTTTTCAGCAGAACCTTGCAAAATGGGTATTGCAAGAGGAGGTCCCTGTGTAAAAACAGGCTTTTAGAAATTAAAGCTATACAGCAAGTTAGTGGCAGAGCCAGAATTTAAGCCATTCTGATTCCCAAGGCCATTATCTTTCTACTAAATCATGCTACCTCTCCACAAATAGATAGCCTAGCTCAAATTTTAGCTTCTATCTTGCAACATCTTTCCTTCTTTTTTGTACGTTTTCTTCTTCATTGTGAAGGTCCACTAGACCGAAAATATCAAAACATGTTTTTCTACCAAATAACCTGTATTGAAATATAACTTGGCTATGGTAGAATGAGAAATGTTTCCAAGATTTTAAAACCAGAATCACCGGTAGTCTGAGTCATGAACATTTATGTTCTTGTGGTTGTCGCATTTACCTCACTGCAATCACAGGGAGCCTAATTTTGCACAATAAGTAGGGGTCCCAGTGTGGCTCTAATGTAAGATGTGGGCCTACTATAACGGTATGTTCTACCTTCCTGCCCCTGGAATGTCCACTAACACCCCCAAATACATACCACCGGTGATGCTGTACAGATGGTAATATCTGAGTAGTCATAGCAATAGAGTGCTCCACGGTGGAAAGCAACACTGATGGAACAAGATTAAGGAAGTTCCCATTATAGTGCTAGCTCAACCAGGTATCTCTGCCCTTTGAACTTGACCTTATCTGCCCTCAAGACAGTCAGCTCTATCAGAGTCACCATATGTCTGTGTAGCAGGCCATGGATCCTCAGCTACCTTGAATGCAAAATCAATATATCCCTGAGCATGGTTCAGGAATAAATAGTACTTTTAACTCAGCTTGTTTCAGAAAAGGTAAGACAGTATTAAGTACCCCTAGCCTGAACTGATCCATCTTTTCAGACCTCGTGTAAGACTCTGAGTGCTTCAGTTTGGGGGAATTAATACTATAATAAAAAACAATAATAATAATAATAATAATAATATGAAAGTCTAGTGAAAGGGCCCAAGCTGAGTGCGATTTAAGCAGCTGTTAGGCGCAGTTCTCTGTGACTGGAACTATAAACGAGGCCCTGGGATTTTAACATCTACACCTTTCTCCTCAGTCCTGCAGGGGTCTCTGTTCTTGCTCAGTCTCACCGGTGGAATTTCCACTCCTAAAACCCTTAAATAATTCCACCTATACAGAAGTCAGTGTGACAGTAAATTCATTCTATTTTCCTGATGCCAAATTCTAACTTACAAAAAACAAAAGTCAAACAAATAAACAAGAAAAACCTCTCTAAAGATATGGTGGACTAGATTAGAGTTGCCATGTTTACTTCCAGCTGCAGGACTTCCTAGGAGACCCAGGATGTACTTTGCTGGTGCCCGGGCGCATGCATTGGGAGCACCACGTCATCCAGAAAGCCTGCACTTCTTCGGATTACTGCTTGGCGGATTAGAAACCCGCAGATCAGTTCTAGGTTAGCCCTGATTAACTGGCTTGGCTCTTTCAAGCCAGGAGTGTATGCCGGCTGGACTCCAACCAATACTAGCGGTAAGGGTTCACTTGACAAAGAGTTAATTTTTACTTAAACACAACCCAGGCTAATAATGAAGCCACCAGGAATGATCTGGAATGCTAACTAAACGGTGCCCGCAATCGCGTCGGCCCAACCTCCTGCCCCCCACGGTTCTGTCTGCCCACATGCTTCTGTCTGTCAGCATTGGCCTCGGGATCAGCTCTCGTCGCCTCATTGGTTGGATTGCAGGAAGGGAGAAACCCTTGATTTAAAGGGCTCAGTTTCCACCTGCCAGGCATCGCCGCACGGTCCAACTTGCCTTTGAAATATATTTAGGCAAGTCTCTAGTACTTTCTCATCGAGCACACCGACTGGCCAAAGGAAAGAGAGTTCCCGAGAGTGTCCCCTTAGTCACCTTGACAATTTACAAAAGCGAAACTCGCGCACCAGACCAGCGTTACACTGAGTCTGCGGGGTGCGGAGTCCCTGCCCAGGTCAGTAGCGCCGGCCCCCGCGGGCGGGACGTGCACCAGGCGTGGTCTTCCGTGGGAGAGAAGAAACAAAAAAAAAAAAAACTTGCTCTGCTTCTAGCCAATCAAAGAGGCCTATGCAAATAGGACCCCTGTCGCCCCGGTAACCACGATACACAGGATCCAATGGAAACCAGCCAGCTGAGGCCCTATACAACGATTGGGGATGAAGTAAGGAGGCAGAGACCCAATGGGCTGTGGGAACGGTCCTCGGCGGGTTGAGGGGCGGGGATATGCAAAAATAGTTTGAAAAGCCGGCGGGAAATCTGAGTTTCGCGGGAGGACCTTGGCGCGTAAACCGTATCCCTTCATTCATTGTCAGCAGCAGCTTCCTGGAGCCATTTTTCAGCTGCCGGCCGCAGCACCCGGGCTGCCGCCGCCGCCTCGCAATCCGTTGCATCGGCTGCCCCCGACGCTTCCATCCCCTCTCGGGGCCTAATATCCGTGCGGCCGGGACCCTCCTCTCTTCAGATCCCCGATTATTTTTGGCCCCCGGGGCCTGTGCGGTGCGGAAAAATAAAAAGAAAGAGAGGGGCTCGGAAGCGCCGGGCGGGGAGAGAAGGAGAGACTTGGAAACTCGGACTGCAAATAATAAAGAAATTGAAAGCAATACATTAATATACCGTAACACTAAAAAGATCAGGAGCGAGAGATGAGAAAGGGGATCCAGCCCGCCCTGGAGCAGTACCTGGTGACCGCCGGGGGTGGGGAGGGGGCGGCTGTCGTCGCCACCGCCGCTGCAGCCTCCATGGACAAAAGGGCACTGCTAGCCAGCCCCGGCTTCGCCACCGCCGCCGCCCCGGGCGCGTACATCCAGATCCTCACTACGAACACGTCCACCACCTCCTGCTCCTCCTCCCTCCCTAGCGGCGCGGCCGCCGCCGGCCCCCTCCTCCCCAGCGCCCCCGGCGCGGAGCCGACGGCCGGCAGTCTGCTCTACACCACGCCGCACGGACCCTCGGGCAGAGCCGGGCTGCTGCAGCAGCTACCAGCGCTGGGACGCGGCGGCGGCGGCGGGCCTCCGGTAATCCCCTCTCCTGCGCCCCGGCCGGACGGGAGGTGGGCTTCGCCGCACGGGGTGGGGGCGCCGGGCCGAGCGCGCGGGCCTCGGACGCTCGGAGGCTGTTGGCGCCCAGCAAGGGCTCATTGTTAGACTCGCGCGCTCCCCCCGGCGTCTGGAGGGTCGGGGGGTTCGGCCCGGCGCGTGGGGCAGCGGGGACCAACCGAGCGCCATCCACGTCAGGCACTCCGAAACTTTTCGGGGCCCCCGGTTCTTTTCTTGCACTTTTCCCTACCCCTGTTCTCCCCTCCCCTCCAACTCGAAGCTTCCTCTTTCTTGGGCGTAGGAAGGGGTCACGCCCCGGATGGAGAAGGGGTGGGGGAGGGAGCAGTGATCGGGGGCTGGGGGGGTGCCCAGGGGGTGCAAACTGCGGGGATTGTCTCGGTGCTCGATCCCTCTCCTTTCGGCCGGTCTCGGAAGCCCCTACGGGGCCGGGGGTCCCTGGGGCGTTCTCGGAGCGTAGGGGCTGGCTGGACACTTCGGGGGACCTGGTACGCCCCTCAACAAAGGCGCGGCGGGGAGCAGGGTGGCGGAGACGCCACGGGGAGCCGGGGGCGCGCTGGGACGGGGGCTGTCCGGGGCGCGCGGACCCGGGGCTCCAGCCCCGGCCTGGGCGCATCCCGCGGCGGCCGCGTGGCCAGCGCGCCCGGGCCTTCCTCGCCGGCCCCGGGCCTGCCCTTGACCCGCCTCTTCCCGGGCCCCCGCTTCCTCGCCCTGCCCCCCCCTCCGCCCCCCGGCGACGCAGGGCGGGGGCAGCCGGGCTCCCGTCCCGCAGCCCGGGTCTGTCCCTCTCTCCGGGACCCGCCGGTGACGTTTCGCACACGTGCGCGGAGGACGCGCCTGTGACTGGGGAGGCGGCGGCGGCGGCGGGAGGGGGCGCTGGAGGGGGAGAGGGGGCACCCACTTCCTCCTGCTCGCCGGCTCCCTGGCCTGGGACGGTCCCGGCGCCCTCGCACCCGCCCCCGGCACCGCCACCCTCCCTCTCCCGTCCCCACCCCCCCGTACCGGCGCCCGCCCGCGCCCGGCGCCGCCGGTCTGCTCGGCCCTCCGGGCCCCCTCTCCCGCCTGCCCCCACTGCCCCGGAGCCAGGCTGCCTTCGGAAATGCCCTTACAGCAGCAGGTGAGTGACCGGGACGGCGCGGGGACCGTGGGCGCGGGGGCCCCGTTCCGGGGGGGCCGGGGCCGGCAGGGTAGGCGGCTGAGCGGGGTTTTGGAGTGGGAACGGGGGGTTGGGTGCTCGAGGGAAATGAGTAAGCAAGAAAAATCCAACTAAGTAAATGCCCCGGCCTCGGGGACCGGGAGCCCCGGGGCGGGAGTGGCCGCCCCAGGGGGGTGGGTAGGGTGTTTATGTGTATTTTTTCTAGGGGATGGATGGATGGGCGATTGAAAACCGGAGGGGGCTTCTCGCCAATGGCCGAGTTGAGCTCTGTTTTCTGTCTTCCTTTCCTTGTGCTGGAGGGGGAGGGGGCGGGTCAGAGGGTAGGGTGTCCGTGGGGTTCCCAGGCCACCCGCCACCCCCTCCCTTTGTCCCTGTAATTTATAAAGCGCCTTTGAGAGATGATTTAGGTCAGTATGCGGCTTCTCTTTTTGTTGGTGCTAGAAAGAAGTGTGGCCCGGAGGTCTCCCCCTTTCTCCTTTTCTCTCCTGAGTTCCCCTCCTCCATGCCTCCTGGTCTTCACCCTCGTGGTGAGCTTTGGCCCGAACGAGGCTGGGACCCGACCGGACTCAGGCAGATGAACGGAGGCTTGATAGGACCAGTTGTGAACCTCACCATGTCTCTGTTCTAAATGGGTTTATTATATTTTATATTTACAGAACCAAGATTTTTGCGGGAGGAGGGTGGCTGAGAAAGTCTGTACATAGGCAGCGCGTAGGGGAAAAAGAGGTGGGAGTGAAAATAATTAATTTTTTTTATTTCCTTCCTATTCCTCATTTTCCCTCGGATTGGATCTTAACTGCTTTCCAGCTCCAGGGATATTTGCTGGGGATGTGTGATATAGTCTCAAAAGAAGCTCGTGGTTTTTTTAGTGACAAGGGTCTGCCAGCAGGGGAGAAACCGGAGTACTGTACCTGCTTCCACGTACAGTAGCTTGTGTGCTGGGTTCTCAGCCACAAGAGTACTCCAGGCTCTTATTAGAATTAGTTATTCTTACTGACAGGGACCTAAACATACTTGGCCATATTTTGACCATATTTCCCACACACACACAGACCTGTTACTATACCATCAGCCTAACCTGAAACAAGTAGCCATTGACAGATTTTCTGGATTCATTGGGGGCGGGTGATAATAGCAAATTGTCAGACCACTAAATTACAAAAAAAATTATTAGTGTGCTTGTTGAACTGGGTCTCCAAGACCGTCTAGACAAATTCATATGTAGTTCATTGTATTTAAAGTATAAAAAAAATTGCCCTCACCATGTTCCAAGTTGTTTTGAAACTTTATTCTCTTTGTCATTAGGTTATTATTCTAAAAATGTTATTTTTTAAATTTCTATACTCAACATATTTTTCATTGTCAGAACCTGTATAATTTCACAAGTAGTTGTACATGTGATTACAGTGTATGCTGAATCATTGGATAATCTGCTTTTAAGATATGGGTCTTCTGGGGAGGGGGAGGAAATTTATTTAGTCAATGCGTACAAAGTACTGAGTATTTTTGTTGTTGTTATCAAAATTAAATTAGACTTCCATTTGAGTCTTGGAATTTTATTGATACTCTTTCCCTAAGCAGGATCAACAAGATGGAATAGCTATGATTGGCTGAACCAAGTTAAGACCACCTAAACATTATCCAAGAAGAGGTTGAGAATTCTTCAGGTGGTCAGAGCTGCAGAGTCATCTGGTTCTGTTTCCAAGTTCTGTCTCAAGAACATCTAAGAACTTAACCAGGATCAAATTCCTCACCTTTTTACTAGCTGTATAGCCTTCTCTGCCATTTACAAGTTGTCTGATCTTAGGCAAACAATCTGACCCCTCGTTCCCTTTCTTGGTAAAATTAGTATACAGTGATGGAATTTTTTTGTAACTTAAAGAAATAGTAAAGACCACATGCATACTGTCCCTTTGTTTACAAGAAGGGCAAAATGGTGAAAAGTTTTCTAGGATGTTATGTAGTTAATTATTTACTTTGAATTAACTTGGATTTTGAAATACCTAAAACATGGCCATCCTGGCGCCAGGTAATTGGGCGTATCAGTAAGACCTGCTATAGAAATGAAAGTGCCAGAGTTTCCTGAGCATGTGCCTTGGATTGTGACAAATTTAGGTCAACTCATCCTCACTTGTGTGCATGAGTTGCACTCCTCCCATGAGTCCATGGCCCTGCCAACATTTGGGTACAGTTTATGTTTAGTAGCTTTTGTTAGAACTAAATTCTCAACCTTTGCCACATCAGAGATGCGCACTACAGAAATTCAGCTATAGGTGGTGAGACTGAGTGGAATGGATGAAGTCCAAAGAAACCGTTGTCAGAAGTGCTTTTCCCTGGAGCAGATGGGGCTTCATTTTCCATCTCTTCGTTTTTTTTCTAGAAAGAAGCTGAAATTATTTCCTTCTAGAAAATTTGGTATCTATTAATGCAAGAAGCAATGGCCTGTCACATCATCTTAAATTTAATCCAGTCATAGCAGCCTGCTGATTATACTTCAGGAATGAACTCTTAATGCTTGAAATTTTTATCTGAGAGTAGAAAAACCATAGGTGCTATTTCAGCAGGGTCTCTTTTCCTGCACAAGTATAAAAGAAGAAAAACGCCGAGTTCCTGTGGTTCCATACTCAGTAATCTTGCTTCTGCTGAGATATAAGATTGATGTCAAGTTTAAGCTAGGAGAGAATTTCTAGTGACTGCATACCCCAAAGTGGAAGTTTTAATACCATGCAGTACCCAGGCTGGGGCAGTATGAAGAGCTCCACTATTACCAGTACCGAGGGCGGGATCTTAATCACCCTGCAACAAAGTGCCCTGAACTGTGGCCCTGTGGTCAGAAGTACCCAAGCTTGGGAACAGGAAAGGATTTTTTTGTTTTTCTGTAAATCGCCACCTGTGTGATACTTGGAAGGGTAGATTCTGAGATTAATGTTGGGCCAGGTAACGCTAATTTGAAAACAGAAAATAATACTCTGAGCTTAGACATGAATAACACCTGGAAATTGAAAGGCTGGGGTGAAGGAGCTTTGATTGTGGTTTCTCAAAACTATAAAGAGGTAGTTTTCCTTTACTCTTTTTGGGTGGTTCTGTTCTGATTTGACTTTGTGGTTGAACCTGGGGCCTTTGCACTGATCTATACCCCCTAGCCAAATAGAGTGAGTAGTCATGTTGCTCAGGTTGTCCTAAAACTTGGGGTCCTCCTGCCTCAGCCTCCCAGAGTGCTGGCATTATAGACATTTATCACCATGCCCAGCTAACTTCTATTCTTTATTGCCATCTTGTATGACATGCCATCCATGCCTTCAGCGCCTTTCTAAGGGGCTCGGACCTATTTAGCAAATAACATTGCATATTCAACTTCATTTTCTGATTTGTTTTCTAACTTGACCTGATTTATAAATAAGCCATTTGTATGACCAGTGACACCCATTTTTCAAGGAAACCAACTCCCAGACCCTTTTAGCCATTCAGTTCTAATACTTTTAATTACGGTGAGTTGCGAGCAGCTGCCGATGTTCCTCACATTAGTCCCTTACAGATTCCTTGGAAACCACCACATATAGTGCAAAGTGGAAAAGGTAAATTTCAATTCTTAACAGATTCTGTTTCACTTTGTTTCTTGGAGGGGAACCTCACTGAATTCTTGGAGGTAGTAAGCATGTGGTTTGATGCGTGTGCAGAGTATTTACAATTGCCAAAGAGGGTGTTTTTTTTTTTTTTCCCCCCCGTCTTGTTTTATTTTATTTTTTTTTTTTCTAATCATTTTTTGTGGAACTCAGACACAAAGATAACCGGGGAAGCAGTAAATAGAGGAAACCACTAATGTATCTCCTTCTTCCTCCCCTGATCTTGTCCAGCTTTGAAGAGTGACTGGGAAAATGTATCTTACACACAAAAAAGCTGTACTAGAGTTACAGAAAAGCAACTGGGACTGGACAACAGGAGACTGGTGGGGTGGCTTTGGGA
Organism: Octodon degus; assembly: GCF_000260255.1. Lineage (NCBI taxonomy): Eukaryota > Metazoa > Chordata > Mammalia > Rodentia > Octodontidae > Octodon > Octodon degus. The sequence goes on along the minus strand of NW_004524695.1, from coordinate 7,446,108 downwards.
TTAATGCACAGGGATTGTATACCATGGGTGCCTTTAACTTTAGGGAAAAATCGGTTTATTCCATCTTCATACTTTGGCTTCAAACACCCCTACGACGCATAAGATTGGGTTTTTACCTCTACCCCAAGCTTCCTGGGGTCATTCTTAGGGCCACCACAGTTGTCAACAGCATAAAGAGATACCGCCCATCAGGCCTGATGATCCAAAGCCCCTGTATACTTTCCTTTGCTGGAGACCCTGAGTAACATAGACCCCAGCTTTGCAAGCTGAAGCCAGCATTTGTGTCATCTTGAGGTCCACGGTAGAGAGCATTGACAGAACTAGGGAGGAGCAGGCCGGCCAAATAGCTCGGTGGATTAAAGCGCCTGCAGGCAGGCCAAGGGGCCATGGGTTCATTCCTCATTCCCTGGGCCTGTCATGCTGGCCCCGCCCCAGGGCACACTGAGACAGCAATTGAGACTGGGTGTGGTGGCACACACATGCCTAGAATCCCAGCTCTTGGGAGGCTGTAAACAGGCGGATCACTATGATCCGATCTAGTAGTGAGACCCTGAACACCCTGTAGACCCTTTCCTAAAAATGCAAGAAACAACTAGGGAGGAGATGAAAACAATGGATCTTCATCTGCTTTCTGTTAGCATTAGCAGAATGGGGCCATTGGTAATGTCAAGGCATTCTTAACATCCTTGTAACCTGCCAGGGCCCTAAGAACCATCCTGCTGATTGGCCTGGGCTGGTGAGCTGTGATGACCAAGCAGCACCATCCTTGTTACCCCACCCCCTTTGGTCAGCCAGGAAATTGAGGCCTAATGCAGTTCAGTGACTTGTCCAAGGTCACAAGGTAGCTGGTGGCAAAGCCCGAACCGAAATTGGAGACTGTCTTAGGAGAAGCCTTGTTTGCCAGGAGAGGTTAATTGTGTCATGTGCCCTGCCTGGGAAAATGAGGATTTATAGAGGACCTTTTAGATTTCTCAGGCGTGGTTAGAATTTTTTTAATGTACACATAGAGAGATGTCCTTTGAACAGTTGTCTTTGAACTTATTCCCGAAGGTAGAAAGTAAACAGTGCCACTTTAGGTGTTCAGGGAGAAGAAATGTAAAAATGAAAAGAATGCTGATCTCAGAAAGTGTTTGACAGTATTTTTGAAACTTTATTTCATATTTGCAAATTTGACACTTTTTCCGGGGAGATGACATTTCTGGTGCCCAGAATGTGAAACATGCGCTTCATAGAGAATAGAACCTAAGAAAGGATTTTGAAACTTTCCTGGGTGAGCTAGCGGATGGGTGCCCTGTGGCATTGGAGGTTCGTCCTGGGCCATCCACATCCTGAATGACTCGTGGTTTTTCAGAGCGCCCAGGGGCCCTCACCAGCCCCAGTTAGCATTGACCAAGGTGCTCTTCCTCTGTGGTTGGCTTCAGGGAGACTTCTGGTTTAGCGAAGCAGCTGATCAATTAACTCTTTCCAAGGAAGTTATCAACCCCTAAAATCCAGAACTAATTTCTTTAAAATGCCTTATTTTACTTGTGGAACTGAGAAGCTTAAAAGTAGAATTGTTTCAAGCCCTAAAGCCTACAGATGAAGCAGAATCCAGCATGGCTGTAGCTCCTGCTTCGTCAGAGACGGGGCCACACGGCCTCGCTATAATCCACCGACCAGAAGGGTGCCCACCATAGGCAGAGTCTAAAGGCGCTGTGAGCCTTCAGTAACAACTGATGAGAGTCATTGGGGAAACTGAGTTCCTTGAGATTTTTGGCAGGTGGAGGCTGTGTGGGAGAATAAATGCCCTTGGCGGTCCCTCCCAGGCAGCTCTACCTGGCTACCCTGTTCCTGCTTGCATCTGACTGCTGAGAAAGCCCGTTTCCTGCTTTACTTTTCATGACCCTGAATAAGATGACACTGGACTCTGGAGCCATGGGCAGTGAACTCAGGCCTTGTAGGTGTCACTTCTCTGCCCCTGTCCATTGCTGAGGCCCAGGCCATCCCCCCTCTCTGAGCCCTTCTGTGTCCAAAACTTCCTTGGAAAGAGGAGACTCATGAATGTGTCCTGAACAGATTCAAAACCACTTACCTTGCACGGTTGTTTTGACTGGACAAGAGCCAGAAGTCACACCATGCTGGATCCAGGGAATAAGAAGGGCAAGGGCACACATACAGTTTATGAGCCTGATTGAATGGCATCAGGCACAGCATTCGTGGTATTTTTTTAATCACACCTAGTAAAGACACTCATGAAAGAGGATATCCAGAACTGCTTCAGAAGGTGGCAAGAACAATGGGATAAGTGTGTGTGAGGCAAGAGGGGAATGTTTTGGGAGGAATTGATGGCAGTGTCTTAATATAAACATTTGCTGTATATTTTTGTCTCTTGTCCTTGAAATACCCACACCCCACTAACGGTCAGAGTGAGGAATAGCTGGCATAAGGTGAAGTGATGAGCTCCAGAGTGGATGTTAGGGTTAATTCTGTTGCCTCTACTGTCTCCTGGCTGACTTGTGTGTCTCTTTTTTCCTCTTATGTTCTTGGGGGTTAATCACAAGGCTGAGTAGATAAATGAGTCCCTAATAAAGTGTGTAGGCCAATGCCTGCTATGTCAGTGTAGATACCACTGGAATCACTGTTTCCTTCCCTGACCATCAAATTTTGAGCTGTCCTTTTGTGATTCTTTTTCTCTGCTGGCCTCAGTGTTGATTTCAGCTCTCTGAAATGACTGTGGGGACAGGAGGCAGGAACCATGGAGGGTTTTTTCCTAAAGCAATTGTTAGGATCTTTCTAGGGTCTTGGTATTTCTTTCTAAGCTGTCCATTGACTTGGGAAAGAGAACAGAAGAATAAGCTGCTTATTATAATAGGACGATCAGTAGTAATGATGTCATGAATAAAGGCTTTATTTCTGTGATTAAATGCGTTAATAAAGTGGCACTATTAATATGCATTGCACTACAATTTTGCCTCTTTACAGTAAACCATTGCTTAAGACTGAATGGTAGAAATCAGGGTGGCGAGGCTCTGGCACCCTGGCCAGCTGGGGGCCGCCGGTGGGAACTGGGTATGGGGCGTGCTGCTCCTGCCTTCTCTTTCTTTCCGTTTCCCTTTTTCTTGTGGTACCTTTTTTTTTTTTTTTTTTTTTTTGTGGGTATTTCTGGTACTGTGTACTGGAGTTGAATTCGGGACCTTCAGACTGAGCTACATAAAAATTTTTTGGTATTTGAGTGAGATAGGGTCTCAGAAGTCGCTAAACTGTTCAGGCTGAAGTCGAATGTGCCGTTCTTCTGCCTTAGAGTTTCTGAGTGCTGGGCGCACAGGCCTGTGCTACCAAGCCCAGCATTTTCTTCTTTGCTCTTACATTCTGTTAGCTCCTCTCCCTTCTGGCTCACAGAAGGATGAGACTTGCAGCCCTCCGTAGCTGCTGTCGGGACTTGCCAGATAAATTACAACCACTCCCCTGGTGCTGAGGGTACGAGGCAGTCTTGCCTTTCCTATTTTGCTTCCCATTCCTCCAGCTCAGGTGCTGCATGGCGCAGTGTTTCATGTAGTTTTAGGTTTCTCCCATGGATCGCGTCTCCCACTTTTCCTTCACCCTCCTTCCTACTGGCTCTTCAGAGAAAACCTGCCCAGAGCCTCCCTTGCCTTCCTCAGGGATTAGACCCCTTCCACAGATGACAACTGCTTTTCTGTAGGACATCACAGTCTTCCTTGTCTCACTCTCTTGCAGTCTTCTTGACTTTCTTCTCCAAACCTGTGTACTCAGAGGTCAGCCTGGCTCTTTCATCATGTGCAATCCTTCTACATCATAGACTCGCAGACATTTGTGAAGAAGCATTTTCATTAGACACCTGCTGTGTGCTTGGCACCCCATTACTCTTGGGGACTCAGAAGGAGTGTGAGGTGTGATCCGCCCACACTTGAGTTTACAGTCTGTTTGGGGAGGCAAGCTTTAAACACACATTGAACCTTAAGCAAGACTAAACAAGAGTCAGGAAGAAAACAAGACTCATCTAGCCCTCAGTGGTACAGTGTTGACAGGAAGTAGCAGAGGAGCGGGTGAGAGTCACTAGGCTCCAGTGGGCCATGAGCTCGGAAAGGTTGTAGTTCCCAGGGCTGCTGCCTCGGAGCACAACAGGGTGCGCTTTGTAATTTCCCCACATACTTCTAAAAGGTACTGGTACTGGGGCCCCACCCAGACTAGTTAGGTGGGGTCTAGGAAAAGGAACTTTCTTTAAAAGATCCAGGTGATTTTAGCATGCCCCTCCACTGGAACCTTTGGACTAAGTGCAGGGGGAGAATGTCCCTGGCAGTGGAAACAGAAGCCAGTGGTAGGGAGACAGGTTTGTATAGGTAGAACTGGCTGGGCTGCAGTCCGTGTGAGGGAAGAAGAGTCTTAGGCTGCATTGGTGAGATTGGTCTAGAGTAGGGATCGCTTTCGTGCAGGCACCAGGCAGGAAGTGAGCTGCCAGTAGAGGTTGCTGTGTTTGCACAGAGAAGTGTGCCGTCAGAGGGGCTGTGGGGATCACATCCCAGGCAGTGGCTGCCACAGGGGACAGAAAGCATGAAGGCCTTCTGTGTTGCCAGATCTTCAGCCTTCTCAAGATCCCAGAAATTTACCAGTTTTTAAATGTTGGCTCAATTAGAAAAGAAAATGTGCAGGCCAAACAAAATAGGTCTCTAGGCCAGATTTGGCTTAAGGGCTGCCACTCAGCAGTCTCTGGTCTATGGGTTAATAATAGCTAATGTTCATTGAGTGCCCACATGTATCGAGGGCACTATACTAAGCACTCTCCTCGCATTAGCACATCCACGTAACAGCCTATGAAGTGGGTATCATTGCCGTCTGTGTTCTACACAGGAGGAAGCAGTCGGCCAGGGGTTAAGGAACTGGTTTGGGGCCTTCCTAAGTGGGGCAACCAAAATTAAACTTGGGAGGCCTGGGTTTTTTTCCCAGATTTTATGGTCCATGGCCTCTCAGGCATTCTAATGGGAACTCAAGACAATCTATCAAAAAGAAATAATCTAGGGGCCAGGGAGATAGCTTGGTGGTCTAAGCACCTCCCTGGCAAGCCCAAGGACCTAGGGTCAATCCCAGGTACTGCATGTTGTGCCAGCCACTGAAACAGAGCATGGTGGTGCACACCTGTAATCCCAGTGCTGTGGAGGCTGAGACAGGAGGATTACTCTGAGTTCAACCTGCATAGCAAGACCCTGTACCAAATAAATCAATCAATCTTTAAAAACAAATAATAATCTAGTGTTTTACTTGAGGTGGGTTGAGTATCAGTTACCTGAATTACTTTGGACCAGAAATGTTTCAGGTTTCAAATGTTTTTCAGAATTGGAGACATTTGCAGACACAATGAGATCATTTAAGGTGTAGAACACAAGTCTACAGAGTTGGCTAATGCTTTATATATACCTTAGCCTCATAGTTTGAAGGGAATTTTATATATCATCTAATAATTTTGTGCATGAGACATGTTCCTTATAGTGACATTGGCATCCAAGGGCTAGCAGGTTTTGGAGCCTTTGAGACTTTGGGGTTAGGGATGCTCAAGCTGTCATAAGATTCGCCTGTGTAGCTCTATTCCAGATGCAGATTCCCAGGCCCTGGCCCTGTCCTCAGTCGTGGAACCATCTAGATCTGCTCGACTGAGACATGGGGGAGCATTGCTCTAGGATGCTGAGCACAAGAAGAGGGCATCATCTTCCTGAGTGGGATGGATCAAGAGTTCTACAGAATCCATATGCACCAGGCTCATCTTAACTCTTCTTTGATTATAAAGAATAGACCCTCCGACTGCTGGGACCTTTGTACCAGCTTCTGGATTTCCAGGTCATTGTCAAGGCAAACCATCCAAATATGAGTTACCCAAAACCCAAAGGCGGTGGGACAAAAAGCGATGGCCAAGTGGTTGGCAGTCTAAGGAGGTCAAAGCAGGCATGTTTGCTGCAAGCCAGGCACCAACATCAGCAGGATGTCTTGCGTAGTTTAGTTATCTTTCCATTGGGCCGTCTGGGCAGCGTTAATGAACAGAGTGGGCAAAACGCCAGAAATAGGACTTGGGGCGGAGCTAGGGTGCACCATGTAGAGGTTGGGTGCTGCGGAGTTAGTGACTGGAAGCAGGATGCAATAGTGATGGTGTGAAGAGGCAGGGTAGACACAAGGGACAAAGGAGACGAGAAGCATGGGTCTTACTCCTCTCCTGGGCTTGAACAGTAGCTGAAGATCAGTTCGCTGACTGTGTGTACAGTGTGGGTGGGCAGAATGGTTGGGTTGTAGGTGACACCACAGGCCATCAGGTCTTCCAACAGGCTGGGGCTGAGCCCTAGGAATGTGACTCTGGCTTTGAGGTGAAGGTGGAGGTCCTGATGAAAAGCACCAGGCCAAGAATGGTCTCCCCGGCCTTCAGGAAAAAAATTAATGTGGTCTCACAGAAGCCTTTCATCATTTTCACTTCTCCCTCTGTAATATGAAAACGAGACAAATTCATCAGGTTGATTTTTGGGGGGAATCAATACTGTCAGGGCTCCCAGAGACGAACCATCAGATGTTATTTATTATGTGCTTTACCAGGTCTGTGCTTGGCTCTTAGCTGCTTTGACAAAACCCACGGGTTGCAGCCTCTCAAGCAGAGCCAGCTGAAGGGTGCAGTACATAAAGAAAGATCACCTAATTGTGTCCCAAACCATGAGGACCCTCTTCTCCATAGTTTCTTATGCTCCCTGATTTTGCTGATCACATAAACGAAAATCTTACATTTATTTTTTTAAGCACTATCCCATTACCATTTAAAATTATGCTTCTTTGGGTATTCTGGATAAGAGAGCCACCTAAATTCTAAATATCTTTATAATTGACTTGAATAAGTAACTGCGTTGAAGCCTATTTGTAGTACTAGAATTGAGTGATTCTGTTGCTATATAGGGTGACAAAGCTTGTGATCATCACATTAATAAGTGGCAAAGTTTCCAGCCTTTCTCATTGCTGTTTTCCTTGTTAGCATCTCAGATACCCTAATTTTGGGAATTGTCTTAAGGAGGCAAGTTTTAGCTCCAGAGACCCATGATTGGGTGGTTATGATTTCAAGTAGCGTGGTGCTTGCAGCCCTAGCCTGAGAAACATGCATTGCCACTTAGGAGCGTGTGACCTTTCAAAACATTACATCTATGATCTGCAGTTACCTAAAATAGTGATCCTGTCTCCTTTGCTGTTGGGAAGGATTAAATGAGATAATGTTTGTAGAAAATGTACTTCATGTACCTTGGCGGCCTCCAGCCCTAACGTGGGAAGTGTTATATGTCCGCTGACTCTAAACTCTCAGCATTTTTGTCCTCTTCAGGGAAGACAAAATATTGGACCACATCGGTTGAACATCCACTTTGTAGGTTTGTGCACAGTGTAGTTCCAGGTACGCTGGGAAACCCCTTGATGATTCTGTTGTCTTTCTGGCTGTCAAGGAGTTCGTTAGCAGGGTGAGAGATGAAACAGTTGGCAATAACTAAGATAAGCTAGAAGACCGTGGAGACTTTTAAGAGCTTCAGTGAAGTTTCTTAGGCAGCCAAGCTTGGGGGAAAGACAGAGCTGACTTTTAAAAAGTTTAGAATTTGAGCACAGTTTCACACTATTGACATTTTGGCCACATACCTGTGGTGGTGGTGGTGGGGGGTTGTCTGGGTAGGAAGTTTAGTAGTATATTTGATGTCCATATTTAGGTGACAGTAGTGACCCCCCCCCCCAGATGTGAGTCAAAATTGTCTCCAGGGCCTACCAGATGTCTCCTGAGGGTAAAATCACCACCCATTGTGAAACACTGAACTAGACATTGAGCAGAAGGCAGAAATGAGAAATCATATGTATCTTCTATATAATATATAATTACATTTTAAAATATGGCATAAGGGCTGGGGGTGTGGCTCAGTGGTGCAGCATTTGTCTAGCATGCATGAGGTTCTGGATGTGATATTCAGTACCCCCCCCCACACACACACAAATAGGATTTTGCTAGGCATTGTGGTGCACATGTGTAATCCCAGCCATGAGGAATCTGAGGTAGTAGAATCACAAGTTGAATGCCAGCCCAAGCTACATAGTGAGACTCTGTCTCAAAACAACACCAAAAAAAATTTGTGAAATTTAGAAGTAAATGGTTTTTAAAAACTGGATTTCATTTTGAGATGTCCCATGGCCCCACAGAAACCCAGAGCTGTTATTCAGTGTTGCAGCTTATCCTAGAGAAAACACGCTCCGTGTGGTGGGCTGACACCCTGTCTGTTTTACAGTTGGGCACAATATGAATGGGCTGCAAGAAACCTCCGTGACGTGGAGAAGAAAGGATCAAAGTCTGCAGCTGAGGGGAGGAAGTGAGCATTGACCATGGCCTCGACTGAGAAAGCGAGACCTTTCTAGTTCTAGCTTTACATTTTGGGGACCTGGACACATCACCTTCCCTCTGAGCCCTCCTTCCTTTCCAGTAGATGAGAAAGATTGTAGTTCTGTCTCCCAGGGCTGCTTTTAGGACCATAAGCATTAATGTTCCAGCTCAGCGCTCTGAGACCCTCGTCTGCATCATCTGTTTTTATTGTCACAGTCACTAAGTTGTGCTTCCCTTTCAGGGCAGTTAGTTCAGCAGTTAGCAGTCCTTTCCTTTGTCATGAGAACTTCTTTTCTTTTTTTTTTTCAGAACCGGGGATTGAACTCAGGCCCTTGCGCTTGCCAGGGAAGTGCTTATTTCACTGAACCATCTCCCGGGCCCCTCACTGAACCATCTCCCCAGCCCGAGAACTTCTTTTCTTGATCACCCATTCCTCCTGTCACAGGTTTAGCCATGGGCTGTGCAGACTATATGGAGCACCTGGTGTGTGTCAGACACCGTTCTAGTGCTGGGGATACAGCAGCGTGTGTAGAGACAAACCCCCAGCCTTTGTCCTCATGGCTGAATATTTTGCTATATGATACATAAATATCCTGTTCTGGTGTTTGCTAGATTCTGGTCTGCTTGTTTCTGTTTGTATTGTTTTTGTTTTTGTTTTAGAACAATAGTTCTTAAATATGTGTGGCTTAGGACCAGCAGCATCCCTTGGGAACTTGTTAGAAATGCAGGTTTTCATGTGGGGCCAGCAGCGTGTGGCTGCCCAAGCCCCGAGGTCATTCTGGGTAAGAGCCAGTGGGCTGCAGTGCTGGGCTGTCATCATTAAAGTGTGCAGACTCTGAGGTTATAGCATTAATTGTTTGCAAGTGGACTCACATTGGCGACATCTCCTGCTGTCTTCACTTTTCTCTCTCTTTTTTTCTTTTCGTTTTCTTTTTTGTACTTTTAGGGAAGGGTCTACAGGGTGCTCAGGGTCTCACTACTAGATCGGACTCAGTGATCCACTTGTTTACAGCCTCCCAAGAGCTGGGATTACAGGCACATGCCACCACACTCAGTCTTCCTGCTGTCTTCCTTAGGTTAGCCAGCTCCCCTTTCTTGGTGGCTGTAGCCAGGAGGGCCCCTCATCACTACAGCACAGCACAAAGGTGTTTTGTCACCTGAAGAACAAGGATACTACCTTCTCTTGTTCCCCAAAGACTTCTTGATGTGTTTGTCAATTGTTTTTGTTTTTAATTTTTTATTTTGTCATTTCTGTAGCCCCAATAAAAATCTTTCAGTGTGTAGCCAAATTGCCAGCCAGAGATACAAGTCTTGCCTGAAAGTGAAATGGTGGTTCTCCTTATATTTCTGGTAATTTGGGTATTTAAAGATATTGTAAGAAGTAAGTGAAATGTTAAACCACACACACACAAAAAAAAAATCCAGCCTGGAATTGGACATGGAGAAGCCACTGGATAAATAAATGTTAGTGCAGTTCCTGCCCCATCCCAATGTGTTATAAAAAGCAGTGTAGCTGTCAAGTGGATACCACAGTTCATTGTGGAAAAAAAAATTCAGGTTATTCCCAGCTTCAGTATGAATAACCATCATATAAGTTACAACTGAAGCAATAAAAGTCTTTGCTTGCTAAAACCTTTATTTTAAAAATATGTAGCTAAAATAAACTTTAAAATAAGATGTCCCCTTTTTTTTTTTATTTGTAATGATGATGGAGTTATTTTTAAAGCCCAAATTAGATTGGCAGAAATGCTCTATCCCCAAAACTGTCCATTTATAGCGATCATTTTTAATTTCCAGACTTGGAGTGCCACCATTTTGGAAGGCAAGTTTGGAGCCATGTGGTCCATGTTGAGAAAAGGCTGTCTTAAACATGCATATGCAAGATCAGAAAGATGTGTTATGGCCCGGATTTAGGCCAGCCTTGGTTCTTTAAAAATGTCTCCCTGCCCTTTGGTGGCCATTTCCTCTCTTTTTTCTGTCTGTCTTCAGCCCAAACAACTTATGGTCGCAGCAAGTTTTAAATTTGCCATTTGTGGTTGATTATATTATAGAGGTTGGGAAAGGAAGGCCAGTGGTACTCATTTAGCGCTTCCTGCGTCGCTTCGGAGTGTCAGAATCATCTCCTCCGTTTTCAGTTCACTGCTCTGCGTGGTAAGGGCTGCTGGGTGTGGCTCTCAGACATCCTCCACCTAGGATGACCCAACTGCCACCCTTGCCAGCACCAGTTCTGGTGACCAAGGTGCGGGCCTCCCTTCTGACCAATGGGGTAATAGACTCCAGTGTAGAGCAGGACAGTCCACATAGTTGGGTTCATCAGTATTTGTCAGGCAGTGTACTTGCATCTCCTCTGAGTCTGGCTTTTCATTTTCTGTAGTAAATGAATAGTAGTGTTAAAATGGCCAGCCAGGAAAGCAGCTACCATCTTAGGCATGCCAGGCTTAGGCACACCAGGCTCCCGCAGTGTTTGTACTCTAAGCCACCTCAGTGAGGGGGGCGACTTTGCGGGATTAGGAATTGAAATTTGGGCTGGGGAGATAGCTGCCTGGCAAGCGCAAGGACCCAGCATCGATCCCTGCTGGTGCATGACCCATGCCATGCTGGCCCCCGAAACCAAGTATAGTGGTTCACTCCTGTAATCCCAGCGCTGAGGAGACTGAGACAGGAGGATCACTGAGTCTGAGCTGCATAGTGAGACCCTGTACCAAATAAATAAATAATTTTGTTTTTAGAAACAGGAATTGAGATTTGTTGGTGTGAGGAGCCAGTCAGTTAGGGTTCTAAAGGCTGATAAAATTAAGAGTACAAATTTAACTCATTTACTTTGGAGACTGTAACCACCAACTACACAGTTACCGAAATTGGGATGAGCAGTCAGAATAAGTGAGCTGAGCGGTCCTGTTCATGTCCTCCAGCTGTGACGGGTTTTCTCTCCTGTGAACTCACAAAGGCAGGGGCTCTGCATGCTTTTTATAGAGCGTATGGACACTGTCATGTACTCAGGTCTGATTCCAGGACTCTGAGAGTCAGAGTCAGCTGATTTTGTTGCCTTTCTTTGAAAAAAAAAAATCTTTTTAGTACAGTTGCTTTCCTTCTAAATAAAAGAATGTGAAAAATTAAAAGTACCCTGTTCATTTCCACCTACTCCTGCTTCCTTCTGAGGTAACCATGATAACAGCTTGGCCCTTTCTCTTTCACATCCCTTTGAAGATGCATATTTTATGTAAAAGTACAGATGATTTTTACATGCAAAAATGTATAGATTCTTTTCATGTTTTACTTATTAGCGAGGTATTTGACCGTTTCTGTATCAGTGTATATTGGCACTCATTGTTCTTGTAATACCATCTCACACGGACATGCCAGAATGTATTTAGATATTCCCAGCCGCTGGTCATTTCTGTTTCCGATTTTAACTCTTGCATTTATAAACAGTGCCACATTGGATATCTATGAATAGCCATGTGTCCCCTAATGATAAGGACACATTCTGAGAAATGTGTCATTGTCACATTTCATCATTATGTGAGCACCACAGCGTATACATGCGCAAACCTAGAAGGTTTTGGTCCATCACTCAGGGTGGTCTCTCTCTCTTTTTTTATTTGGTGCAGGGTCTCACTGTGCAGCTCAGACTCGTAAGGAACCCCCCGTTTCAGCCTCCCCAGTGCTGGGATTACAGGCGTGTGCCACCACGCCTGGTTTTGGTCGCTGGCACGGAATGTGGTGCTGGAGATCGAAACCAGGTCCTTGCACTTGCAAGGCAGGTGCTTAGACGGCCAAGCTATGTCCCCAGCCCCAGGGTGGCCTCTTGATGCTGTCAAGCGACTCAGTGAACGGAACGTGTGAGATGTTAGTGTAACAAGGCATACTGTTCTACAGTAAACCTTTTAATAAGTAAGGGTACTCTAATCATTAAACCTACAGAAGCCAGCAACACAGTCGTTTATGCACTGTCTTATAATTGTGCTGCATGCACTTTTATACAGTAGGTGGTGGAGTCGGTTGGTTTACACCATCCTCATTACCACGAGCTTGTAATTCCTTGTGTTAAGACACTGGGACAACTATAATGTCACCAGGAATGGGAATTTTTCAGCCGCATTAAAGTCTCAGCAGGACAAGTTTCGTGTCAGTGGTCTGTCACTGACCTGAGTATTGCTGTGTGGGATGCAGATGTGCACACTTTTAGTGTTACAGGACACACATGCTAAAACGTTCATTTGGTAATTGAGGAGGGCACATCGCTCTCCAAAAACAGGCTGAACCGGCTCACATTCCCGCCACAATGCAGAGGTGCTGATTTCTCATACATCCTGGCTGGATAATAACCCTTCTGTAGTTCGCTCTTGATGAGATTTGCTCGAAATGCTCGATGGTATCCCATTTTCGTGTGTCCATAATTATTACTGCTGCTGCCACCACCACTGCGCCTACTGTTGGCTAACATTTATTTGACTGCATCTGTGTCGGGGTGGTTCTAAACACTTTCCATAAAGTTCACTAATTTAAACTTCCCTGGGAAGTAGTTGTGGTTGTACTATTTTACAAACAGTAAAAGATACGCATTAGTAAATAGAAACATTTCTGCCCTGATTTGAATTTCCCTGAATTACTTTTAAGCTTCACCATTTCTTGTTTATAAGCTTCTTATATTTTTCTTATTGAGTTATTGGAACTCTTAATGAATGTTAGATACCGGGCTTTTGACAGTGTGTGTGTGTGTGTGTGTGTGTGTGATTAAAAAAAAAGTAAATATTTCTTTTATGTATGATCTATTACTCTCTCCAGACATTTCCTTCATTTTTATATACATGAAATTACAACCTTTACAGTTTATGACTTTGGTGGCTTGCTTTAAAAAGGCCTTTCCTAACCCCCAAATTAAAGAAATACTCTTCTAAATTTTCTTTTCCTGGCTTCATAATTTTATTATTTTGATCTTTAACCTCTTTGGAAGAGGATGTGTATGTGCATGCACAGGGGTGTGTTAAAGGTCTGACTTTATTTTTTTTCCCAAATGGACAGCCATTTATACAAGTACCACTTATTGAGTGGTACAGCTTCTCCTCATGAATTTGAAATGCCACTTTCATCATATTAAACAGTGCGTATGTGCCTGCTCACACAGGCAGGTGCGTCTGTTTTTGTAGTGTCTAGACCTTCTACTGTCCCCTGCTGATGTCTTGGTTTCTTTCTAAGGAAATAGCTCACTGCCTCATACACAGTACCGTTCTGGTATGCCTTGCTATAAACAGGAAAAGCCCACCCGGTCACACTTCTCATTAAAATTATAGTTTTCATGGTTATACTTTTCAGTCTTATAGATTGGGGCTTCTATTCCTTACCCCCCCCCTATTGAATTTAGTAACTGCCTGTACATATTGGGTATTTTTCTCCACTGGGAATAGCAGGAAGCATTTTACCGTTTACCTTTATTATTTCAGCAACTATGGCTTCCCTTTAGGGTTGATACCAACATCCTCTATCGATGAAGGAATGGGGTTTATTATTAGTTTTTAACTTGTCCAAGGCTACACTTTGGGAAACTGATAGATCCTGGATTCCAGCCCCAGTCCAGGTATGTTGGAACCTCTCCTAGCAGATGTACCAGATGTGTGGAGTTTTCTCACATGACAGGGACAGATCACGCTCAGGCTGGGTTAGCGGTGTTTCTCCATGTCCCGCAGTTAGCATTCAGCAGAAGCCCCCAAAACATCTAATGAATTACACCCAGGTAAGCAAGGGTCAAAACATTTGAGCGAAAGAATTTGTTCAGATTGAAGATATGAGTCAAAGTGGGACCACAGTGTAAAATTCACATGCTGGGAGCATGTGGAGAAATAATACACCTGGTGCTTTCCTTAAGCCATACACTTTTGTTTTGTTTATGTATTTGGTACAGGGTCTCTACACAGCTCGGGCTCGTAGTGACCCTCCTGCTTTCAGGCTGTCCAGCGCGGGGATTGCAGGTGTGATTTAGAAGACAGCCCTCTATATCTGTTTCACATGTGGTTTCAGCCAACCCAAGGACCCAAAGTTGCACGTACATTGTAACAGCTCCTTTCATAGAAACTGTATTTGGTGTCATAGTCTAGAAGTGTCTTAAAAGTACACAGGAGGCTTATATATTTATAGGTTAGATGCAAGTACTACTTGAGCATCCCTGGCTTACATTATCTAGGTTGGAGTGTCCTAGAACCAGTGCCCTCTGGATGCGAGGGATGGCTACACAAAGATAACCAACTGAACATTAAGGGCTGTCAGGATGGGCCACAGAGAACCCTGGGCGTTCTCTGGTGTTCACTCTGGGGTACAAACAGAGGTCTGTGGCGGGCCTAGAAGGGCTTAGCTGCAGAGAAGCACTAAAACGGGAGCGCTGTTGGTGTTGGTCTGAAGAGGTAGCTGGGCTGGACTGCCTCGCCTTCCCTCTCCCCCAGCTGGCTGCCTCTCCCCCAGCTGGCTCCCTCTCCCCTCCTGTGTGGTGCTTCCTGTTGGTTCTAAGGTGAGCATCAGGAAAGTAATTTCCTCAGGAGAACTTTGATGTTGCCTCTCCGCAGAAGGCGCCTGAGCTCCTGCTGGGGGCCTTGGGAGAGTAATCCTATTTATTAGTAGTGGTATATTGATTTTGTGTGTAAAATGGACCCAGAGGCCTGTGACAATGAGTCCATTTGAAATTATAATTTAAAATATTTAACAGAATAGTTGTGCTGAACTACTACCCTAGAATTTAAATGATTAGAAGCTCGGGGAATTTCTCACACATGGAGATAATTAATTGACGGGGGCGGGCAATTTTGTTTTTATATCCTAAGTATATCCATCTTTATATCCTAAGGTGCCTTAATGCTCCTTTTTGCAACTATTACTAGGGTAAGTACAGGGCAAATGAATTTTGTAGGCCTTTATCTAAAACATTGCTTTGTTGTTAACTTACTTATCAGCCCGCATTACCAGTGTCATACTACACAGAAGATAGTGATACTCTTTAATATTGTGAAAGCCTAAAAAAAATTTTTTTAAAGTAAAAATAATAATAAAGCAGAATTTCCAAACAGGCTAGTAGGAAAATAAAAATATTTAATATATTGTGTATTGTTATCTTTATAGTAATTATTCAGATGAGAAGATATCGGCGTGAAATATTGTCCAGGCAATACTAGCATAAGCTTTGCAGTAAAGAAAGAGAAACTATCTTAAGGTAAATGAATAATTATTTTGTTATTTATTTCGCATTTCTGTCATGTCTGCAATTATAGGTGTGACATCTGTTAGCTGCCCAGTCTTCCCACTGGTGGCATCCATCCAGTCACCACCCAGCATTGCACCGGCATTGTGGCCACACCGTGGTGACCCTGAAGCCTGGGCCTACCTCAGCTAGCAGACTCCTTGGGCCCAAGGCTTATGTTTGATCTCTCTCTCTCTCTCTCTCTCTCTCTCTCTCTCTCTCTCAACAGCTTTCCTCTACATTTCTTTTAAAATATGCTTTCACTTCCTCCTTCCCATCACCCCAATACAACTGCCCTGGCATCTTGGCTTTTTCCATTCCTGACAAATGATCTGTCCGCTGTAACTGAAGCTTCGCTGTGCTGATATCTGTTGAAATTAGACCTAGAATCTAAATGTGGCTTCCTGAAAGTATGGGCGAGACATTTTTCTCTTCAGATAGTCTGCGGTCCGGTGGCACTGAAAACCCAGCTCAGTAGGTTCTCTGGGCAAGGCCTGGGAGAGCATATGGGATACTGTGTGTCGGAAAATGATTTAGAATTAGAAGTTCTATGGAAGACACAGTGTTGGTTAGGGTTTTTTTCCCCATTTATGGTTAAGTAGTGTTCCCTACAACTACTACCTGCTTCCCCCAAACGTACTGAACTGATTTCAACCTAATTGCATTTCTAATCATGTTATAGGAATCATAAACCCTCCCTGTGCCTGCTCCAGCAACTACGTCTACTAATGAGGCTTTGTAACCCAGAGATTAAATGTTTTCATTTATGCTGTATTGACTGAGTAACCCAAGTAATACTTTAAATTTGCCCTTTTTTATTTTAGAAGTTCAAAACAAGAATAGGGTCCTGAGATCATAGGACATACAGGAAGTGCGAAATGCAGGCCTGTGGCTCATGTGACTTGCGATCATTTGGGTCTGCATAAGAGGCATGGGAGGTTGCTTGCATAGGGGTCTGGCGGCGGCGAGGGTTGCCATGTGAGCACTCGGGGCTCTGCAGGCTGCAGGTCAAGGCCTGCACTGGTGGGGTCAACTCTTCCACCTTGGCTCCAGGATCTCATCTGGTGAGTGAGTGACCTTTAAGAGTCCTCCGTTCAGGCTTTTTGCAGCTTTGTCCAAGCCACAGGAACTCACTGGGGCCATTGTCTTGGTGACTTCAGGGAGGTTTTGCTGCCTCCCTTCTTACAGTGGCTCTGTGCAGTGTGGAGATGCTATTGCCAAGTTACAGCTGGGAGACAGTGGAAGTCAGAGGTGTGTGGTGACCCCTGGTCCCCAAGGTGGGGGAGGTGGATAAGGACTTCAGCATTATTTCTTGGGTTTAAAATCTGATGAGTGGTAGAAACTCAGACATATTACTCCCTTTTCTAGACCTGAGTTTTCTTGTCCCTCGCCTGCAGCATTGGTGACCTACCTTGGGGCCAAGCATTGAAGGAGAGAAAGTTAGGTTCTCACTGTACCACATGTGATGTGCAGGCCGGAGAATGGGACTAACGACAGGTCTCCTTTGGGGCTGGCGAGATAGCTTAGTGATCTGAAGCGCCTGCTTAGGCAAGCTTAGGCAGGAGCAGGGGACACCACATGCTGTGCCAGCCCCACCCTGGGCGGGCTGAGCTGGCCAAAAAAAAAAGAGAACAAAAGGCATTTTTGGATAGATAAACCTATTTAATTATACTGTAGATTTTTTTGTTATTTGTACTGTAGATATTTTTAAGACAGTTTTGTTCCACATGGATTTGGTGCACATTTTGTTGTAGTGTTGCATTATTTGGTTGTTATTTTAAGCTCCCCCGCGATGCTAGTTTTTTAATTTTTCTGGAAATTTGGGAGTGTGTCATTCCACATCAGTGATACTAAAGGGCCTCCTAGACTAGTGCCTCTCAGCTGGGGACAGTTCTGTCCCCCGAGTGATGTGGTGATGTCCAAAATACATTTGATTTTTTTTTTTTTTTTTCTTTTTGTAACTGGAGGTGAGTGGTGCTGGTGGTATCTGATAGATAGAGCCCGAGGCATTGGGGACTATCCTAGATATACAGGACAGGCCCTTCTACAACACTACAAAATGTCAGTGCAGGAGTCCCTCTTGTTTGTGGTATCTACTATACTCTCTGTCAAACTCAGTCCAAAAATATTAAATGGAAAAATCTCAGGAGTAAACAATTTTTTAAAAAAAAATTCTGAAGTTTTAAATTGTATGCAGTTCTTGGCAGCACAATGAACCCTCATGCCACCCTGCAGCTCCTCCTGCTAGGGCGTTGCACACTGACTACGCCACCTGCCCTGCCCATGGGTCCCTCTATGGCCATGTCAGGTATTATGTGGCGTTCAGGTCACTCTTATTTTATGTAATAAAACCCCCAATGCACAGAAATTGTAGTGCTTGCCATTTGTATTTGCTAAAGAGAAGCTGTAAGGTGCTTCCTCTTGGTGAAAGCCAAAAAGATGAAAAGCCTTCAGTTTAATTAAAAATGTGTCAGGTGTGGCGGCACAGGCCTGTAATACCAGCACTTGGGGAGGCTGAGGCAGGAGGATTGTTGCAAGTTGAAGATCAGTTGGGCTACAAAGTGAGTCCAAGGCCAGAATGAACTGCATAGTGAAATCCTGGCTCAAAAAAAGCAAAAAGTGCCTGGGGAGATGGCTCAGTGGTCTTAGCGCCTGTCCGGCAACTATAAGAACCCAGGTTCAATCCCCAGAACCACATGTCATGCCAGGGTCCCACTATGCAACTCAGACTCAGTGATCCTCCTGTTTTCAGCCTCCCCAGCACTGGGGGATTGAACCCTGGTCCCTGTGCCCGCCTAAGCAGGCGCTTAGTCCAATAAGCTATCTCCCCAGCCCTTTAAAAAAAAAAAAAATTTAGAAGACACACAAAAGATGCCGAGGTTGTTAAAATCTATAGTAAGAAAAGCCTGTGAAATTGTGAAGAAAAGGAAATCTGTGCTAGTTTTGCTGTCACCTTAAGCTACAGAAGTTATGGCCCGAGTATGATAGCGCTTAGTAAGATGGAAAAGACATTAGACTTGTGGATAGGAGGAGCAGAAAATGCACCTGATTGACCTGGGCATTGTCCAGAAAGCACTGAGCTAAGAGGAGGGCTGCAGCCAGCTATTCCTGAAGGAAGACGTGGACTGCAGGGAGGGAGAGTTACGCAGACTTGGGAGTACGTTTGGACAGCTAGAGAATATTCATACGGTGTGTGCTATTATAATCTACCTTAGTACTAGCTGTTGTTAAATCCCCTATTTCCTAATAATGAATTAAATGTTTATGTATAGGGAAGTCCTAGTACGTAGGGCTGATTCTGTCCTTGCTTGTAGCATCACTGTGGGAGTCTGGGGCAGGAGGATCCTGAGTTTCGTCAAGCCCAGCCTGGGCAGTTTAGCGATTTAGCAAGAACCTGTCTCAAAATGAAATTAAAAAGGCTCACGACTTAGCTCGTGAAGTGTGAAGGCCCTGGGTTTGACCCCAACTCCATGGAAAATCTAGGACTTTCTCAGACTGCATAGAGACAAAGAGGTAGACGAAGGGAACATTTCTCTGCTCTTTCACATAGTTTGAAGCACATAAAAGTTTTGAGATCCAGCCAGAAATTTTTGTCAACAGTTTCTTTTTGCCCAGGATTAAAATCCACATTGATGTTTGAGTTTCTGGAAGGAGTAAAAAGTGGCTTGCTGCACACATATACTGTGTTCTTACTACATTTTAATTATTGTTTTCTTTACAAATAAAACATTGCTTTTTATTATTACATGTCAATTCCTCGGGAAATTTTAAAATTTGTTTTTAAACTATTCTCTTTCAAATTGAATCAGCCTATTTAACATGAACTATAGTTTCTTTTTCTTTTTCATTTTATATATTTCGTACAGGGTCTCACTACACACCTTGGGCTTATAGTGATCATCCTGTTTTCAGCCTCCCCAGTGCTGGGATTATAGGCGTGCGCTACCACTCCTGGACTGGGTCATGGGGCTTGCACAACATATGGGACCGGGGATCGAACCCTGGTCCCTGCACTTGCTAAAGCAGGTGATTAGTCCACTGAGCTATCTCGCCGGCCTGAGCCATAGTTTCTTAAATGAATCCTCTTAAGTTAAAATGGCATTGTATTCAACTAATAAGGCTTGGAGCTCTCTGCTATGATTAATTGAAATTAAAGCAAGAACTTTTATTTTAAATACTAAAGTTCCAATTTTTCCAGTATCACATCCTTGGATATTAAAGTGAGAGTTGTCAAATAAACACAGGATTCCAAGTTTCATTAGAATTTCAGATTATATACATATTTTAATAGGTGCGAGCAGGGCATAATAGTGCATGCCTGTAATCCTAGCACTCGAGAGGCTGAGGCAGGAGGATCATCACAAGATCAGGACAAACCTGGACTACAAAGTGAGCTTAAGGGAGCCTGAACTGCATAGTGAGACCCTGTCTCAAAAAGACAAAGAAGTCCCATCCAAAATTTGTGATATTCTTATTATTAAAAAATTAATTGTGTGGAATTCTAATATGACTGGTGCTCTTTGTTCTTATTTGCTAAATCTGGCAACCTTAAAGATAGAGATCGGGGTAATCGGGAGATACCAGAAAATAACTACTCATGTCTGGCATCTCCTTGTGTCTTGAGTGTTGTTACAAAAGTGTTAAATAATCTCAAGTGGTTGTGAAGGAAACATATTTCTGAAGGCAATTTAGAAAGTTTGTTTTATAATAACGCGTGTTAGTTTTTAATAAATAACTTGAATAAACTCAGTAATTTTCTCTGTGACATATACAAATGTCACTTTTGACTAGAGGAAGCTGGGTGGGCGAGAGGATCCTTTTATGGGCTGGGCTTCCAGGAATTACTCGGAATTTAAGTGACGTGATCAGATAGGATGTAAACTCTTTGCTGCTCCTATGTACAGTGTTAGAATTGATTTTAGAGGCACGGATCAGTTAACACACAGAACAGGTTGATTGTAATGTAATTAGGCTCGTCTTAAAAAAAAAAAAAAAAGCCAAAATTCGCATCCAAAACTTATTTAGAAGACAGAATTCACAGGCGTCTCAAGAAGATGAGTGTGCTGACACACAGGATTCTCAAGGCATCTCCTCACTGGTCTTTTGGTAGGAAAAGTGTCCCAGTTTGTCAGCACCCTTACTGTGTGTGGTCTCCAACAGCCAGCGTGGTGCTGCACACATGTAATCCCAGGGTCATCAAAAGTCTGAGCCCAGCCGGGCAGTTTAGCAATTTGGTGAGCCATGTTCTGAAACTTTTAAAGTGGGTGTGGGCCGGGCCTGGGAGGTGGCTGAATGCGGAGATTGGCTTCTGCTGAGGACGGAGCTCAGGGCAGGCCACAGAGCCGGGTACTTGAGCCTCGGCCGTCTCCCCAACACACAGCATCCTCTGGGGCAGGGGAGGAGGTACCGTGTGTGGGGCAACCCTCAGCCTGAGTCAGGAGAGGCAGCGTGCACCTCCTGAGCCACTCTGGGGACACTGTGGCTGCTTCTCGGGCAGCTACAACAGTTTAAAAAGGTTTGGACCTTGTTCTTATGCCCCTAAGTAATATACCTGCCTCACTCTCCTGGCTCCCTGAGGTTGCTTCAGAATAAGCTACCTGCCCACCTACCCTTGCCTCCATTAGGCTTTTGAAAATACGTAAATCGAGACACCTGTTCTTTAGTTTTGAAGGGCTCCTGCAACATGGTACCTCAGAGTGGGGAGCTTAAGCAACAGCAATTCCAGCCCTCAGTTCTGAATGCTGGAAGACCGAGCTCAAGGCATGGCCCAGGCTGGCCTCTCTCCCTGGCTTTTGGATGGCTGCTTCATATAGAGCCCCTCAGTATGTGGCCCCTGCCACCTCAAGACACCAGTCACGTTGACTAACACAGCTCCTTTTTTAAGGCCCTGTCTCCAGATACATTCTCAGGTGTGCTAGGGTTAGGGTGTCAGCATGTGGTTCTGGGGCAGTTACAGTTCTTCCCAGAACCCCTGGGAATGAGAAAAACTTGGTAATTACTTAACAATTACTTAGATTGCGGCCATTTCCCCAAACTTGTCTATTTTATCTAACATTTCCACCCTCTGGAGCCGTGGAAGATAAAATGTGTCTGTGAAGTGGAAGGGAAAACAGTGGAGGTCTTTGGCCTCTTCCTTGACATTTGTAGCGCTTCCTTAGCATGTCCTTTCCGCTAACCTGGTGGAAAAGACCTGGCCCTGAGGCAGCTGCTGTCCTGAAGGAGCAGAGGACACCAGGCAGGTGTCGCCAAGGGACAGTTCCTGGCTTTTTTTCAAATTAGATTTTTGGCATAGACAGTCAACACTCGCTGTGTTTTGGGGGAAACATGCTGCTTCTGTTGGATTGAGCTTCTTGTCCCTGAAGAAGTGGTTAGATTATCATGGCTCTAGTTGAATCGCATGATTTATGTATGGAACATTTATTTCTTCTGCCCTGAAGCTCAGAGAGACCAGTGTGGCCTGGGGAATGGAAGTAGGAAAGATGGAGAGAAGAGGGAAAGATTTTTAAAGGAGAAATGAACCATCTTGGGGTCTTAAAGAGACCTTAAGGTTTGTGTAGGAGAGACCATGGAGTGGGGTGTGGCATGCTTGGACATGTTAGAAATAAGGACTTTTTTTGTATGTTTGGGCAAGGGGGCCCAGGATACAGAAGTATTTAAGGTCAGTGTACCAGGCAGTAATGTACATGAAGGACAAAACCAGAAAGGAGAACAGCACTTCAGAATAAAATAAGTTACGAGGTCCAAAACCCTGTTGTGCTTCTTCCTGCCTCAGGACGTTTGAACTTGATGTTTCTGCTACCTGGGATGGCCTCACACTTCTCATGTGACATTGGTGCCCTGTGGACACTAACTCAGCTGTCACTGCACAGAAACCTTTGCTGCCATCCCCCCTACCTGTCACTCTTTGTCCTGTTTTCCTGTCTGATATACGTTCATTGCCATCTGAAGTTAGAATCTTAAGGGTCGCCAATGTGAGCGGGCACCAGGTGTGCCTTGCATGTTTGCTAAATGAATAAAGAAAGTGATGAAGGCCGGCAGCGGATAAACTAAGTTAATTTGGGGATTTGGAAGGTCACTCAAGGCTGCCTCAGCCCTTTCCTCCTGGCTTTTAAAAAAATTCAGGTTCTCTCAATTGACTCAGTCCGATCCACACATTTGCTAAGTGCTTGCCGAGTGAATGTCAGGAACCAAAAGTGAGTCAGGCCTTAAGGAGATCATAGACTACTGCCATGCTCCCAGGTCTTAGCAGGGATGTCTAGGTAGAATTCTAGATCATTTGTGGTACCCTCTAACTGGAATTTAACATTTTATTTTACGTATTTATTTTTTTTGCAGAACCGGGGATGAACTCAGGCCCTTGCGCTTGCCAGGGAGGCACTTAATCCACTGAGCCATCTCCCCGGCTCCATTAACATTTTAAATTACACATGAAATTTGGATATATGAATTCCATTCTGAATGTGAGCTGTAGACCACCATCGAATCAGCAAGTCTTGTGATTCTGCTGCCTATAGAAATCCTGTTTTCCTATCACATTACACTTGCTGCACAAATCCTGAAGCATTGTTTATGCCCTTCATGATTTCAAAACTGCAGCAATGTTTTGACCTGCTCCTGACTTTGTGTACTAACAGACACTTATTACTGTGTCATGAATTTCCCTTTAATATTTTGAATAGCTGTATTGCAGTACAAAGCGTTGCCTTGGTGATCCTGTGTCTTTTCATTTAGGTATATAAAAGTGTTAGCCTGAGAAGGGATCCATAGCCATCAACAGAAGATCAAAAAGGAGTTGGAGCACACCAGAGGTTGAGCAGTCTGAAGGAATTTGGTAGCAAGAGAGGTTCTGTCACCTCATCTTGTTTTGTTTTGTTTGGTGGTTCCAGGGATGGAACTCAGGACGTTGCACTTGCCAAGCAAGCACCTTTTCTCCTGAGCTATCTCCCTGGCTCCCTCTGTCACCTTATCTTTTAAAAATAAATAAATAAATGAATAAATAAATAAATTTTAATGCTCATTAGGGTCACTTTAATGAGGCTGTCTTCAGAGTAGCCCTTTTAAAAAGAACTGAAGCTTAATCCAGCCATCCCGTCTGCCTTGCCACACTTCTTCTATCTCCACTTGAATTATGGACATTGACAACTTACCTTATCTTAATTGATGTTAGCAAAGGTTCCTATCCGAAGTGATCTCCACCCCCAGCTTTTGTTGGCTTCAGGACAGACCTTTTATGAAAGACCCTTTCTTCAGAGTGTGATTGAAAGAGGTGCTCACCTTAATTAGGACTGTAGGAGGGTATTGCAAGCTTTGATGATTAAGCAAAAAACACTTAGAACGGTTGGTCAAAACGAGTTTGCCTTGCCATGTGGGAGGGACAGAGTGTTTGGAGTGATCTTTTGGTTAGGACCTTAATTAAAAGCAGCCCTAATTCACTTGTGGCAAGTGTTTATTAAATGAAAACAACCATGTACAAATCCATGCTGTAGCCTAAAAGAGGGAGCACCCTTGTGGGAGCCAGAGGCTTGCGTTCTGGTGAATTTCAGTCAGAGGAGCCAAGAAACACTGAATAGGTTACTTAACCGTTTGTGATCTCCCTAATTAGGCAGTAGATGGATCTCTAAGATCTCAGAATCTCTGAACTTGAAGGCACCGTGATTTGTGACTTCAGTAGATGTAGTGTCAGCTGTTACTTAAGGTATCAAAGGAAAGATGGACAATGTCTCTGTTTTTTCCAATGCCACTTAAATCTTAGGCCCATCAGCAGTACCAAAATATACTGCTGGGGGACTGGGGATTTGGCTCAGTGACGTAGTGCCTGCCTGGCAAGCATTAAGTCCTGAGTTTGATTCCTTTTTTAAAAAATTATTATTAATTTTATTGAGAAACAAATAGCAATGAGACAGTTTCAAAACAGGTTAGGACAGTTACAATAATTAATACATTGCTTATTGTTGTCTTTGTAGTAGTTATTATAGTACAAGATGCAGACATCATATCCTGTCCAAACACTATTAGTACGAATCTTTCTTCTCATTGAATTAAGAGAAAGTAGCTGTATATCTATCTTATTTTGTATATACAGATACAAAATGGTCCTTCACTTATATCCCCTTTTTTTGTTTAGTTTTATCAGAGATGGGTATTCCATTGCCATTTAAATATTGTCTGAGTTTGATTCCTGGTACCCAAAAAATAAAGTGGGTGATTGGATGGATGGATGGATGGATGGATTGACTGGTTGCTTAATTGATTGACTTTTAAGTATTATTAATGGCACTTTTGTCTGTTCTTTACCTATAAACTTGAGAAAAATCTGAAATTCAGGTTTTTAAATGAAAAGTAATGTAACAACCTGAAGAAAACATTAAATAATTTTGTTCAAAGGTTATCATGTAGTGTTGCCTTGATTAAGTTTAGCTGCTCTACAGTAGAAGTTGACTTTACGTTTGGGGACCAGAAGGGCTTCGGGTGGCTCAGTGTCCCTTCTCTTATCTGACACCCTGCTCCTTGCTGCATGTTTGTAATAGATGTTGGCTTAAATGAGTTACAGGCAGCAGTCAGCAGAACCAGGATCATCTCTTCAGAACTGGTGAAGGTACTTGGCACAGGAGGGGCACAGGAGGAGAGCTTGCAGGCGGGGTGATGGCAGACCTGGGGAGTGACTGGCTGCAAGTGTAGGCCTCCAGCAGGGGAACAGAAGCCTAGACCTGCCCAGGGACTCTGCCCAGCACCCACTTGCAAATGGGTGTGGCCCTAGATGTGTGGGTTCTTTCTCAATTAGTTGAAGAATATTTCATCTGGGTGTAATACTGTGATCCCAGCCTTCTGGGAGGCTGAGACAGGAGGATCATAAGCTCAAACCTGGTCCAGGCAATGTAGTAAGACCCTGTCTGAAACTTTAAAAAATTTAAAAGGCCTGGGAATGTAGCTCAGCGAGAAGGCCCTGGGTTCAATACCTAGCACCAAAATAAGTAATTTATTTATTTATGATTTTTTTATTTGTTCATCCCACAGCTGCTCTGTGAAGTCATTTAATGATCTATCCATTTTAGAGAGGAAAAACTGTAAAAGTTATGTAAAAAAATTAATAGTCAATCCAGAGTTTTGGGAGTAGGAAACTTCAGTATTGTTTTGCCTTTTGATTTGATAGTGAAAGCAGACCCACTTTAGAATAATCAGAGAGGGTTACCAAGGCAGTTTAACTGTCATATAAAAGGGGGAGAAAAAATACAATTTACTAAAATTCAGTGAATGGCTGAACATAGCACAATGAAGGAGACATTGGAGTTAAGAATGGGCTACTCTCACAGTTATGTATCAACCGTAATAATCACTGATGTTGTTGTTATTAGTACTACTGTTGCTTCTCTCTTGTCCTTCCCAACCTCCTCTGGGGAAAGAGAACTTGTCCAAACTGAGGAAAAAATTGTGTTTGGGAAAGAGTCTGTTTGGCTTAAGTCTTAGTGTATTTACGGTAGAGTGAAGAGTCTGGCCTTCGTTCCTCTGTGGCTGTGTCCTTTGCCGCTGTGTATTAGATGATTTTCCCCATCAGTAGCCTCCTCCTCCTCCTCCTCCCCCTCCTCCTCCTCCTCTCCCTCCTCTTCCTCTCCCCCCTTCTCCCCCTCCTCCTCCCTTAACATTACCAGGCAGGAGGAGGAAGCAGAAGACAGAGGGAGCACACCACTGGTGATTTCAGCCACCCAGTGAGGCTTTGCTATGGGGATTTTTGTGAAAGCCTGAGAGTTGAGCCTACTGAAGGAGTAGGAAAGTCTTTTATACCCTTTAAAAATATCAAAAATCAATATCCCCAGGCGGGATGTGCTGCTGGGAAACAGAAGTCTCGGTTGGGTACAGCCTCTGTGAACATTTAAACGTCACTCACTGCCAGGTACAGGTGATGGGAAATTGGAACAAAATGTGGTGCCTTTTGAAATGGCATCAATTTAAAAGGAGTTTTTCCTTCTCTATCCTGGCAAGGCAGTTCTTGCTTCGACATGTGATACCCTCCATAGGTCTGACGGGGATCCAAATTGGTTGATGCAAGCAAGTTTGTAAATGAAACTTAAGCAATGCAATGACCCACAGAAAATGTTGAATAATTTTGTTAACAGGTTGTCATTGTACTACTTATATATTGTTTTCCTGCTTAAGTCATGTAGAATTTGTAAAGTGCATTTAAGAAGCCTATTTTCGTTTACTGAAGGAGAGTGAAAAGCCGTTGAATTGAA
The DNA here is from genome assembly GCF_000260255.1 of Octodon degus. NCBI lineage: Eukaryota > Metazoa > Chordata > Mammalia > Rodentia > Octodontidae > Octodon > Octodon degus. The sequence goes on along the minus strand of NW_004524695.1, from coordinate 7,419,290 downwards.
GAAGCATCTTTCTTCAGGAAAGAAAGAAAATTGACTCCATTCTGAATACGTGGAGCCAAGTAAAACTGAAGCCCCTTAAATTAGCTGTGTAATCAGCTTAGTGTTAAAGAACCTCAGGATCCTCTGCTCCTTCCTGCCTTGCCCTAGCTTGCTCAGGGTCAGAGGGCGCCCGTGCAGAGCAGCTGCCTCTGCGTCCACCTTTCCATGGACTCCAGAGCTGAGCGTGGTTGTAAGATTTATTTAATGACATGTGTGACCCTGGGACTATTTGTGATGGCGAATACCACAGATTTGACAGGGTAACGTGATAGTTTTTATTTGCTTTAAGTTAACTTTAGCCTTCAGCATGGAACGATGGAAAGGGCACTAAGCTTGGACCAGAAGATCTGGGTTCAAATTTCAGCTTTGATGTTTTTTGCCTCAGCAAATCCAAGGACTCTGTTTGCTTCGTCCATGAAATGGGACAGATGATGCTCCGAGCCAGTGTACCTCACGTGGCTGGGAAGGGTTTTGTAAAGGGTTGTGTAGCGCTATACATGAATAAGAGTGTTCATCTTGTGTCTCTAATGAGTAGCTAAAATGATAAGCTTGCTTTAAAATCCTAGATACTCCGGTTTGCACAATCATACTCATATGCTTTCTCTATTTTTCCTTAGTTTATATTCACTTTAGAGTGTCTTGTGTTAGAGTTACAATCTGTCTCACTCTCTGTCCGTCTTGTTTGGTGCTGGGGATTGAACCTAGGGCCTTCCCACCAACTATAGGCCTAGCCCTTTATTTACTTTTTGGGGATCCACAGGAGAAGATCTCACTGAATTGCTAAGTTTCCCAGGCTGAGATTGAATTTGTCATTCTCCTGCCTCAGCCTCCCAGACTGTTGAGATGACCAGCAGACACCACTCCGCCCTGCTATAGCATCTCTGTCCTTCTGGGCTCTGTCTCTCAGAAGACACCCTGTGCAGACTTCAGGCCTCACCAGCAGTGCAGTCCATATGTCCCTTCCAGGATTCTCGTTCTCTGATTTTCAGTATATGAAGGCGGCTGTATATCCTGTAAGACCATTGGACATTTAAGCGTTAACGTCTATGTCGGGCAGAGATCCCAGCACCCCGCACTGGGAAGGGAGGGTGGGGGACTGCAGTCACGATCGTACAGTACTCTGCTTGGCAGCCCAGATTGGAAGGAGTTTGGTAATTGTGCTCTTTAGTCCTTCCATGCATATAGCCACTCCGGGTGATTTGGGCACCAGAGTGGAGTTTTAGGCATGAATCATCTAGTTAAGTTAGCTAGGTAATTGCCAGCTGTCTCCTGTGCTGTGTGCTCTGAAGACCCCAGCCTGAGTAATTGTCTCCTGCCTACTCATGCAAGCAAGTTGCCTGCTTCCAATTTCAAACAAAAACTAACTACATATTCGAGTGGTGCTTTAATTGAGCCATTCTTGTTGCTGACTCAGAGGTCACCACCCCTTGCCACAATGAGGACACATTAATGTGGTGAACTTGGGGGTTCCCCTTGATGTTTGTAGGGTGCAAGAAAAGGGATTTGGAAGCTGATGGGATGAGGTTTTAAGAAATATTCAAGACTTATCTCAAGTTCTGACCCAACATTTTTCTACTAATTTTCCTAGCTAAATGGGAACTCCAGCTGTATAAATAATGATTTTTGTTTGAAAAATATTTCTTCCCTTGTTTTTAGAACCATCGGGGGAATTAAATTATAAATAAGTAGCAGCAGAGCCCTACTTTGTCGATGTGAAACAGTGCAGAATTGTGCGCATGTTGATGCAAGTTCTAGGATGCGGAGACCGAGTATAAGCCTAGGGGCATGAGCCGGCTGCCCTTTGGGGACGAGGAGCAGGAGGGCTCAGATGGTCTCCGTCTGTCATTTTACTTCCTAGTTTATTTGCATATCTCTTAGATCTAATTTTAATACCGCAGTTCTTTCTGTATATTCTCAGCAGATGCAATGGCACGTTCCTCTGTGAGCATCTTCTGCATTTTTGTCTTTTAAGGATTTTTTTTTTTCTCCAAATGCCTTCAGGGCAGGTTTGGCTGGCTGGAGTGTTGTGGGGATCGAACTCCAGCAACCTGAGGCTGACAGCTTTGTGGAAGCAGCCACTTAAAGAGCAGAGCGAGGGCCAGGCCCCCTATTTTTGTCTTTTTTTTTTTTCTGAGTTCTTTTGTTTTATTAGTATATGTTTGAGACACCCAATATTTACATTCATTGGGGAATTGGTTATTTTTGTCTTTTAATAAAAAAGAATTCACATTTGATTTACCTCACAGACCTCTCCTTACTCAAGCATATATGGAAGGTGTCTTGAACTCATCTCTTCTGCAAAGGGTTGTTTTTATTATCTTCTTCCTTCTACACATACTTAACACATATCTTGTGGCAGGTACACTGCTATCAAAGAAGGTGCAACCATTATTTGACTTGGTTATCTGGAACAGTTACAGTAAGAGGTTAGTAGTGTCCACATCATCTGACTTTAGACATTTTCCCATAATGTTCTAAAGGAAGCAGAATAGTGTGGTGGATATTTACTCCTAACCTACTTCCAGGCAGAGCAGTTGTCACTACAGAAATGTATCTGTCGGTCCGAGTCCAGTTCAAAGAGAGTAAAGAGTTAATGATTCACCATTGTCCTGCCCACAGCGGGCACAGCCCCTTTCTATAAGGCTTCTTGGGAAGAGGCCAGTGGTACCAATAGAAAACAGCCTTTTCTCCCTCTTAGGTTCAGTCTGCTCTCTGCAACCCAGGAGAAGTTTCCTTTCCATATTGATGCTAAGTGTTGCTTTAGTTACAGTCTCTGTGAAAACCTCATTAAAAGTGACTTATTTTCCTTTGGGAGGAGCAGTCTCAGGCTGGAGCCAGCAGTGGAATATCGGGACTGAGGATCCTGGACCTTCTGCTATGACTCTAGTTTCCAGATTTATTGGAGTCCACCCCTGCCAGGAGTAAATTCCATAGACATCTTGAATGGAGAAGCGTACAGATGGTTAAGGGAAGGGAAAGTACTGGAGATGGTGCCACAGTCCATTGCGGACAGATGGGCTGGACCTACAGGGGTCAGGGCATCCTCCGAGAATCCACATGTGTGTTATTGTGTCAGGATATACGGAAGACACATAGCAGCAAACATCCTTATCACTTGGATCATTTTTATGTGTACAATTCAGGCACATGAGTTATATATACGTTGTTGTGCAGCCTTGCCCACTGTCCCTAGCCAGAATTTTTTCACCATCTCTTTCCCCTTCCCTCCACCCCCTGCTAACCTCTTCTCTATTCTTTCTCTGGAAATTTAACTACTCTAGGTAGTTTATAAAAGTGGAATCATCGTGAAAGAGTATCTTCTCTGCTGCTTATTGAAAGTTAACATAAGGTTTTCTGGTTTTGTCCATATTGTAGCAAGTATTATAATCTCCTTTTTGACGATTGAATAATACCGCATTGTGCATAGAGAGCCCATTTTATTCATCTGTCATCTACTGATGTGACTTGCTGCGTTTCCATCCTTTGGCTCTGGTGAATAATGCTGCAGTGTGTGTTGGGGTGTGAGGATCTGCGTCCCTGCTATTGGACTGTTTTTCGTTTCCCCTCTGCCATCACTGGGTCTCTTGGTGCTGCTTTGTAATTTTCTGGGGTCTCCCGCACCCCGCCATGCTGGCTTTGATTGGAAAAGGGAAAGCCACTTGTTTTTCTCTTGACCTGACAGGCCTATATCTGAGGTGTCCACAGGCTGTATGTCCGCAAGTATACAGGTACCATGCCATGGCCTGTGTCCTTCATGTGTGGGGGTCCACCTGCACCCTCTGCCTCCTGCATGAAGTCTCCTTTGACTTTTCACACACGCACGCACACACACACACACACACACACACACACACACGGTCACCAGCTCCTTCATAAGTGCAGCTTCATCTAAATGAAAAGCTCATTCTGCTCTGTGTACCCAGTGACAGACACCTCGCAAATCAGATGTTAGTTCCCCCATCATCTTAGTAACTTTGACACTTTTTATTCCATAAGGCAAAGTTTAGAATGATGTGAGCTTCGCAGTAGCTTTTATCACTGTAATAGAAAGCGACGGAGCAATGGTTAGGATTATTGGAAACATGTTTAACACTGACTGATGACTGGTTGTGTGTGGACTTACATGTGGACATGATTCTCTGCATTGGCCCACATAGGCAAAGCCTCCCGAGAGCATTCAAGTGGTTTTTATAAATACCACACTCCATATATCTGTATTTGTTTTGTTTCTGCTTAGCCTTAGGAACCTGTAGGCATCAGGTAGCCTTTGGGCACCATTGTCTTCTTTTGTCAGATAAGGAATGCAAAGTGTGTCTGCCCATGTGGAAAGCTGGGGATCTGCCCAAGAATTGTTGTAGGGGTGCAGTAGAAGGGCTCCAATGGGGAGCAGGATCACCGCCCTCCTTTTTGTGACATGGCTGACTCCTCATCCATACTCTTTTGTGGAACTGGGGTGTTGGGCGCTACATTCCAACTTCCCTGGAACTTAATCTTTAGCAGATACACACTTCATCTGAAATCCCCAGTTTGGAGTTAATTTTTTTTTTTTTTTAACTAGTGCTTCAGACACCATGTGAACTCCAGTAGCATTATTGCCTCCCTCAACTACTGGACAGTTGATTGCATTTGTCTGTATTGCTAATCCTCAGTGAAACTGAAAGTTATTTATTTTGCTTGATTTTTGTTTCATCGAGTAGTTTATCACTGTTTGACTGTTTAAAATGACGGGCTAGCTTGCAGGCTGGCTAGATGGGTCTCCCAGCTGGCAGACCACAAGTGGTTCAGAAGTGAGCCTTGCAGCTCAGTGTCTCTTTGGGTCCTGTACACAACACATCTTTTTAATCTGATCCTGTGTTTCTAGGCACAGATACTTTTCATAATGAAAGAGACTTCCACACAAAGCTGAGAATCCCATTTTTCAGTGTAGGTACACAGCTGATGTTTTAGACATTAAAGGTTCATCTGTTCCAAAGGCTCATTACTTTGATAAACAAAGACAGTGTTTAGTGGGGTCCCTGTGGACCACCCAAATCATCTCTTTCCCTTTTTTTTATTGTACATTGTAGGTCTACATAAATCATACAGAATTTGTACCCAGGCATAATCTGTCTTTTTTCCCCATTCTCGTCCTTTCATCCCCTTTCCTCTCCTTATTTACAAAAACTTTCACTTAAGTGTGATCTCAAGATTCATCCATTTAACTAGAAATATCTCAATCTTTAAAAAATAAATAATAAAAAATTAGAATAAAAGACATATCTCAATCTTAACCTTCTTTGTGTGACAGTAGTACCCATTATCTAAGGAAACCAGATCTTCATCCATACACGAGTTGGTGGACATTTGGGCTGTTTCCAAGATTTAGCTATTACAGACTGTGCTGCTATAAATGTGGGTTGTGCTTATATCATTGTGATATGCTGCTTTTAATTATTTCAGGAAGATACCACATAAAGGAATAGGTGGGTAAAGTGGAACCTCTAGTTTTGGTTTTGTGAGGAATCTCCATACTGATTTCCACAGTGGTGGCACCAACCTACACTTCTACCAATATTTGAAAACAATTATTTTTTTCCCCACATCCCTACCAACATTTGTTAATGGTTATTTCTTCATAACAGCCTTTCTTTATGGAGTGAGATAGAATCTTAACACTATATTAATTTGCATCTCTCAAATGGCCAGTGAAGTTGACCACTTTTTCATATATTTATTTGCTGTTTCTCCTTCTTCGTCTGTTAATTCCCTATTCATTTCAGATGCCCATTTTTGGATTGAGTCTTAAAATTTGGATGAACCTGATTAATTTTTTGTTCTTTTTATATTCTAGATATAAGTCCTTTGAGGGACAGCTGGCAAAATTTTTTCCCACACTGTGGGTTGTTACTTCATTCTGCTGTGCAAAACATCTTTAATAAGATGAGATCCCAATTGTTGATTCTTTGTGATAGTTCCTATGCAATTAGGATTTTGTTCATAGTAAAAAAAAAAACCCACCCCTTTCACAGTAGCATCAAAAAAAAAGAAAAACAATGCTTTGAAGTCAAACTAAGGAGATAAAAGATCTCCCCATTGAAAACTACACTACTCTGAAAAGAGAGATTGAAGAGAATATCAGAAGATGGAAAGATAATCCCTTGCTCATGATTAGGAAGAAACCACATAGTAAAAAGGTTTAATGCAATCTCAATCAAAATACCATTACCATACCTCACTGAACTAGAGGAAAAAAAAATCCTACAATTTGCAACTAGAAGAGACCTGGAATAGCAAAAGCAAGTCTAGGCAACAAAGGCAAGTCAGGGGGCATACATAGTTCATCATCTTTGCCTAAGCCATTGTCTTTAGCTTCCAGTAGGTTTAATGTTTCTATTTTAATATTTAGACATTTGATCCATTTCAGTTTTAGTTTAGTGCATGGTGAAAGGTATAGGTCTAGTTTTACTCTTTGACATGTAGAAAGCCAGTTTTTCCAGCATCAGTTATTAATCAGGCTATCTTCAGGTGAAGGTGTTTGGCTTATTTGACGAAGATGATGAATATGTTTGGAGTTGTTGCTGTGTCTCCTAATCTGTTCCATTAATTCTCTAATCTCTTTTTTTTTCTTTCAGTACCATGCTGGTTTTTTTTTTTTTTTTTTTTTTTTTTAATTACAGTAGCTCTGTAGTATAATTTCAAGTCAGGGATTGTGATTCCCCCTGACTGACTTGCCTTTGTTGCCTAAAATTGTTTTTGCGGGGCCGGGGAGATGACTCAGTGGAATAAGTGCTTCCCTGGCAAACGCAAGGGCCTGAGTTCAATCCCCAGTTCGGCCAAAAAATAAATAAATAAATAAAATAAAAAATTGTTTTTGCTATTCCAGGTCTCTTCTGGTTCCAAATGAATTGTAGGATTGTTTTCTCTAGTTCAGTGGAGTATGCTAATGCTATTTTGATTGGGATTGCATTAAACTTGTGTAACAGTTTTGGAAGTGTGGCCATTTTTATTATATGGTTTCTTCTATCCATGAACAAGGGATATCTTTCTATTTCCTGATATTATCTTCAATCTCCTTTTTCAGAGTACTGTAGTTTTCAATGTGAAGATCTTCTATTTCCTTTGTTAGATTCCAAAGCAATTTTTTAATTTTTCTTTTCTTTTTTATGCTATTGGGAAGAGTGTGGTTTCTCTAATTTCTCCCTCAATGAATCCATTATTTCTGTAGAGAAATGATACTGATCTTCGAATGTTGTTGACTTTGTGTCCAGCTACACTACTGAATTCGGTAATTAAAAGTAAAAGTCTTGGTGGGGTTTTTGGTGTCTTCTATATAAAGTATCATGTCATCCATAAGTAACAATAGGTGAACTTCCTTTCCTGTCCCTTCTCTTTTTTAATTGCTGTGGCTATTTCAATGTGAAGATCTTCTATATTGAATAAGAGTGGTGACAGTTGACATCTGTGCCTTGCTCCTGATTTTAGAGTGAAAACTTCAGCTTTTGTACATTCAGTATATTGGTTGTTGTTTTTTCATAAATGGCTTTTTCAGATTGAGATAAAGACTATTCCAATTTTCTGTAGGATTTTTAATATCAGTAGGTGTTGGACTTTGTCAAAATATTTTTCTTCATCTGTTAAGATGAGCATACGGTTTTTGTTCTTGGCTCATTTACTATGGTATATTCCATTTATTGATATGCATATGTTGAACCATTCCTATGTTCCTAGGAAGAATCCTAGGTAATCATAGTGTATGATCTTGATGATTTGCTGCATTCTATGTGCCAGTATCTCATTGAGGATGTTTATGTCTGTTCAATAGGGAGATTGTCCTGTACTTCTTTCTCTTTTGTGGTCAGATCCTTCTCTGGTTATGCTATCAGGGTAATGCTTCCATACAGGAATGAATTTCAGAGTATTGCTTCCCCCTCAGTTTCATTAGAGTTTCTGAGAAATAGCAGCTTTAGGTCTTCTCTAAACTTCTTATATAGAATTCAGTGGTGAATCCATCAATGCGTAGGCTTCTTTGTTGGTAGGTTTTTAATTACATTTTCAATTTATCGACTGATGCTGGCTTAATATTTTTGTATCTTGACTAAAGTTTGTTAATTTCTTATGTATCTAGGAATCTTACTAAAATAAAGGTTCTCAAAATACATATTGATGGAATTTCTGCAGGATCTGTTGTGATTTTACTCTTCATCCCTTATTGCATGGATTTGAGGCTTTTCTTTCCTTTTTTAAATAAAGTTAGTGAGGGTCTGTCATTTTTATTTAGTCTTTTAAGAACCAACTCTTCAATGTATTGATTCTTTGTGTTGTTTTTGGTCTCCAATGAATTATTTTTTGCTCTGATCTTTGTAATTTCCTCCCTTGTACAGGCTTGGGATTGGCTTGCTCTTTTGTAGAGGCTTGAGGTTCAACCTTAGTTGTTTATTTGAGCTCATTCTGTTTTCTCTGATACAGGAATTCAGTGTAAATTTCCCTAATAGGACTGCTTTCATTGAGTTCTGTAAATTACAGTATGTTTTATTGGTATGAGAAGCTGTTTAATTTCTTAATTAATTTCATCTGTAACCCATTGGTTACTTAGGAAGGTGTTACTTAATTTCCAGATGATTATGAAGTTTTTGTGGTTTCTTTTGCCATTGATTTCCAGTTTCATTTTGCAGTATGGTCTGATAATATGTATAGGATAATTTCAGTTCCTTTGTATTTACTTAAGTGTGTTCCGTCAGCTAATATGTGTTCTATTTTGGAGAGCATTTCATATGTTACTGAGAATAATTGTGTATTCTGATGTTGTAGGGTGAAACACTAAACATGTACTAATTCTGTTCATTCAAAAGTTTGGTTGAGTTCTAATAGTTTGCATGTTTGTTGATTTATTTTGTTTTATTTTATTGATTTATTTTGGTCTAGTTGATCTGTATATTTGTGACAGTGGGATATTGAAGTCCTGAATTACAGTTGTATTAGTGCCTGCTTGGTATTTTTTTAATGTCTGTTAATGTTTTTGTATATAGTTGGGTGCTTTATTCTTTGGTGCATTCGTATTTGTTACCTCTTCCTCTTGGATCCTATCTTTTACAAGAATATAGTGACCTTCTTTGTCTCTTGATTAGTCTTGCCTTGAGATCCACTTTATCTGCAAATAGAATAGTATCCCTCCTTTTTTTCTGAATTCCTTTCACATAGTTTTCCATCCTTTGACTTTCAGTCTAGGAATTTCTTTTTGAATTTAATGTGTTGGATCTTGCTTCTTGATCGATTCTGCTAGTCTGTTTCATTTGATTGATAAATTGATAGCTATAACTGGTAAAACAGTTACTTTGGTGGTTGTAACTGATACGTATTGACTTATCCATGTCATGTTATTTTCCTTTTGTTAGTTCCCTTTTTTCCCCTCTTCTCTGTTTAATTACTTGCCTGGCCTGGGGAATTCATGGGACTGTCATTGTTAGTGCTTTCTAGAATGTCCTTCAGAACATTTTAGAGTCCTGGTTCGATAATCATGAATTTCTTTAGGTGCTTTTTGTCATTTGTCATGGAAGTATCTTAGTTCTCAATCAATTTTGAAAGATACTTTTGCAGGGTACGTTTACCTGGATTAGAGTTTTATTTTGTGTTCTTGTTGTTGTTTTGGTGTTTTCTTTTAGGGTTTGAAATACTTTACTCCAAACTCTCCTTGACTTGAAGGTTTCTGTTGAAAACTTGCAGTGATTCTGATGGGCTTTCCTTTATTGGTAATTTCTTTCTTTTGCATAACACCTTTTAATATTTTATTTTTGTGCTGGATCTCTGGATTATTAATTATTATATGCCTTGGTGTAGGTTTTGTTTTGTTCAGGTGTTTTGTTTTTATCATGGCTAATTGGAGTTCTATATGCTACACCTATGTGTATGTCAAATTCTTTTTCTCTGCTTATGAAGTTTTCTGCCATTACTTTGTGAGATTTTTATGACACAAGATTTTTATGTCATTTGTACTGTGTCCTGTATTCATTTATTCCAAAAAACTTTATGTTATTCTTTATATCGTCTAATAGCTGTTGGGTTGGTTTTTCATGGTACTTGGCTGTTTTTAAGAAATCTTTCTTTTCATGCTTGCTAACTTAAATCCTGTCTTCTGTATCAGATACTCTGTTCTCACATTGACTCATTCTGCTGTGTTTGCTTTCATTGGAGCTTTTAACTTGAATATCAGTTTGAATCTGTTTCATAGATTCCATTTCTTTCCTGTGTTGGGTATTCATGGTTTCTATCATTTTCCTAAACTGTATTTTTTTTTTTTTTTTTTTTTTTTCTGTATCTGCTCTGGAGTCACTAGTCATGTCTTTGGTTATTGTCATCATATCTGTATTTATCTGAGAAATCATTTCTGATTTGATATTTTTCCAGAGCTTCGTTCATCTGCTTTGTTACTTTTACTGTTACTGCTTCAGGGAGTCCACTTGGGTGGCTTCTGAATTGTTCCACCTCATTGCTCCTGGGTTTGCCATTGGTGCGCCTGAAGTCTAGGGTTGCATCTTAAGTGTCTTCTCCTCTTGTTTTTCTTTTCATTTTAATTTCTTGTTCTATGTTTGTAAATTGGTCATGGTGGGTACCTTTATACCTGTAAGAAATGACAAGTTCTCAGAGATGACTTCCAGGTATTGTAAGAATTTACTTCTTCAATTTATTGGGGGCAAGAAGTTGCTGCCTATTTGGCCCAGCCGCTGGTTCTTTGGCCCTGAGCCATAGTATTGTTTATGAACCCAACGTCAGCCTTAGTATATCAGAAAGTACAACTTATTTGAACAGTTGTGTCATCTTGACTGAAGTAGTACAATCAGCAGTGACAGTCATCACGTACAACCTGAGAAATGACAAACTGGTAGCTATTAATTTGCTACCTTTAACCATAGGAACTATATTTGTGGTTATGCAACAAAATCTGAGACCAGAAAGTTGTACACAGTAAATATTCCCTCAATAGGACTATTTTACCCTAAGAGTAGAAAGTTTAAAAGGGCTGAATGGAAATAGAGAAGAAATTAGAAGCAATTCTAGAGCCAAGAAAGATTACATGAGCTTTGGGAAACTGGTAAAGCAGACAGGAGAGAAAAGGAAAAGGAAGAAATAAAAACAACAACAGAACGACAACGAAAAACTGGATAATATGTCCACACTCACATAATAACAATCAAATCGAGGGAAAAAAGAGAAGAAAGTGAAAAGAAAAAACCATGTTCACTCAGGGCATGTTTCTGCCATCACTGGTAGACTAAGTGGGCAGACAGATCCTGGATCTGTGCTGATTAATCCCTGTTAGACAGCCAGACTCACAGCAGGTAGTGGATAGTCCTAGCAAGCCTGCACCTTTATTGCCCTGAGCTTCAGACTGCTGTCAGGCTATGAGACTAGAATCTGACTTGTTCAGCCAGCAGCACTCCGTGTGCCTCCTGTGGGCTTGAACCCAGTTCTGCCTCACGAAAGCCACTAGATCCAGCCAGTCCACATCTGCTCTTGGGTTCCAGGCTCAGTGGGCCTTTCTCCAAGATGGCTCTCCACTAATCACTCTCCTCTGAGGGATGTCTGAACCTGCATAGCTCACCAGCCACTGCACTCTGCTGCATCCACAGCTCTGTTCCACTGATGTGTTTTTCTATGGAGGCCTTTGTGGTCACCAGTAATCAATGCATCTGCAGGCTCGAGCTGCCCCTCCCACACATTGAGTCAGGGCTCTGGGGGAGAGTGCTGGTTGCCACCACCTCCTTCTGTGTTGAGGTCTTTCTTCTCACCCTCCTATGTGCTTCAGTTTGTCACATCCCTTCTAGGCCCAGTGACCCACTTTACCCTTTCTTCTCTTCTTCACACTGCTTTTTTCTAGTGTGTAGACATCAAATCTTAGAGAAGCTGTTGAATTGCTGTTGCCCACTCCACCATCTTCCCAAAATTCTAGCTCACTGTTTTTAAAACCTTGCATTTTAAGAGAAAACTATCCCACCTAGATGTCAACACACCAAGTCAAGTTCATGTCTCTTGAAATCAAAGAATGAATTCTAAGGCGCAGCAGATGTTAAGAATAGGAAAACTTAATTGGGCAATAGGAATAGTTCTTGATAGACCAGAGGGGTTCTACTTGCCAACAAGCCCACTTTCCGGAGAAAATTTCTCTTTATTCCCTTCTGCATGTGTTTGTCATCCCTCTGTCCAGAAGGAAATGCAGGAAAGCACTCTGGCTCCTACCTGTGCAGTGGTTTATACTTGGTCGCATTCTCATGGAAAAGCAGGTTCCTCAGAAATGTAATGTCAAGAACAGTGACAACAAAAAAGACAGAGGAAATACTTATTCTTAATCCTGCAAGGCTTTATTAAGTCTTGGGACAAGTTACATGCCAGGGCAGTGGTCTTGTGAAGTCCCCCAAGTCATGGACATGAGTGACAGGACAGAGACAAGGGCCCCTGGGCTTTGGGTCTGGCACTGTGTACAGGCTGTGTCTGTGTGTCCCTAGGTTCCTGTCACATAGCAAGCCGTAGTATGTGTCTTTGCTGCTCAGTTGCACTGGGCCTGGCATTCCTTGGGCCCTTAATTTCCTCCTCCTTTGGGGTGGTACATGGGCACAGGACATGGGGAGTTATTCCTGCTATGTGGAATCCCCAGAGTTGGAGCGGGAATAGTGTTCCCCATGTCTTCCTTCCCAGGGTTGCCAGGCTATGGGAAAAATGATCTTCCTTTGTAGCCACATGTGATGGATGGTTCCAGGGCCTCCGCCAGATACTCAGATCTGCAGATGCTCGAGTTCCTTGTATAACGTGACCTAGTCTTTGCATATCCTCTCTGCGCTATACCTTCCATCCTGTCTGGATTACTTATAATACCCGTGCAGTCTGTGTGCTGTGTAAATATTATTTGTTAGGAGAAAGATGATAAATGTTGAATAGATTCCAATTTTTTCCTCAGGTATTTTAAATCCATTTGTTTGGGCTGGGGAGGTAGCTCAGCATTCTAAGCACCTGCCTGCCAAGCTGAAGGACCCAGGTTCAATCCCTGGTACTGCATGCTGTGGTGGCCACCAAAACTAGGCATGGTGGTGCACACCTGTAATCCCAATGCAAGGGAGGCTGAGATAGGAGAATGATTAAGAGTCAGCGGCACAGCAAGACCCCGTACCAAATCGATCAATCAGTCCTGTTGGTTCAATACATGGGTGGTTACATATTTTCCCCCTTTCCTAAGACATACATTTCCAGTTTGACCTACAAGTTAGCCTTGGGTCCCCACCTTCTATTACTAAGACAGTGATACATCTCGCAGTTAGTTTCTTCTTACTACTAAGGAATTTGCTTTCTCCTCCCTCTTGGAGGTGCTTACCACACCGTAGTTAGAATTCAAGTATTAAAAAAATGGGTGCAGCTGAGTTTGGTGGCACGCACCTATACTCATGGTGTGAGATTCAAAGAGGCTGAGGCAAGAGGATTGAAAGTTTGAAGCCAGCCTGGACAGTGTAGTAACTCGCAAGCCCCTGTCTCTGAAGTTCATAAAGAAGCGCTGGGAATGCCTCGTGCCACACACACAAGAATCTGGGATTTGGATCTCCACTTTGCCACTTTCTAGTTGACTTTTAAGGTTGTCATCTTAGAATTTTAGGAAGGCGGAAATCACATGTTTTGGCCTAGTGATCTGATTTACAGCAGAAGATCAGTATGTATCAGCCATAATTGTATTCATGAGATTACCTCACTAACAGTGGAGGGGCTAATCCTGGAAGGGTTAGGAGTACTTGCTTGGCATGTGCAATGGTGTTGGAATCCTTAACTGAAACTGAAGTAAAATTCCTGCTTCTGCACTAGGAAATAAGATGTGAGATTTGTAATCCACACTGTTTTGGTCTGTTTTGTTTTGTATTTATTTATATATTTGATACAGGGTTGCACAACGTTCGGACTCTTAGTGATCTGCCCGTCTCAGCCTCCCCAGCCTGGGATTATAGGCATGTGCCACCAGGCCTGGTTTTAGTGGCCAGCACAGCACAGGGCTGACATGGCATGTGGTACCCAGGATCAAACCTGGGTCCTTGTGGCGCCTGGCAGGCACTTAGACTACTGAGCTATGTCCCCAGCCTCCACACTGTTATTTTTGTTTCGTTGGTTTTACAGTGCCAAGGATTGAACGTAGGGCCTTTGCACTGACCTACATCCTTTGCCTTTTTTATCTTTTGAGTCAAGGTCTTGCTAGGTTGCCCAGGCAGCTTTGATATTTGATCCTCCTGACTCAACTTTCCAGAGTTCTGGGATTACGGGTGCACACCACCACACCTGGCTCCCTCGCATTATTTTTGATAGGATACTTTTACTGAGAGGGAAGGTAAGAAGTCAAAACAAGTACATCTTAACAAAAAGCAGCTTTGTGAAACACCACCAGTTTTCACCTTTATTAACAAATGCTGTTTCCTCAGACCTGGAGGTGCTTGTTTTTAAAATTGCCTTTCTTGGGTATTAGTCAATGACAATGTAAACAAATTTGAACATATCAGCCTGTGTCTTGTCAAGGAAAGTAGGTTTGTCCTCAGAGCCTAAAAGGGGGTAAAACCTCCACATTGTCCTATTTAATGTCATACAGAGTGGATCATCCAGTGCCTGAGGTTCTACCACTGTGACAGATGGGGAAAGGACACTGCCTCTCTTGAAATGCTTCTTGCCCTGGGGCCAAATGAGCTAAGAGCAATGCATTATGGGAAAGGGGATGGATACAGATAGATATAGAAAGATACAGATAGAGCCAATAAATCTTGCCCATTTGTGGGAGGGAATATTGGAATTTGATGATATGACAGGACCTTTGCACTGAGCTACATCTCTAGCTTTTTTTTGCCTTTTCGAGACATGGTCTCACTAAATTACTCAGGCTGAGCTTGAACTTCAGGCTCTCCTGCTTCCACTTCACAAAGTAATCACTTTGCTTTTTATTAGACCATTCCTCCTAGTCCCTTAGTACAGAAATGTAGTCAGAACCCCAAACCCCAGCTGGCCGTGATGAGGCCTTTAAACTTGAGCAGGTTTTGAAGGCAGTTCACCACTGCACCAGACTGAGACCCCCAGCAACCTTGGGATTGTTACCCCCACCCTGTAATGGCAGTGATTTCTACTTATCCAGCCTCCGAGGATAAGAGCCAGGCTGCTATAGAGAATTTATTTTTCTATTATGTCATCTTGCGCAGAGACTGCTGTACAATCGGGAATCAAACATTGCAGAGGTTGGGCCATGAGCTCATTGTGTCCATGTGCTGGGTTACAACACATTCATTCATTGGAAACAATCACTGACAGTTATCGCCATAATTTATTCCTGCCCATAGATTGGGATTTCGAGTTACAGAGTAAGCTCTCAGAATCGAGCAGCCTGGAGCTAAGTTCAGGCTACTAAAAAAGGCTTGTGACAATCCAGGTAGCACTGTTTCATTTGGTGACAACCTAGTAGGGCCCTGAGAGGAGAAATTACTTGCTTCAGGTCACACAGAAAGTTAGAACCACAGCCAGGACTAGAGAACACTGGCAGTCCTTGATACTGTGTCCTGGGTCACTCTTTGGCACTTCCTGGTGACACTTGGATAGGGCTTTACTCCTGTTTTGTTCTCCAAGGTTGCCGTGAAAGGCTTTCTCCTTCCCTGACCACTTCTTCCAGTAGAGCACAGTTGGTTTTAAAAGCTGAGCAAGGGACAGTTTTGCCTTTGGTTGCCCTGCTGCCTGGCTTGGAGCTGTTCTCCCCAGCTCCCAGGAGTGCTGGTACAGACTGGCACATTGCCTTGCTTGCTGCTACTGCGGATCCTCCACTAAGCTCCAGCGCTGGGAGTCTGTTCAGAGAGGCTGGCTGACTTGTTGCATGAGGACAGTCCCACTCTGAGGTGCTAGAGTAAGTTACATGTGTATGTCTTTCCTTCGTGTACTCACAGCCATCTGAACCAGGGGGTGCTTAAAGTTCGGTGTTACAGAGAATGTAAATTCAGACATGGCTTTAGTAGATGGGGAAATACTAAAGAACTTTGGGTACTATGACTTGTATCCTCCTCGTTTTGTATTCTACACAATATCTAAAGAGCTTTCCTCATTTTGAGATGTGTAAAAGGCTGGTTTGAATAGTTGGGGGAAAAAAAGGGGTGGAACCTATTTCTTGTCTCATCTGGGATCTTTTTATTTTTTAAGTCTTTAATTAGATGCTTGTGTTGATTGTTTATTAAAACAAAGTTAAGAGGAGCCTGCTATGAAGTGAAAAACATCGTATGAAGGACATTTGAACTTCACTTACAAAGTATGGGCTGCGGAGGAATGCAGATTCATTGCCTTAATTGGGAAAGTATGTGTAGGAATGGATTGATCAGAAGACTGCCTTCTCCCATCCTCACGGACCTGCGCAAGTACATGCTGCTCTGAACAGCCTTTATCTGCACAGTGACTTTGACATCTGATTTCTGGGGCTCCACATGTCACTGACTTTGGCCTGTCCCTCCCCAGTCACTTGACTCCTGTTTGCTTAGTTTTGGGGAGGGGGCTTATGTTGTTGTTGTTTTTTTTTTTTTTTTTTTCATTTACTTTGTTTTTACTGAAAACATACATGTAAAGGAAAAATGGTTCATATTGCCTGAACTTTACTTTTTTTAAATATAGTTTCATCTTTCAGTTTTGATAAACGTTGCAAAAAAAGCTTTTATAAGAAGTTCTGCTTTGAAAGTCTTGCTCTTTGGCCTATTCCCACCCTCCCCTGCCCTCTGTACCTCCCATAGATCCCCATTTCCATTAGGTTCTTGTCATTCATCCCTTATGTTTGCAAATTCAAAAATCTAAAAATATTTTTCCCTTTCCTTCAAAAAGGTAATAACTAGACATTATTTTTGTACCTTATTTGTGTGGTGAGCAACAGAGTGAGTTTTGCAGGTTCCCATATAGAGGAGAGCACTTGTGTTTTTCAAGGATGTATGGTATTCCACTGCATAGATGTCTTATAGACACATCTCTGAACAGATACGTCTTTAAGATTTGTACTATTACAAAGTTGCGGTGAATAATTTTGTAAAACATTTTTTGAACAAGAATGTTTGGGTCCTTTTTAACTCAGTCTAGCTCTTCCGCCATCTCCTCCAAACATACTATTTATTCAAGAGCAAATGAATCAAGTCAGTGGAGCCTACCTGTGTATTCCTTCCCCCGGGAATGCCTTTGAGCAGAAACCCTGAGATATACCTTAAGGCAGTATCTTATTTCAGTCAAAGTAATTGTCTGTCATGTAAAAGAGTCATTTCATGTTGCTTGAGCCTTTAAAATGGGGTTCTGTGAACCGGGATGATCCAGCTCAACTGAGAATTCATTGGAAATACAAACTAATCCTCAACCTATAGAACCACAGACCCCACGGGAAGGTCGGAGCAGTCTAGAGTAGAAGGTCTAGAGTCACTCTGATCCCAGGTGACTCTAAGCGTGCTCTGGCTTGAGGGCCAGGGCCTTGAAAATCCAGCTTAACAGTGTGATGGCAGATTGCAAACCCAGGCCCTGCCTTCTGGGTGGGTGGGGGGGTGGTCCTTAGCCTCTTGACACTCGAAATGTAGACCAGGAAATGGTAGTGTTTCTATTTTGACACTGGTATTCTTGAGTAGGAAACTTTGCTCGGTTGTTTTTTCCCAGAAATGACAGTCACTGGAGCTTTGGACTAGTACATGCTACATCCAAAATTTTGCTCTCTGGGTCAGTGCTTCCCTTTGTCATATAATTAAAAACTAGCAAAACTGGTTCCTATAATATGCTAGGAAGTTTTGTGGCACTGCATGCAGACTTGTCTTACTCCCACAAAAGCATCATTGTTCCTTTCTCATCCCTTGCTTTCTGCCTTTCAAAATAATTTGATACCAGAACAGAACACATATTTACCTGGGATGACTGTTGGTCACACCACATTGGGGCTGCCTTTGTGATGGTGAGCCTCCGTCACTATATTTATCCATCACCTCGGAGTCTGACTGCCAACCACAGTGGTGCTAAAGCTTCAAGATCCTCGGGCCCAAGTGTAGCTATCAGAAATCCTGGTACCCTGGGCCACATCCGTACAACAAAATCCATGTCATGGGCCATCAGGATTTTTAAAAAATGTCCCATTCATTTCCAGTGTGTATTCAAGTTTGAAACCAGGACTTTAATGCATTTGTTTGAAAGTGATTTGGGGTATTATATAACAGGGGCCAAATTATCACTTGCAAGAAAGTGGTCCGAAATGCCAGTACAATTAGAACAAAAATTGCAGTTTAAATAACAGCTTGCTTGAAATATAAAATGCTCTCCCTTTTGGATGGCTTTGTCGTGTATGGAAGAACCCATGCTGGAGTGTGTTTCTGTCTGCAGTCTCTCTCTGTCGTTGTAATAGTCTTGCTGATTGGTTTTGTTGGCTGAAAGCAAAGTGATAAAATGCCAGGGGCTGCCTGTGCCAGGGAGGTCAGGGCTAGCTTTTCCTATTTGGCTTCTTTTTGATGTAATTAGCAGATTGATTCAAACCCTTTTTTGGAGGCTTTGACCTGCACAGGCTTCGGCTATCTTCAGGAAATCCTGGGGTAGCTGTGGCCTTTCCCTGTCTTCTCTGGCACTTTGACCTGTGAGATGCTGCCCTGTCCACCGTAGCAGTTGACAAGCCTGCGTAGAAGCCCATGGTTTTATTTTTATTGACCCCGTTGCCCAATTTTCCCTGAAGCAAGTCATGCATAGTTGGCTGAAAGAAGATGAGGATGGCGTACAAGGCTTTGCTTGACATCTGCTTCGCCTGCAGGCAGGGCATCAGCGCACCATAAAGTCAGTGTTCTTTGCGTAGGTCCTGGTGCAAGGGTGTCCCGAGTGCTTTGACAAGGGTGCCGTTCATTCATAAACAGTGTGGTAATGGGGTGGGGACAGAAAGAAATTCTTTCATCCCTTTTACAACTCCAGGCAGTTTAAGAACCAAACCCTTTGGAACCCAAGGGAAGAGCTTGAGCAGTGGGCAAAGTGAGCCAGGGCCAACTTGGAACTGGGAAAGAATTTCTGTATTTGGCCTGCAGGGGAAGGCACAGATTGGGACACTTCAGGTGTTCTTTAATTTTTGCTTAGGAGTTAGTGGTGACTCTTGAGGTATATTTTCCCTGCTTTTTGTTCTTAACTGAGATCTGGTAAACTTTCGGTAAATTCTGTGATTGCCAAGTCCTGCTCAGTCTTGACCAGAGATAGGAAGTGTAAGTGAACATTTGTAATGTTCTCAGATCAGTAAAGCTCAACTGATTTGTAGAGATGGTGGTTTTATTTGTCACACACACTATTTATTTGATGGTAGTTGTTTTGCATTTAAAAGGATTCAGCCCTGGAAGTTAACCCAGCAGATGAAGTTAACTTTGCAGATGAATTCTCAGGTGGGAGTCACTTGGGGTCAGCCCATCTGTGGACCAGGTTGGTTCACAGATCTGAACTCATCTGTGAACCACAGCATAGAGGCAATGGGGGAATCTGATGAGGCAGACAGCGCTTAGCAGCGGAGACTGCTTCTCCTGCACACCCCCTGTGCTTCTGGAACTAAGTGTAGCCTGGAGAGGAACTGTTCTCTCAACTGAGAGAGAACAGTCCTTCCGGCCTCCTTAGTTCTCTTAGTCTCTACTATTGTGAGATGCATAGGGTAGAGATAATGAAGAGCTAAATGGGTTTGGAAATAAAACTTTTCTGAAAGGGTACCAGCTGTCAACGCGGGCCAGTAAGCTACACCTGCAGCTGTTTATTGCCCACTGGCTTAATTCACTCCACATGAGCTAAATTCAAGATCATATCTAGGTGTGGTGCAACATGCCCATTTTCTCAGGATTCTGGGAGGTTGAGGTGGGAAGATCACAAGTTCAAGTTCAGCCTAAGCAGCTTAACAAGACCGTGTCTCAGAAGTAAAAAAATGAGGGCTGGGGAGATGGCTCAGTGGAATAAGCACTTCCCTGGAAAGTGCAAGGGCCTGAGTTCAATCCCCAGTTCTGCAAAAAAAAAAAAAAAGAAAAAGTAAAAGCTAACTTTATAGTTTGTCATTGGTCTTACCTTGAGTACTTACTGTCATTGTTCCTTTCCTACACAATATAGTAGCATTTTTTAAAGCTCATTAATTTTTTTCCTAGGGGCCCCAGGAGATAGCTCAGTAGAATTAAGTGCTTGCCTGGCAAGTGCAAGGGCCTGAGTTCAATCCCCAGTTCTGCCCCAAAAATAAATAAATAAATAAATAAATAAATAAATAAATAATTTTTCTTTCTATGCATAGTAATTGGTTTCAGTATTAGCAATCTTATGTATTTTCAGAGCTGTGGGATTACTAGTGTTCCATCCACATTTTTTCTGTCTTTTCCTTGTTTAGTTTCAATGCCCTTTTATGAACAGTTGAAAAATGAACTTGATTTCATATGTGTTCCTCAGTAATCATAGCCTGAAGCCTTTCTGTTAGATTTTTCTTCTGAACCTCAAGAAGTATAGCTCATGATAAAACAGAAAAACACTAACAAAAAAAGACCTTGTTCTGAACCTTCCATGGATAAGTGACAGGCTCCTGAGCCATGATCTCTATCAAAATGTTTGCCCATATGAGTGTAACAGAGAGTTAAAGTCCAACTCATGTGTCAGGATCTGGGGAGTCATAAAATTATAGAATGCGAGTGAAAGAATTTGACTCCTTCCAAAGAACTGTGCTTTTTCTAACTTGATGGCCCAATTGTTTTGCTCAACAGATCTAAAAAAGAGAAGAGCCTCCTTTTACCCCCAGATTGAGGGGTCTTAGAGTCCTGCTCAGGCAGTGTCTCTAGAGCTGGTCACCTCAGCAGCCTTGGGCCCCGCCTGGCTCCTCCTGCCTCCTCCCTGGCCTCAGTCTGTGGAAAACGGCTCCCTGGTGGGGCTCTCTAGCGCAGCTTGGAGAGGTTTCTCTTCCTTGTTTGGTGCTGCTTGTAAGAAAGTTGAATTCTCATCTTAGCACTCGTACGTGTCTCAGTGGGACGTTACTCCCTGCCCAAGAGCTCTATTCTGTTCTCCCAGCTCTAGTTTTCTCTTAGCCAGCTAGGTCGGTTGCTAATACCATCATGACATTGGGGTTAAACTATGGATTGTCTGTGTGGGTAGGGTATTTCATATCTTGTTCCCCTGAAATGGTTCCAGGATGTTTCTCTGAAAGTCATTAGGAAAAACAATTAGGATAATGGAGGATCATCCATCCTCTAACCCGTTGTGCATGGGTTAGGGTGATTCTCCCACCTCCTATTTGTTTAACCCTGTATTTACCTTTTGGGGGAGCTATAAAACAGGGTCCATGCAAGATTCTCTACAGTTGTTTGAACAGTCTGAGGAGGAAATCACAGATTACCTGAGGAGACTTCGCCTTCCCAGAACAGTAGTGCCACAAGTGGAAACCAAGGGCTTCCTTTACCATTAGGCCAGGGAACTGCCCCACACATCTCCTGGGAGCAACATGACAGGAAATGTTATGCTCATGAATTATCCAGGTATTTGAGAATATCCATCATGTTCTTTTTTTTTTTTTTTTTTTGGTTGCCTGCTCACCCCACCCTGGGGGTGATGCTGGCGCAGCATGTGGAGCCACGGATTGAACCATGGTCCCTGCACACTTGCCTGAGCTTGCCTAAGCAGGCGTTTTAGATCACTTAGCTATCTCACCAGCCCTACATTGATTTTTTTTTCTTTCAATACAAAAGAGTTTTCATCTTAAAGATTTGTGAGAGGATCAACTTTTCCTTAACGAAAACACTCTATAGGAATGTACACAATAACCATTAGGTATGTTTTAGTTTTTCTTCCAAAAACTTGGCCTCACCTAACTACAGGGAGATGGAGACCTGGTGGAGAAATAGTCAAAAGTCCTGACATTCTATTCCTCCCTCTTTCCTCTCACCCATCATTCATTCACAAAATTCTGTTCTGATCCCATCTGCCAGGGGTCTCCCAACCCTGCCGGACTTCATTTGACTGCTGGTTTAGTGCTGGGACGCCGTGCTAAAGACGTTTTTGACCCTACGTGAAGCAGGGGTGTACTTTAGCCCTAAAACACTAATCTGAGTGTGTAATATACAGTGTTTTGTGCAACCATTCCCTCGTAACAGGCAGCAGTCATTTAGGTGGTTTTTGACTTCCCTGTGTATAATGCAGTAATAAATGTCTTCATGCATACCGTTGGGCTTATTTCTTGATACCTACTGCCATGTTTCCACTTCTGCCCTTTTTATTATTATTTAAGGGGATTTAAATTCAAGGGGGAAAAGACTCAAATACCTACTTCTGATGCTTTTCATTCCTTTGTGTAAATGCATATTTCCATCAGCATCATTTCCTTCTGCTGAAGGGCTTCCTCTAATCCTTCTAGTTAGATCTGCTGATGAGGCTCTTTCAGTTTTGGACTCCATGAAAGCTTCCATGTTTACCTTTGGATTCTGGGTGATAGGTTTGCTATGTGTGGAAT
Source organism: Octodon degus (assembly GCF_000260255.1). Taxonomy (NCBI): domain Eukaryota; kingdom Metazoa; phylum Chordata; class Mammalia; order Rodentia; family Octodontidae; genus Octodon; species Octodon degus. The sequence continues at coordinate 7,396,801 of NW_004524695.1, read as the reverse complement.
TCAGGTTTGACAGATTCTTTTCCTTCATTACTTGAAAGCAGCTGCTCCCCCATCTTCTGACAACATTGTTACAAATGATAAATATGCTGTTGTTTTCTTTATTTGTTTGATTCATTTTGTTTATTTGGTTGGTTGGCTCGTTGGTTGGTGGGGTTTTGTTTTTTTGTCTTTTTGAGACAGGATTTCACTATGAAGTCCAGGTTGGTCCTGCACTTTTGTAGTCCAGGCTGGCTTCACAGTGGTCCTCCTGACTCAGCCTCCTGAGTGCTGGGATTACAAGCATGTGCCACCACACCTGGCTGCTGTTTTTTGTTTTATTTGTAATACAATTTTGTTAATTACTTTCTCTTTAAATTATTTTTTCCTTTAACAATGATTTTGAGCCATTTGATCATGCTGTGCTTGTATGCTGTATTTTGGGTTAGTTGAACTTCTTAATTCTGTAGGTTTATATCATCCTGTGCCCACTTAATGTTTAAGAATATGGAATATAGATACTTTAAGTTTTTCCTGGTTTTGTCTGTTGAGTCTAACATTGTATTTCTGAGCCAGTGTCAGTTGGTTGATTTTTTTTTCTCCTAAATATGGGTCATATTTTTATAGCCATGTTAAAAGCCTCTAGTAATCTTTGACTCAGTGCTAGTCATTGTTGGTTCCTGAACAACTTGTATTTCTGTAAGTATTCATTATCTGATGTGCAGCTAGCTTTCTTGGACTGAGTTTGATACTTCCGGTCTTACTTTGCCGTATTTATTCTAGGACTAATTTTGTCTTGCCAAGGAGACAACACTCATGTGCAAACTCTACTGGGTGCATCATGAATTACAGAGGTTTTTCAGGCTGCCTGATAAGAGCAGTCACTACTCCTGACACTACAGTGGCACTCAGGGCATGTCCTGCTCTTGCCATCCATCCGGTGTTTGTTCCCAGCTTTAAGTAGCTTCCTCCTGTACCTGCATTTGGCTTGGTGCTTTGATGAGTCCTCAAGGGGAACCTGATGGAGATCTGGAACCCAAACAGCTGTCTTCTCACTGGTGCTCTGTCAGGATTCCAGTTGCTAACCTCCCCAGACTTGGCTCTTTTTTCTTTTTTAACAATAGTGGGAGTTGAACACAGGACCTTGCCCTTAATTTATGTATTTATAAATTTTTTTTAGAGACAAGATTTTACTAAGTTGCCTCGGTGGTACTGAACTTGCAGTCTTTCTTCCTCAGCCTTCCAAAGTGCTGGGATTACAGGCATGTAGCACCTTACCTAGCTAACTGGCCCCTTGTAAGTTGCTCCCTACTGTGCCTCAGCCTGGACTCTTCAGCCTCCATATACAGGAATGAGTTTGCCACGAGTGAGAGTAGAGCAAGCACCTTTGGCTTTCCGGTCATTTATGAGTGAGTTCCCAAGATGACAACACACAGATACTTCGCCCTACCTTTTGTATTTTTTAAAAGCAACACTTTGTATGGGAAGGGGAATTCCTCCAGCTGATTGTTGGGGTTGAGTCTCCAAAGTGTTCCATTTGTCATGCTCCTGGACCAGCAGATAGTTTGAGACGCTCTGGCTATCAGGACCAAGTCCTTTGGAGACCAACTGATAATTAAGCACAGACTCATCTGCTGAGATTGAATGCACTAACTCACTAACTCTGCACTCCAAGCCATTTTGGCAACTGCATTCTGAAAGCTGCCACTGTGAGCTGTACTGCTTAAGACCCAGGCATTACCTTGATGTGTCAACAACAACCCAATGGGAAAAAAATTTCCTGAAAAATGTTATAGTGCTAGTACTGAAGGAGTTAAAAGCTATTTAAAATAGATCTGTCAAGCCCATATAGTAAGAAACTTTGCAGCTCTTCATTGTACCTGTAAACTATCTTTGTAGCTATAAGTGGCTGAGGACATAAAAAGGAGTGTCTTCATTCTTTTCTACATGTGGGATTAGGTCCCACTATTCACATGAATAGCTCAAAATTGCTTTTATTTTTAGTGCATGTTTCTAGTCCTCACAGAAAAAGCTAAGTACTACAGAGACTTGTAATTCCATTCCCTGAAAACATGATTGGTTTTCTCACATGATAAAATTTTGGAATTTAGTATGAACAATATAGCTATCCTTTCATAAAAATGTAAGTAGATTGCAGGAAGAGTTTGTCCCGAGAGCCCATAAACTGCTCCGTGGACTGAATCTGGCCCACAACCTACTTTGTAAATAAAGTTTTATTGGCACCCATCCAGCCCATCATTTGCATCCTCCCTGTGAACATTCGCTGGCTACCGAAGTGGAGTTAGTAGCTACGACAGAGCTACCTGTATGCCTTGGGTGGTGTAAAAGAGTCACTACCTTGCCGTTTACAGAAGAGGTTTGCCAACTCCTGCTTCACCCCACTGGTAAAAAAAAAAAAGCTGATAAAAGTCTTAAGACCAAAAATGAGGATTCAGAAAGGAGCAACACTGCCTATGAGTGCTGCAGTGGGGGCTTCTGGTGCGGCCTCCCAGGAGACTGAGCGCCGGAAGTGGAGTGTGAGCTGCAAACTGCCTGTCACTGAGTATGCTTTAAATACTTGGTCTCCCTTTAGATTGGAAATGTAGATGTCTGAGGAGAATTCTCCAATTCCATTTCATGGGCAATATTTAAGGTTAGCAGTAATCTTGAGGAAACGACATTAAAAATCAGATGATATGAGTACATTTAACCCCTCTTGTAAGTTCTGTAAAAGCATATAAGATGTGGGCTTCAGATGAGACAGTGAAGCTTTAGCATTGTAAAGGGTATTTTAGGTCCCACATCGCTCTAATGTAGAGACCACTATGACTCACAGATACGTAGGGTCATTATAGCTTTTCTCATTATCAAAAATATTACTCATTTGCCCTGATTTCCTCCGAGCAGCGTTAGGTCGATTTAATTTATTAATCAAATCCTGCTCTGAAACTGCTTATCCACTTACTCTTAATTTGCCATAGATACAGAATTCATCTATAACTGGTTTTAAAATGTTTATGCTTTTAACGATCAATATTTAGTTATTGGGGTAGACTTAAGAAAGATATTAGTGCTTCAGCAATTATTTTATACAAAAGAAAGCACTGCCTCTAATACATAGGTTTACTTACTGAGAATATAGTGTCTGTCTAGCACTGTATTAGTAGTCAGTATCCTTGCTGCTAAATTAACATGAAGTGCAGAGGGATGCTTCCTACACATATTGTCTCTTGTCCCTAGAGGTGCTGTGAAAAGAATCATCTTTTAAATTACTGAAAATGGAACTGGAGAGATAACTTGGCAGACTAAGCACCTACCTGGCAAGCACAAGGGCCCAGGTTCAATCCTTGGTACCACAAGCCATGCCAGCTCCCCAGGCACACTGGGCCAGCCACCAAAACTGGGTGTGGTGACACATGCATGTAATCCCAGCACTGGGAAGGCTGAGACAGGAGGATCACTGAGTCCGACCTGTGTAGTGAGACCTAGTACCAAATAAATAAATATTTTTTTTTGTAATTACTGAAAAATGAAAGTGGGGTCTTGGCACGAAAGGTAATCAGACAGATTTCTAGGACACCAAGAATGGGTGGAATAACAGTCAGATAGGCCGGGGGAGCTATAGCTAAGGAGTAGCCATCGGTTTTGGTAGTCACGGACATGCTGGTGTGGTACAAAGCCAAGCATGGAAGGAGACTCAAGTAAAGTTCCTTCTGCTAGTTACCTGTCACTGACAAGGGAAGAGTTTAATTTGCCTCATGGTCTTAGAACTTTCCGCCAGGGAGATGGCTCAGTAGAATAAACACTTCCCTGGCAAGCGCATGGGCCTGAGTTCAATCCCCGGTTCCACAAACAAACAAACACACAAACAAAAAAACAACTTTCTACTCATTGGCTGTGGGCGAAAACATCATGGTGAGGGGTGTCTGTGGCAGCTGGGAAACAAGAAGGGCCATACAGAGGAAGGGGCTGGGAACAGGTGCATCCTCAGAGCCACAGCCCCAGTGGCTTACTTCCTGCAGCCCAGGCCTGCTGTCTATCAACTGCTCAGCACTGAACTCTGCAGTTGGATTGCCAGCTGCTGATCGGCTTGTTACAGCCAACTGCACTGAACTAGCACAGTGCTGGGTGTAGGAGGGTTGTTGCCAGCAGCATAAGAGGCAGAACTGGAGAAGCTGATGGGAGGCTGTTTGGGAAGCTGTTGGAAGTGGCAGGTTCTCTTGAGCTGTTCTACTGGATGACCTTGTCATGCTGGCTTTCCTGATGAGCTTGGCTGTTCTTGTCAGAGGAGGAGCGCAGGACCCTGTGGTCACTGAGAATGGCTGCAGTTCACTTTGGGTGAGTCCTGGTCCTCACTTTGAGCATCACTTTCTGGCTGCCTTTCTTTCCAGAGGGGAAGGTGGCACACAGTTCAGTCTCTTGGAGAAGCTTGTTTCATTGGCTTTCCTGATGGGAATAGCTTTCCTCATGCTTGGAAGAGCTCGGGACCTCACCGAAGATGGCTGTGGCACTTTCGCAAGGAGCTCAGGTCCTTACCTTGAGCGTCACTTCCAGACTCCAGCGCAGAGCCCTCAGCTTGCTAACACAGCTTGCTTTGTCCCTCTAGCACAGACTTTCTAGCTTCCATCCCTGACCTTTGGGCCTTCCCAGTGCATGTCCGTGAAGCAGGCTGCATGAGACATTGCCGTGGGCTGGAGGCCTCCAGTTGGATTTGTGGTATTGTTATGAGCTCCAGATTTTCAGCTGGACTCGGGTAGAATATGAAGATCCAGGCCTTCAGCTGGATTCTTTGGTCTTTAGTACATGGACAGATTGCCTGCACTCTTTGTATATAAATCATTGGGTGATTCATTATAGAAATCTTGTATTGTTCCCCTTACAAAAACCCCAAACCATGACAAATTCATCAATGGGTTCATCAGTTGATGAGGTTAGTGCTCCATTGTTTGATCAACTTCCAGAAGCCTCACCTCTGAACATGTGAGCTTGGGGGGGAATTTTTTATTGTATATTTGCAACATATGATAGTTAAATTCATTTGGGAGAATTAATACATACATATATCTTGATTATTTTCAGTTTTCTTATACTCCCCATTTCCTTAATCCCCTTTTCTGTCTCCAAAAAAAATCTGCCTTCCTGTTTCCTCCCATCTCTTTTTTGCTTTATTCTTAATTTGTATTTTGGATTTCTCATCCGTGTGATATCCTATTTTCTTTGTCTAACTTACTTTACTTGACATTCTAGTCTCAAGACCCACCCATCCATGATCCTGCAAATGACACAATTTATTTCTTCTTTATAGCTGAATAAAATTCTACTGTGTGTGTATACCAACATTAATATTCACCTGTTGGTGGGATTCTACTCTGTTTGGGGGTGTTAGCTATTGAAGGCATGCCTCTATCAATATAGTGTGATGCTTGCTCAGGAGTGTTTCCAAGGAGAGCTATAACTGTGTCAAGTAGAATTTCTAGCTTTAGTTTCTTGAAGCATCTCCATACTGATTTGCCCAGAAGTTGTACGAGTTTACATTCCCTCCAGTGCAGGCGAGCTCATTTTCCTCCACATCCTCACGACCATTTATCTTTTTATGCTCTTGATGACGCAATGGGAGTAAGATAGAATCTCAGTTTTGATTTGTATTTCTCTATTGACTAAAGATGATGACCACTTTTCCATGTATTAATTGGCCATTTATACTTTTGAGAATTATCTCTTCAGGTCATTTGCCCATTTCTTGATTGAGTCATTGGGGGTATGGTGTTTTTTCAGTTACTTATATATTGTAGATATCAGTCCTGTATCAGAAGAATAGCTGGCAAAAAATTTTGCTCCTTTCTGTAGGTTCTCTTCACTCTTGAGTGTTTCCTTTGCTGTGCAGTAGTTTTTTAGCTTGATGTAATATCTCTTGCGCTATTGAAATTCTATTCAAGAATTCTTGGCTTGTTCCTATGGCTTGAAGTGTTTCCCCTAGGTTTTCATCCAGAAGTAAGTGTTTTACATAGCAGGGGGCCAGGAGGGATCATAAGTTCCTCAGACAATAATGAGAAAAATGCACACCTTGAATACGTTATAAATTTTACAGTAAAGGTTAGACAAGCGTAGAAGCCTGTGACTTTGAGCTAGGTGATCTTAAAATCTCCATGTCCTGACCCACTGGCTAAAACCCAAGTAAGATTTCACAGTAGCCTGATCTCAAGCTATAAACTACCTCCTTGAGATTATTTACCTGGTGGACTTACCTTGCTTCTCATTCTTTTTATTTTCATTTTCTTCATTTATTCAAAATGCCCTGCCTCATCTCTGGCTTTCAGACAGAATGTATCATCTATTTAATCCTTTCCTGACCCAGATCTCTTGTTAACTGGGAGTTGAGCTTTCAGTTTGTTAGAAATGTAGCAGGCTGTGCCTTGGCCTTGATTTCATGTTTCCTGTGACTAGGTTGCACAAGAACATCCCTTCCCACCAGAGTCAGCGTATCCCACCTCTGTTTTAACCCATGCACATGGCATGATACATAAGACTTTGAGTAGTCTAAAAAATGAACCACCAAAGATTTCTTTTAGTGCTAAATGGAAGTGATTTTTTTTTTTTTTTTGCTTTTCTTGTTATGCAAGTAACCCACGCCCACCTTTAAATGATTTTCAAATACAAAAAGCTAAGAAGAAAGTAAAATCACCATAAGCCTACCACCCAAAGATTAAGGCTGTTAAACTGGTATGGTGTGTACCCATAGATACTTGCTTTCTATGCATATAATTTCCCCACAAAAATAGTTTTTTACTCTTCACACCTGCTTTTTTCAAAACTTGCATATGTAGAATGTACATCATTAGTGATTGCATAACATTCGATTATATAAATGTATAGTAACTTACTGAATTTTCCTGAGATTGGACATGTGAAAAAAAATGCAAATATTTAAGAAACTGCTGTTATTAAGATCCAAACCCTAGAAACAAATGCTTAGGCTATACTCTGGAATTACTAGTTTGAATATACAAATTCAATGTACATGTAGACATGACACTTTTAAAATATAGTGAACTAGTACAGAAATGTAAAGGTGAAGTTATTGCCCCTAATTAATTTCACTTCCTAGAGATAATCACCATTAATACTTAGTATAGATCTTTACAGACTTCTTTTCTATGGAAATTTTATAATGAGGTTTATGATATATATATCTATATATCGATATATAGATATATATACACACACACACCACACACATATATTCCCCCATCTGTGGAATATTACATTATTTTTATATAGTTTTAATTTTTGCCTGTAAATTCCCTGAAAATATTTCAAGTCAAATGTAGAAATCAAATATAACATGTGGCTGTCATGTGCAGAAAGTCTGTGGTCCATTGAGGGACCCTGGAACAGATGAACTCATACAGTGGCCACTCAAAAGTTCTACAGAAGCAGAGGAACATCTCAATAAGGCTAAGAAGTCATGATCACTGACCAGCACAGAATAAGCCAGGGTTCAAATCCTGACATCTGTGACTTACTGAGACCCCAAGTAATCTTCAACTTCTGCCTTAGAGCAGGATAGGGATAGTAATGCCTCTGCACAGTGCCATCATGAATATTTATGGGGAAATGATTAGAGCAGTGTTGCATGCCCATTGGTAGGTATCTTTATTTTGTACAGGGTCTTACTACACAGCTCAAACTTGTAGTGATACCCCTGTTTTCAACCTCCCTAGTGCTACGATTACAGGCATGTACCATCAAGCCCGGATTCATTGGTCAATATTTGGTTAAGTAAATGGACCAGGATATATTAACTAGTACAACATTATGAAGCTATAAAAATATCAGGCCTTGGGGTGTGTTATGGATAGATCAGCAGGATTTCATTTAAATTAAATTTTTCTGAGGCTACAGTATATACCTGTATCTGTGTACTTGTTCATATTTCATCTGAAAAGATGTCCAAGTGACTTAATAGTCCTTCTCTTTGGGAAGGAGACTGGGACCATGAATATGAGAAACTTTTATTTTCCGTGACTTAGGCTGTTTAAATTGCCATGTACATGTGTTGTGTTAAGACAGTCATTAAATCATGAACAAAATAAATTCTTCAGGTTTATCACAAATAGTATCAATATAATAAAACTAAACATTTTTTACATTGCACTTTTCCCCTGTCTGATCTGAAATGGTTATAAACATGGACTTGAATGAGCTCACTTAGCTTACCTTATGGAGTTGTGAAATTAAGATGAATTAGTTGAGTTAAAAGCAGTTGATAGTGTTAAGCACTTAAATCTTCATTCTGAAATAATTAATAGTATAAGTCTATATGTGTCAGTATTCTTGATTGTGAGTAGTAGTAATCTCACAGACGTGGCTTTTACCAAAGTGGAATTTGTTGTGTCACATAAGTGAAAGTCTGGTATGTCCCCCTTTGGGCATGGCTATATGGACTACCTCTCTTGTGAGTTTCTGGGCAGTGTCTTTTCAGCTCTTAACTATATTTCTGTGTTGACTCAGCGTCTAACTAGCTGTAGCCTTTTCCATTGAAGAAAGTCCAATACCCCCAAATCCCAAGACTATTTCACCATGCATTGGTAATGGGACCATCCTTAAACAAAACACTCCAGCCACAGATCGGAATAAATTGATTTTGATGAGAGATTATGATACTTGTCTCTATAACCTTCATGGGCAGGATCATCCTAAAATATTGAGCAACCTCAGCCCTTTAGTTCTTGGGCTTGGAGATCAGTAGAAAACACTTGAAATAAGAACTCTGGAAGAATTCCTTCCCAATAGGAAGAAATGGGGACAAGAAGTACCAGGAAGGCAAAACTATGGTCGTTGTTCCCCATCACCCATGCTGCCTAATGGTTATCGTTCTTGGCATGTCATCTTACATGGGGCCAAGGTTTCAAAGTTTTTAAAAACCTTACGTATTGTAAAAGTTACCTTTGAAAATACTGTAGGAAATGCCATATGAGAACTGTTCTTAGCATCTTACATACCCATCTGGGGCCATATGGCTGGTGCTTCTGTTGAGTATTAGATTGGATTAGTAGTTGCTTTACTGGTAGGGGCCATGTAATATGGCACTCTTCTTATAAACAGCAAAATAACTCTTGTAAGAATATTGAGAGAAAAGACAAATTTGGTGTTTCCTATGCTTGTTCAGAAGTCAACTTAGAAGACTTCTGTACCAAAGGTGTGAGTTTTTCCTCATACACCAATCAGTTCTCTGGTGGATACCAACTGGGTGTCCTCAAATTGAATTCCAATCCAATGTTCCCCAATTCCATGTACCTGTCAGGCTATAGATTGGAGTTTCCATAACCCCTTCCTCAGGTACAACTGATCTGCTTGAGCTGCTCGCAGAATTTGGGGAACCACTGTGTATCTACAAGTTTATTATAAAGGATATCATACAGGAAACCAGTGACAAGATGCATAGGGTGAGGGATGTTAAGAGTAGGGTTTCCATCATTTTCTGGGGTATCACCCTCCAGAACTTCATGTAGTTATTCAAAAGTTCTAGAGCTCAGTCTTTTTGAGTGTTTAGGGAAGTTTCATTGCGTGAGCATGAGTTGGTTAAATTAGTGACGATTAGTGATCAATTCAGCCTTTAGCCCCTCTCCCCTCCTTGGAGGTTGGGTTTAGGGCCAGAAGTCCCAACTTTCTGATCATGGCTTGATCTTCCCAGTGACAGCCATCATTTAACTTATTAACATAGAAGACGATTACTTATAGAGAATTCACAGATCTTAGGCGTTATGTGCTAGGTAACTGGATGAAGACCACACATATCTTAACAGTGATGGCAGATGTTTTAGAAACCAAGTGCCAGATGCAACCCAACACTCATTTATAATGAAGTGCCAGCACTGCAATTAAGCTTGAATACCAAGGCTTTACTTTAGAAAAAAGTAACAACTCTACGTTAACATCTTTAATCTTAAAAGAAAAAAACACAACACAGGGCATAAGGTTACCACCACTATCTTAGAATATCACAATTATTCATTCAATAAGATGCTCACATTTTTGAGTAAAAAAAGGTGAGAGGACAGGGAGGAGCTTGTCAGGATAAGTAAGGAGGAGGCAGAGATCAGTGGCCGTCAGGCTTTATGTGCTTCCAGGCACGTGTGCTTGAATTCGCTAAACTAAGCATTAAAATAATCCTCTATCAAATATCAAAATTCCCAGCCCTTCAGTGTCCAGTTACCTCATCCCTGTGCAGACCTGGAACCCATAGGAAATACTGGGTCTTTTCACAGCAGTGGAGGAAAGGAAAAGGACAACCCAGCAGAAATAGACATTTGGAAAAGGAAGCACCGAGAGACCATAAGTCCCTTCGCCCATCGTGTCCTCCTCAGCGACAGCTGGCACTGGGTGACTTGGTGGAGATGAGACTGGCTTAGGGAGCTGCATGGCCTCCACACTTCCACCCTGTGGGAAGAATTTCTGGAGCTGCCCTCCTTTTACAGCTCATTTATTTCTGGTGTGGATTTATGGGCCTCCTGATTGATTCCCTAAGAGGCTGAGACATCACAGGCATTTGTTTTCTAGACTAAGTCATTCTCTGGCAATAAAAGTACCTTTAAAATTTAGGAGGTTGTCTCTCTAATATTTAGATTTGGCCAACTCAGTTTGGTGCTTAGTAACCAAGAGTCACACATGGAGTCTAGTTGTGATCCTTGAGGCTGAACCTCCGATGCCTAGCAACAGACCTAGGAATTTCCCAGCCTACAGCTTTATGCTTCCACAGGCCTTGCCTCCAGGCAACTTAAATAAGAACCTAGAGGGGCCAAACTAACCTGTTCCCAGGCTGCTGGCCAGAAGATCCTTGCTGCCAGTGTTAACAAGATGATGAGGACCTCAGGGTTGTCCCTGGCTCATTTCCAGATTTGCTTTCCTTCTGTTGACTTTAGCCTGGACAGAGAACATAGCTCTACATCTTCTTGGAGGGATTACTGTCTACTTAGAGAAAGGCCTCCATGGTGAGGCTGTTGGCTTTTAGGTGGTCCTGCCTCAAAGGAAGCTTGGCTTTTATCTGTAACACCTACGGACCACCACAAGAACTGACCCACACCCTGCCACCTTCGCCTAGTGCCTGCCAGCTTCCCTTTGAACTCCAGTCCATCCTGACTTCCAGGCACCCAATTCATACTTCTTCAAACAAAAAAGGAGCTTGTGTTGGCTGAAACACCTGGGTGACCTGGGGAAAAATAGCTACTGGCCCTGGTGCATGGGCTGAGCCAGAATTTTCAATCATGGCCTTGAGTCCCAGCTTATCAGCTTCACTAGAAAGGACACAACTCTTTCTTGCCAGTAGTTCCGGGAAAAGTCATGGGGGTGTCTTTTGTTCACCCAGCTTTGGTCGCATTCCCAGCAGGATGTGGCAGGATGGGGCACAGTGATTAGCCAAGGCTGGGTCACCTGTGTGTACCAAGGCACTAAGGCAAGGGCAGGCAATCCCCAGAAAAGAAAGAGGAGTGAATGCTGGCCAGCTGAAAGGGCAGACCCGCACAGAGATTCTGCGGTAGAGCTGAGAAGGGGAGACGAAAGCCAAAAGGCAAACTTGCCACATTGTCTCTTCTGGACGAGAAGGAGAGGTGTAGCTCAGCGCTAACCAGCAGAAGCCATAGTAAGAGAAAAATAGAAGAAGTAGGTGAAATAACCATCTGATAACATTATACTTAATATTTTATAAAGCCAAAGATTATCATTTTGACATGTTATCTTTTTCCCCCACCATGTGTCCAAAATCCAGCACGAATTTTATACTTAGCACATGCCAGTTCAGGTGGGCTACAGTGGCTTCTGTGGTGGAAAGTTCAGGTTGGCTGGTGACTTCTCACAGAGAAGCTGGACATCTGTTGTCCTCTAGTAAGTTATCGCTTGTGTTTCCATTCATGAGGAATTCATCTGAAATTGCAAACTCGTTGGAAGGATCTACCCCGTGATGGGCCACAACATGTGTTGCCCTGCTGGGTGTCTGGTGGGAGCCATCCCTGTCCAAACACTACTCCTGCAGTTAGTACTGACTTAGTTGTCATCCATCTTTTCTGAGACGCTAAGCCCTAGTAAGGCAGGAGCTCTTGCGTGCTTCCGTGTGTGTGTGTGTGTGTGTGTGTGTGTGTTACCGGGGATTGATCCCAACACCTTCAAACTGAGCTATATACATCCCAATCCGTTTTTATTGAATTTTTATTTTTTTTTAATTTTATTTTTATTTTTTGGCAGAACTGGGGATTGAACTCAGGCCCTGGCGCCTGCCAGGCAAGTGCTTATTCTACTGAACTATCTCCCCAGTCCCCTTTATTGAATTTTTATTGAGGCAAATCTTGCTAAGTCACTCAGCTGCCCAGGCTGGGCTAGAACTTGTGATCCTCCTGCCTCAGCTTCCCAGAGTGCTGGGATTATAGGCTCTTGCTTTACTGCTTCTGTTTCCTAAACGTACTTGCCAGTACATGAAAGACATTAGATGGGTATTTTTAAAGTGAGATAGAATTAAATGAAAAACTTAAGTCCTTACTTCCTTGGTTTGGTTGAAGCCTACAGTTGTGTATTTACAGTGTTTCTTTTCCTGATGGAGGACCCTTTGCAGTCTGGTTAGTTGTTTCTGTGCAGACACTCTTGATAAATATATAGAGCATGATTGAATCCCTGCAGAAAGCTGGCCTGTGCCACGCATGGGCATACAAGGTAAATGGGACACAGTCTGTGCCTTAAGGGAACAGAGAAATAGATGAAGAACTTACACAATACTTTCAGTAAGCGTTATCATAGAAGTGAACACAGAGCTCTGGGGGAGCACTTAGGAATCCACGGCAGGACAGAATGGAGGTGGACAGGAAACATAAATTGGTGCTGCTCCCTGGGCTGTGCGAGATTTGTAGCATCCCGCCGCGTGCTTGGTAGCTCTGTCGAATCAGTGAACAGAGCCGCATCTGCGCTTCACACTCAGGAATCACTGGGTTTGTCCACTTGTGCGCGGGCACGTGATCACCTCAGGTGTTTGTCTTCGAGCTGCTTCGCAAACCTTGGAGTGACAGGGCTGAGAGCTGCTGGTGCCTGCAGCGTTTGGTAGGGTGAAGCCAACCAGCCTCCACGTTTGCCATTGTCCATATGACCTGTGACAGGCCATCGCATTTGTGTTACAGGCAAAGCGAAGGCTGGAGCTAGGAGAAAGCGGTCACCAGTACCTCTCAGATGGTTTAAAAACTCCCAAGGGCAAAGGAAGAGCTGCACTACGAAGTCCGGATAGCCCCAAAAGTAAGGATTCTTTCATCTCTTTCCTTAATCTCCTGGGTGTGGGATTCCCACCTTGCAAAGCTTGTGGCTGGAAGATTGCCAAGGTGTGAACAGTCTTGGCGTGTTTTGATTTTATTTCTTTCTGTGCCTGTCTGAAAATTAAAGACTGGCTGCAGACACCTAGGGAAAGGCTGTAATTCCTCTTAATACTGAAAACTGGTGTAAGGGAAGACTTCTGCCACTAAAGGCAGTGTCATCTTCAAGTCAGAATATAAGCATCATCCTGTAATTTCACTGAGCTGTAACTTTCCTTCACGGGCAGGACTTCAAAGTGTGAGGCTAGCCGGATGTAGGTGGACTGTAGCAGTTACAGTAGCAGAACTGACTGTACCTGATAATGTGCAGCTGGTTGCATTCCCATTGAATGCTCTCCTCGTGTCTTTTGGGAGAGAGAGAAGTAGGTTAGGAATAGCCAGTACATTGGGCCAGGGAGATAGCTCAGAATAAGCGCTTGCCTAGCAAGCACAGGACCCTGAACTCAATCCTCAGTACCACCAAACAAACAAAAAAAAAGAACCAGTCTGTTTATGTTGTTGCATTTAATGTAAAAGGTAAATTAGACTTCCTTCTTCCCTGCATATGGTTTATGCTTAGGCCATCCACAAAGCCTGTGCAATGCTAAATTGAAACGTAGATCTGGCAGGGTTGGTGGTGCATGCTTATAATCCCAACATTATGGGAGGCCCAGGCAGGAGGATTGCAAGTTCAAGCCTAGGCCGGGCTATGTAAAATTTAGATGGACAGACCAATGGACAGACAGATAACATACATATGTAGCAATGCAAAATTTATATAGATACAATAAGTAGATAGACTAGAGAGATTGCTGGGGCTATAACTTAGTACAAAGGCCCCACATTCAGTCTTCAGTACCAAAAAAAAAAAGTGCGCCTATAAGAGAATAAATACAATATTAAATAAATGTAATTTCCAAGAGATGGGAAGATTTTTAGTTCTCTGAGACAGAGTCTTGCTATGCAGTGAGGCTAGGCTTAAAGTCACTGGATAGCCCAGGCTGGCCTGGAACTCCTTCTGCCACAGCTGCCCAAGTGCTGGGATTACAGGCATGCGCCACCACTCCTGTCCCTGGCTGAGAGATGGGGAGGTTTGATAGACTTGCAAGTATTCCTCTCCCAAATGAAGCATTATTTGAAAAATTGGTGGATAAATGATAGTATGTTGGCCCGAGAGGCCAGCAAAGACAAAGCTGCGGAGACCCTGCCTTCTCTAGACCCAGGGGCGCGATTCCCTTGGCTGCTGGGGGTGGCAGAGCCAGAGCAGGAGGTCCTGAGAAATTCAGAGGGAAGCCTGATCAGGAGGCATGGATTTCCATTGTCCCTACTTTTTCTAATAAAGCAATGTCATGGCTTTCTGTAACTCACCAAGAACACTGGCTTCGCTTCAGGAGCTAACCTCGGGCTGTGGTGGGAAAGCGCTGGCTGGCCTAACTGCACAGAGACCCTTCATTTCTTTACCTCTCCCCCTGCCCCCACCCGTTCGGTTTTTGTTTTCCTTTAAGCTCCAAAATCTCCCTCAGAAAAAACGCGGTATGACACGTCCCTCGGTCTGCTCACCAAGAAGTTCATTCAGCTCCTGAGCCAGTCGCCCGATGGGGTCTTGGACTTGAACAAGGCAGCGGAGGTGCTCAAAGTGCAGAAGAGGAGGATTTACGACATCACCAACGTGCTGGAAGGCATCCACCTCATCAAGAAAAAGTCCAAGAACAACGTCCAGTGGATGTGAGTGAGATCCATGCACCCTGCCTGGGTTTCCCCCATTCAGTGTTCATAGCTTTGCTCACTTATTTTTTTCCTTCCTCGACTCCTTGGCTATTAAAGAACTGGGGTTTGAACCCAGGTCCTTTACATCCTTTGCATGAACTATATACCCAGCCCTTTTTTTTTTTTTTTTTTTTTTTTTTTGAGACAGGTCTCATTAAGTTTCTAACAGGCCCAAGCTTTGCTCCACTTGGTGATCCTCATGTCTCAGCCTCCCAGAGTGCTAGGATTACAGTCCTGTGCCACCACACCCGACTTCTCCTCAGTGTCTTGAACAAAACTTCATGGTCTTCTGTTGAGAGACTGTCTGAGATAGAGGATCAGCATTTGATTAGTATCAAGTAGGGGAAGCCACTTAGAGACTAGAGAGAGGCTCCCTGGCTCCCAGCTGATGTCTCTGTGTGCACATGTGTGTCCTTAGAAGTGTTCACACATGTCCTTGACTTATCTCCCATAGGAACTTGGAGATTAATGATGGCTTGTAGTCATCTGGATGTACATGATGATCACATGATCGATCGTACAATCACAAAGCATCTTTAACCTTGTGATTGATCAACTCATTTTCTGTATAAATAAAGACAAGACTTATATGGCTCCATGTCTTCTATAGACTGAGGATGACTCTTGCTACCTGTATGTCCAGAGAGCTGATTAAATATACAGTAATATCATTTGTGAATTATAGACAGGAACTAAAAAGCTGGTATTTTATATTTCATATAGTATTAAACTATTAAAGCATATTGGAAGGAATAGATTGGTTGGCTTTTTTAAAAAAACCATTCAAATATAATAAAATGAATGGATAAACTTTTTGTCCTTAATGGAATTTTGGATAGTTTGGTAACCCATTTTGACCTATGTCTTTGTTCTTGCTGATAATGAGTTTGTGTCCTTTACCTCTTTTTTTTTTTTTTTTTTTTTTTTTAGCTATTGATAAAAGACCCTCAGAAATTACCTGGTTTTCTGGTTTTGTTTTGTTTTTGTATTTGAACCATTCCATCTTTTCTGTCTTTCTATGTCTCTTATCTTCCCCACCCTAGAAAGTGTAAGGTGGAGGGTGGGGGTCGAGCACCAGGTGGCTGCCGCCTTTTGTCCTCTAAATTTGAGCCTTCTAAATGGGTCTGCTTTGCAGAAAAGAGCTCTGAAAATGACAGTGCTTTTTCACTTAGTTTTGATGTTGTGAAAAATGCGGGACACTGTTCATGAAAAACACATACAAAGTTCTGATTTTAACCTTTAGCTAGCAAGCACTGTGACCTCCTGTGTGGAGGGGGCAGTTACTCACAAGACCATTCCATAAGAGCCATGAAGCATCTGTGCTTGGGTCCTAGGGGCTGCAGTCTGTCTGAGGATGGCGGCATGCTGGCCCAGTGTCAAGGCCTGTCAAAAGAGGTGACGGAGCTCAGTCAGGAAGAGAAGAAGTTAGATGAACTGATCCAAAGCTGCACCCTGGACCTCAAACTGTTAACCGAGGATTCAGAGAATCAAAGATATCCTTTGTGCCACGGTTGATGGGGAGCCAGTGCCTGCTAGACTATTTTCAGAGTTGGCAGTCTGACATAGGCACAGAGTAGATTTTATTCTGGTTTCATGCAAGATTTTGTGTGTGTGTGTGTGTGTGTGTGTGTGTGTGTGTGTGTGTGTGTAAGCCTACTTTGTTTTGCCTGGAAAGTCAACATCTTTGATAAGATACTCATTGGACTAGATCCTATCATTATGTTTTAAAAGCCAGGTGGGAACCTGTTTTTAAAGCATTTTATTCATGTGTGGTTAAAGCATATGGCTACACTCACAACGTAAGGCTATACTAATAAAAGATATGTAAGGTATTGATATTAATATTAATGACAACACTCAGCAGATTCAACTTCGGCTTCCCAGATTTTGGGTGGGTGTGAGCTGTCACTGTTGGGGTTCTCACATTCTATTTTCTTTTCATCAGCCATTGTAGCAATTGGAATCCGTTGACTCTCCCTGACTGAGCTATCGTTGAAGGGTTTGAAGAACAGAAAAAGTAACCTAGCTATTTAAGTGCCTTGTGCTGGTTCCCACTACCAGAAACTGATTTCAGGAGCATTCCAACACCTGGAAAAATCTCACCTCACCATTTGTCCTCAAACATTCGTCCTCAAAAATAAAACTATGAGGAGCTACTTAGCGTTTGTGGCTTGAAGTTGATACTCTGTTGACCATCAAGGCAAACTTCACCTTCTGTCAGCAAAGTAGGAGAGGTGGCTCCATGGTGTCAGCAGGGTTTGCCAGTATTCTCGATTATTGGTAGAAGACGAAAGCAGCAGATTAAATTCTCCCATCTCTAATTTTAGTCCTGTACTTGTGATGATTCCACACTGACCTTTGTTAGAGAAGAAAATGTACCCTGCCCACTTTCTTCTCGGTTCTCACATGTGAACAGTCTCTCCTTTGGAAGGTATAATGACATGTATTTCCCCATGTTTTTGGGGGGTTCTTTTTTTTTTCCTAAACTTGCAACTGTTCATCTCCTGTTGACCTTGTCAGCTGATGATTAGTGAGATAGAGAAGAGGTGTGATGACTAAAACCCCCAAGGGTTCCCAGAGTGGGTTGCAGGGCCTGTTCCATTCATTGTTTAGTTGGGAGCCCCATTGTGGAGGAGCTGTGTGGTTATACATGATTGGCAGCTCTTGGGAACATGTGGCTAATGGCATTGTCCTTTACATTAGCTTTCTCTGAGGTCTTTGTTGCAGGAAATGAAAGCTTCCTTGCAGGGGACTGCCAACCCCAGAAGCAAATTCGGGAGGGAGCCACAAAGGAAGCACTTTTTAAATTTGTAAGATTAGAAAATATGTTTGCACAGTTTATTTCAATTCACCATTCAGTTCCCAATTTGGTACAGCTTGTTCACAAATGTGTTGAAATTTTCTTTCTTGGAGCATGTTGAGTAATTGTAGATGAGTTTTTATTTTAATAAGTTCTTGTCGCTTAGCTTGCTGGCAGTGGGCTATGCGGTCAAAACCTGTGCACCCATTGTACTCAGTGTTCAAAGTAAAAATCAGGAGCTTCTTGTCTTCTGTAAAGGTTTCAGTAGATTCTTTGATAGGAGAAGTGGGGTCTGAGGCTCATGATCCTAAAACAACAGCCCCTACCAACCGCTGTTTCAGCTGTAGAGAGTGAAGAAGGTGATCTATGATAAATCCCCTATACATATGTGCAGGTTCTGTAGATGTGCTTTTTTTTCTGCCAAGTAGATTCATAGCTTCTGTAACAAGTATCTAATAAGAAACTTCTATTCTAAGGGACATCATTTCCTCTAGGATTTCAAAATCCTTTTTCCATATTAAATATATTAGATCACAGCCACTATTAGGTATATTATATTACCTACAGAAATGCTTTCATTGATTTGTTATTTGGTATTTTATTCTAGGCATTTTAATGGGTTTATTTTTAAACAGCTGACTAAAGACATTGCTCATGTTATTCCATGTCTCTTAACAAAGCCTTGCATCCTATTATATTCCTTCGATGTCAAGTAAAAGTTGATCTCGAAAGTCTGGGTTGTTTTTGTTTTTGTTTTTTGGTTTTTCTTTCTTTTTTTGGCACTAGGCATTGAACTCACAACCTTGCACTTGCCACACAGGCACTGTGCCGCTGAGCTACATCCCCAGCTATTGATCTCTAAGTGAGCTCACATGAATACTTTCACCGTATAGTAAGTATCTTGATATTTCATGGTAGCTTTTTAGGCTTGGCTTCAGGACACTTACAAGAGCCATTCCATACTTGGAAATACTAGCAAGAGTGGTGAAATTCTATCTTATTCTTTTTTCCTAAATCAGGTTTTCTCATATTACAGAACACCTGGGATCCACTTTCCTACTTGTGAACATTGAAATTAATAGGAGAGTTAATAATATCACACAAAGGATAATTTTCATAACAGAAATAATGACACTCTTATTATCTAGGTAATACACAATCACCAGCAGCCCAGGTGCTCTTCAGAAAACAAGCTCTTTGCCTGAGCAGCATTCTGAGTTCTCCCACCAACATGTTTGCTCCTCATTGATTCATTTGATGGCTGCTGACACTTGCTAATAACCTGGGAGTTCACAAGATTGGTAGAGCTTACATTATTTTCTACAAGTTGGGGCCTGCCATCTTTCAGTTCGAGTGATTCACTAGGGTCCATGGGATACTTGTATACCAAAAGAACATGGCTTTAAAATACCTGACTTTCTGTATTTTAGGGAAGGGTCTACAGGGTGTTCAGGGTCTCACTACTAGATCGGACTCATAGTGATCCACCTGTTTACAGCCTCCCAAGAGCTGGGATTACAGGCAGGTGCCACCACACCCAGTCTCCATGCCCTCTCAGTGGGACCCAGGGGCAGGGCCAGTACAGCAGGCCCAGGGATTGAACCCCTGGCTCCTGCGCCTACTTGCAGGCGCTTTAATCCGCTGAGCTATTTTACTGGCCCCAAAATACCTGGCTTATGTGGGTATTGATTTTTATTTGACAGTTTAACTGTCTTTGTATTTTAATATTCTAAGTAGCCATCAAAATGGGAAGGATAAAGTCTATATTTCTTTTGCTCTCTAGAACATCAGTCAGTAAAGAAGATCCCTGAGGGACCCAGTATATCTGAAGATCCAGAATCAGAGACTTTTTAAATTTTTCTTTTTTTTTTTTTTAATTTTTATTTATTTGTGTGTGTGTGTGTGTGTGTGTGTGTGGCCAGCTCAGCCCACCAGGGGGCGAGGCTGGCTGGCATGTGGTTGCTGGGGGATTGAACCGCGGTCCCTGTGCTTTGCTAAGCTTGTTCTAAGTAGGTGCTTTAGACCACTGAGCCATCTCACCAGCCCCTTAAATTTTTGAGTCCAATGCACCAAACTTGGAACTCACTATGTAGCTCAGGCTGGCTTTGAATTTGTGATGATCTTCCTGCCTCAGCCTCCTGGGTACTAAAATTACAGGCCTGTACCACTATACCCAGTTCAGACATAATATATTTTTTTATGAAAAATCAAATTTCAAAACAAAGTAAGAACAAAAAATAAGAGAATAATAATTATATACTATGTATCATACTCTTAAAAATAGCTACTTAGGGCATAAGACATAAAAAAGACTATGAAAAGAAACATATAGCCCACATTCTTTTCAGTGAAGAAACTAGTAATATAAATGAAACAACTTAGCATATATGTTAAAATATTTTAAAACAATGGAATAGGTAATTCTCCCTACCTCCTATTTACCTTTTATGAGACATTCTTATAAGGTGGTTTAAGTTTTTCCCATGTATTTTGCCGATTTCATGATATATCTGAGCTAACTAGGTAGAAGATTTCCTTAACACTTGTAACGTTAGCTTATGTTACATATCAAGATATTCGAAAAATTAGTGGCCTTAAAGACCAAACTGTTATAGTTGTGAAAGCCCCTCCAGAAACAAGACTTGAAGTGCCTGACGCCATAGAGGTAAGGAGACGGCGGCTTTGTGTATTTGCAAAGATCTTGGAATGCCTGAAGTTCAGTAGTATTGACTCATGGTGAAGGAGCCTGACCTGTTCTTACAACTTCATAGTTGTTTCCCATTTATTTTCCTTAACCCTATATTTGAAAGTGTTTCAACTATTTGATGTTTCTTGAATGTCCAGAAAATCTAACACACCCACGGAGCTGGAAGCAGTCAGTGATGCCCAGCTCCTCTTATTCTCATTCTCTCTGTCGTCTCTGTCTCTCTCTCTGTCTCTCTCTCTGTCTCTCTCTCTCTCTCTCTCTGTCTCTCTCTCTGTCTCTCTCTGTCTCTCTGTCTCTCTCTCTCTCTGTCTCTCTCTCTCTCTCTCTCTCTCTCTCTCTCTGTCATAATTTGTTATTTGTTATCTGGTAGTTCTGATCAGTTCGAGCCACTTGAGAAATTTGATGTTGATTACCTTCTATCCGGTTGCCTCCATGAATAGAGGCACAAGTGCTGTGAAGTATCTCTCTAGCTTAGCACATTTTAAGAATTTTTATAGCGCTTCTTAACATGTTTACTTTTAGGAAATTAAATGGGACCTTGAAGTATTTGATAGACTAGAATATTTTAAGAAAATAGAGCACATATTTTTGTGATCACTTTCAGATGTACTTTGATAAATTTGGCTTAGACTGCAATGATAAGATAAAGAACTGTAGTGAAAAAAATACACAAGAGGCAAGAGGATGACATTTGCAAGCCCCCTCTAGGCTAGACCTCCCACCTTGAAAGATTATTATCAGTGCCATAGGTGAAGGAGTTTTAAATGCCAGGGTCCTGCAGTCTCTTATTAAATGCAATTCCTAGGAATGCTATTTATAAGTTGGTTATTACAATTTAGCATTAGAAAGTCCTACCATAATGGAACAATAACATGAAAGTACTCTCTCCGGAATACTAAATGGGCCTTTTAATAATTTGTAGAAAAAGACTAATTTATCTAAAGAACATAATTTACTTGTACCATTTTTACAGACTGACATCCCCTACCCCAAAATGTTCTCAGAATAAGTACTAGGTGGTAAATGTCCTTGGCTTTGTGAACCCTGCTGCCTTTGTTCGGGCTATTCAACTACTAGACTGTGCCTTTGCAATACGGAAACATCCAGAGGCAACACGTTAAGTAGGGACGGCCACAGCTGTGCTCCAATAAAACTTTCTTTACCAAGCCATTTGGTGGGTTGGGTGTAGCCCTCTAGCTTTAGTTTGCTGACCCCTGCTTTACAGGAACAGTTATTAGTAGGGTTACACTATCAGCAAAGAAGCAATGTGAACAATGACTATTGCGCTGATATTTCAGTTTGAGGTGACAGTACCTTGGCTTTCACTTCTAAAAGACCTGTAGGTTGAACTTTTGTCATCTCTATTCATAGAGCCTACAAATCCATTTGGCAAGTACCCAAGGACCCATTGAGGTTTACTTGTGTCCAGAAGAGACTGAAACACACAGTCCGATGAAAACCAACAACCAAGACCACAATGGGAACATCCCTAAACCCACTTCCAAAGGTAAAAATTCCACTTTTGTCTTCTGGAAACTATGTTAGGAATGAAGGTGACTAGAAAGAAGCACAAGTCTAAGCAGGAAACAAAAAATTTCTGTCGTCACTAAGGTAGCATTTTTTAAAAGGTATTCTGACTGGTTTATAGAATAAAACAATAATTTTGGGCAAAGCCTCCTCCATTCATTCATGAATCCCTTCAGCCTTTGCTTAACAAAAGCCATTTTTTTGCATTGTCTTGGTGACTTACCTGCTGCCCTGGTAACCTGGCCAAACACCTTTGAAGGATGCTGCAGAGTAGAGAAGGAAATGAAGTTTGGAGAGAATAGCCTCTGTCCAAGAGTTTTTATTTTCCTCGTAATGCAAACGGTTATAGCTGTAAAACCCTAGGAAATTTTTTTTTTTTTCTTTTTGTGGTACCAGGGATTGAACTCCGGACGCTGAACTTGCCAGGCAAGTACTTATTCTACTGAGCTATTTCCCTGGGCCTGTAAATAATCATAAGCTGCTTTTTTTTTTTTTTTTTTTCTAGTACTGGGGATCAATCTTAGGACCTTGCTCTTTCCAGGCAGGCGCGTATGCCACTGAGCTATCCTGACCCTGGAAAAATAATTCTTAACTTCTCTAGCCCTGCTCTGTTGGTAGAGCAAAGCTCTTCACAGTTTCAGTTTAAGGACATGTGTGGGAACCAGATATTTAACTCAGTGGCATAGTGCCTGCTTGGCAAGCGAGAGGTCCTGAGTTTGATTTTTGGTTCCAAAAAAGAATATATGTTTGAGCTGGAGATATATAGTTCAGCAGCACACAAAGTCTGCCTGGCTAGCACAAGGTCCTAAGTTTGATTCCTGGTACCATAAATAAATAAATATAAATATATATAAACTTTTCCCCTATCATCTCCCAGTATAGCAGAAAAAAATGGTGATTTAAAGGAATAGATCTGATTTAATACTGAGCAAAAATACATCAACTAAAATGGTAAAAACAAAAGATTTTCTTTTTTCACCATAGAAATTCAAAGGTGATAATGCTTTATTATAGATATTTTTCTGAGGTATTTTTCATAAACTGATTGTTCTGGCTTACAGCTATTGAGTTTTTCCTTGGGGAGCCAACTCTTCACAATTCACGTATTATTTTGCCTTTCTTAAGACAACATCTAGTTACTGGAGAGAAGTTTGTGAACTAGTTAGCTTCTCTTCTGCAAGGCTATTTGCAGGTTTTTTGGCAGCAGGTATTTTGAGAGATGAGTAAGTAGACCAGGGCAGAGGAGAGTGACAAGTCACTCCGCCATGGCATGAAGCGGAGGGGAGGTGCACCCCAGATTTGTCCCATTGTCATTTAGCAAAGTGACCGAAAAGAATTCAATTGGTTTTCCTCTTACTTTTGGTTTCCCCTAATGTTTTCCTTTCAGACTTGGCTTCAAATAACTCAGGACATAGCGACTGCTCAATTTCTGTGGCAAACCTTTCTCCTCTGGCCTCCCCAGCCAACCTTTTACAGCAGACTGAGGACCAAATTCCTTCCAACTTAGAAGGACCATTTGTGAACTTACTGCCTCCCCTACTCCAAGAGGATTACCTGCTGAGCCTGGGGGAGGAAGAAGGCATCAGTGATCTCTTTGATGCTTATGATTTGGAAAAGCTCCCATTGGTGGAAGACTTTATGTGTAGTTGATTATGCTGTGTGTGACCTTTCCTTATAAACCAATCCTTTTTTTATCCTGGAACAAGAACATCTGTCATGCAGTGTTGTCCCTTCCTACCTTCTTCCTCCAAGAGAGTATCATGAAGTAAACTACAAACTTCAGAACAAAGTTGACTTTAACAAATTAAATAATTGTCTAAACGCACAGTTGCAGGCTCCCTTGGGAAATCCCTGCCTTGTCCCAGGCTCCAAAATCTCCTGGAAGAGTCAGCAAGTGAGAAAATGTGCAATCAGGTGTCTTCTGCCTGTCCTTTTCTTCTTCCCTTCTCCCTCCCTCCCTCCCTCCCTCCCTCCCTCTCTCCCTCTCACCCTCCCTCCCTCTCAGATTGGCTTGCTGTGCCTGACGGATGGGTTGTAGAATGGGGTCCAGCCACCTGGCCCACTGGAAAACAGCAATCTTCCTTAATAGCATTTCAAGCCGTGCCTTCTCTGCAGAATGCATGTCTTTGGGGTCTGCTAATATGGAATGGAACTGCAGCAAATGCAAACTTGAAGTCATGCAAAAGTATGAATTGGATTTCCTCATCTCTTCTTAGGAATATTTAAATTACTCTCATACTTCAGTTTAAGCTATGGGCTTTGTGTCCCACTAAGGAGGTCACAAGAACCTCCACGGCCTTTCGGATGAAGAACCTGTTTTCAAAGTACTTGTTTCAGATACAGAGGACTAGTGGAGTTCTGCCACTCAAAGCTGTTGTGGATTTTCCTGTCTCCATTTTCCCACTCCTACTCCTGCTCCCCTGTCCCCAGTGTATTTGTGAGTTTCCAGTTGATTTGTAGCAGATGCCTACTTAACGAGTTCTTTGTGGATTGTTTTAGACTTTTTTCTTTAGCTGCCATTTAAGCATTCCTGTGGCACCCATCACCATTTCAAGTCATTGTTTACTTTGAAGCGGTTTTTGCAAATTTGTATTGCTTTAGCAGAGGGAGAGGACCTCTGCCTGTCAGAGCATCTAAACCTGTGTGACCTGAGGTCTACCAGCCTCCGCAAAAAGCACTGCCCCATCTTGCTTCCTTTCTGGGGAAGGGGGCTCAGGGCCAGTCCAGCCTGGAGCTCCGTGATATGGGTGGCCCACTGGGAAGGAGAACAGACTATGAAGCAGTCCCAAGGAGCAGCAGGCACGGACCCCTCCGTCCTTGGGCTTCCCAGGCCCCTGTGACCAGGGAAAGGGCTTTTATGCCACACTCAGGGAGACCACTTCTCAGGATGGGTCAGATGGAGAGGCCTCTAGGGAGAAAGACATCCCCATTGTGTGAGTGGCATTCTGTGGGGGGCACTTCCTCAAGCTAGAAAGAGCAGAGCACTCCCACTCTGTCGGGGTAGAATAGTCCTGGCCACATCCAGCTCCCCTTCTCCCGTGAAGGAGCGTGTTGGACTAAAGGAAATCGGACTAAGCAAAGTGATAGAACTCCAGGGCATCTCCCTCTTCTCTCCTCAGGAATGGTGTCCCAAGTTGGAAGCTTCCTGTCTACTGCAGATCCCACAGTTGTGTCCAGGAATGGCATTCCCACTGGCAGATGGCACTGGCCATCTCCTCCTGGGAATGTGGCCTTGTACCTCAAATCCACTACTTGGATACTAAGGGCTGCAGAAATGAGGAAGTCACAAAAAACTAACCTCCGAACGAACATTTGAATTGAAATGTTTTGTGCCTGGCCCATTGGGAGGCACATGGTAGGCACTGGACTCCTACGCATTTGTTTGAATTGGTGGTATTCCTTAGGAAACAAATACTAATAAACCACAAGAACCCCAGCCAGTTTACTCTAGATAGATTTCCACAATATGCAAAGTGGTGGTGGGGTCCAGACAGATGACACCAGCACTTTAAACTCTGTGTGTGGGTATGCGTGGTGTATGTTTGGAAAGAAAAACAAAGGTGCAGACTATCTTCTTCTCTCTTCTTCAGCCTCCTCCCCTCACACACACTGGACTTGGTACAGAATATCCGTGTGGTCCGAGATGAAGCGTTGGGGTGGAGGAAGGAGGGGAGCTTCGTGTTAAGTGCCTACTGGAAATGCACTGTGGGGTTTTTTCCTGCATGGGAAACCATTTATGCCAAGCTTTCCCCTACGTCCCGTATTTATCTCATCTGGGTAGCTGCCTCTGCTTCCAGCTCTGGCTCCTTCTCTTTGCCAGCTGCACAGAGCTGATTTTTTTCCAAAGTCTAAAGACTGAGCTCACCTGGCTAGGTTGTTGTGTGTTTTGTTGACTTTCTTGTTGAACCTTTTCATAATGTAATGCTGTATTTATTGTTTAAAAAAAAAAAAAGGAATACTAATAAGTCTTAAAAATTCTTCCGTGCATATGATTTTTCCAGTTCTTGAGCTTAACTGGGGTACATGAATTTGACGTCCATACTGTATTCTGTTGGCGTTAGTCATTTTCTTTCCCCATAGTATCTGGCACACCAAGTGGGTTAGTACTACAGTGTTTGTGTTACTTTAAGTAGTAAGTGTGCAGGTTTCCTGGTACCATTGAGTTGCTGCTACTAAAGCTCACACATGAAAGGCTAAAAGTTACAAGTGCAAATTATGACTGAGTGAGCCTTAGAAAATAAAGTGTATAATGGGCAACACATAAGCTGTCAAACAGTGTTAGGTGTGTGTTTATATGTACAGTTGTGCATAGCAATCCTTTTATTTAAGTTGATATGTAGTCTACTCACACCTTCATTATTTAGCAATTTGTACAAATCTAGCAATTAATTTGTAAACACTGCCAGAATATTTTCTAGCTGGTTTGTAATTTTTTAAGAGTGTTACCTTGTTTGTGTTTTGTTGTTGCTGTTGTGGTTCTTGTTTTCATTTTTGTCTTACATGTAGACTTGTAAATAGAATTGCAGTATTTAAAGCATTAGGTTTCAGGAAAAGGAAGTAGGAACTCAGTGCATGCGTGACAACTTGTGTGTATGAGAAGGAAGGATCAGAGGGAAGATGCCTTGCGGAGGAAGTTGAGTGGCAATTGTCAGTGTAGGAATTTCTCTTCCTACAGGGTACATGATTTTGTAAAAAGGAAGTATTTCTCCCAAGATTGGGAGTAGGCATACTACTAATCAATTTAGCTTTGTGTTATATGCTAGTTTAAAAAAGAAAATATGTAATATAATGTATAAAAAATGAACAAAAAAAAAAGCTTTTATGATGGATTTTGTAAATAGATTTGTTACAGGGTGACCTGTTCTCTAGCTGTGATCTTACCACTTCAAATGGATGTAATTTGAATAAATTTTGTATGGTAAAGGATCAATAAAATGATTTTTTTTAAAGAGTTCAGACTTGTGGATAGATTTTCTTAGTGTTATGCCAGTGAAATACCAGTTTAAGGCTTAAAGACAGTCTCTGTTATTATGGAGAAGACTGAACAAAAGTGTCGCATTGTATGCTTGTCTATATTTTGGGTTCTGACCACATTAAGCACCTGTGCTGGGCTCTGCACACTGTGCAGCGGAGCCTGTCCTGACCCTTCGGCCATCTGCACCAACCACTCCTTACACCAATAAATGCTAATTCTCAAGTCTGGGAATTACCTGCCATGTTCTAGTCTGTATTTCTTAAAACACCATCCACAAACAGATGACAAGAACTAGGGCATGTAAATACTTTATAATTCAAGACACTTCACTGAATATTGTTTAGAAATGGGCTCCACGAGCAGAGTGTGGCAGCACACACTGATAATCCCGGCACGCTGTGAGACTGAGGCAGGAGGAATGTAGGTATGAATCCAGCCAGGGCAACTTGGTGAAACTCCTATCTCAAAATTTTAAATAGGTCTAGGGATGTAATTTGTGTGCTCCCTGGATTTGAACCCTATTACCACAGAGGGAAGAAAAAAAATAGCATTTAGTGTCCATTAAGGGAAAGACTTGTTCTTTTTTATTCAGTTTGGTTACTCAAAATGAACATAAACATGTCAAGGGATCAGTGTACTTTGCACTAGTCTGTGTCTGAGTCCTTTGTTACTGGAGATTAAACTTGGGGCCTTCATACTGAGCTGCATCCTCTGTCCCTGTTTTGAAACAGGATCTTAAATAATCACTAAAATGTGTAGCTGTGCTCAAATTTGCTATCCAGCTTCAGCTTCCTAGAGTGCTAGGATTACAGACATGTAACACCCAGAATCCAAATTTTAAAAATCCTAATTCCTATCAACTAGAGAAACTACAGTTACTTGGGAGAAAAACAAATGTTGGCTAAGAAACAAATACAGAGATCTTGAAAATAAACTCTAGCCACTTTTCTTTCTCAAACCTTTTGTGAAAGATGAGAGAAATTAGAAGCAGAAATGTAGGGTACATGCAGCTTTGCTAATAGTCAGCTTTAAAGTATCAAGAATTTGAAACTAAAGTGAATTAGGAGGATTCCCAATCTCGGGCCAGTGCATCTGAATAGGGATGCTTGGAGAAGATTTCCCAGGCAAGTGAGATTCAATTAAAAGATCCTCTTTGTGCTGAGGAGATAGCTCGGTGTTCTAAGCACCCACCTGGCAAGCACAAAGACCCAGGCTTGATCCTTGGTACCACATGCTGTGGTGGCCCCAGAGATTTGGGTGTGCCTGACCAGCCACCAAAACTGGGCATGGTGGCACACTCCTGTAATCCCAGCGCTGTAGAGGCTGAGACAGGAGGATCAGTATGAGTCCGAGGATCCTGAACCAAATAAATTTTTTAAAATCTTTTTTCTAGGACCTGGGGAGCTGAGAACCCCAATTTAGATCTAAACTACAGCCCTCATGTCAAGGGAGATGATAAAATTAAACTGCAGGCCATGCATCAGGATGTCAAGAATTCCTACACACTGTGCAGGATTACTCCGCTTGAAGTCAGTCAGACACTAAAGTAACGTTTCTCAGCAGGTTGCCACATTCTGTAGAACACGAAGAGCCAAGCCTTTCTGCACTAAAAGCTGACGCTTGAAGATTGACAGAATTCTTTTAGTGTATGTGGTACAGGGTCTCACTACGCATCTCAGACTCTAGTGATCCTCCTGTTTTAGCCCCCCGCCCCCAGCGCTGTGATTACAGGTGTGCACCACCACACCCTGTCTCCATGGCCAGCTCAGCTTGCCTGGAGGTGGGCCCGGCGCAGCACCACAAGGATCAAACCCGGTCCCTGTGCTTGCCTAAGCAGCCTTAGTCCGGTGAGCTAGCTTGCTAGGCTGAAAGACAGAATTTATTAAAATATTCTGAAATTACTATATCAGACTCCTAGAAGTAGAATTGCTGGTGCTCAAACATTTCAGAAGGGCCATGAGAAGCAGAGGCAACAGTTGTTCCTGTTACCAAGGACTGTCCTCTGAAGCAGCCTTCAAAACCCCAGCACTCCTTTTGCTAGGAGGCTTTAAGGTTTGGGCATTAGGATAGATAACAGTTAATTCAAGACTGATGGACAGAGCCTGAGAGATGGCTCAGTAGAATAAGCGCTTGGCTGGCAAGTGCAAGGTCCTGAGTTCAAACCCCGGTTCCACAAAAACAAACAAACAAACAAAAAAAAAAAAAAGACTAATGGACAGTGTCCATCTTCTCTTACATCAACTGCAGTGATTGACTGCACAAATGAGGAATACAGAAACAGGAATAAAAAAGTGACAAACCAACATCATTAATCAAAGTCTGTTGTGCAACTCTAGTAGAATCGTGTCATCTGATGATAATCAGTTTAAAAACAACCTCACTTCTAATGCGCTGTCTTTATCATAATTCAATGATCAGGCATTTTTGTGTGTGTGTGTTTTGCCTTGCTTTGTTTTGTTTTGTTTTGTTTTGTGGTACCAGGGATCAAACTCAGGACCTTGTGCTTCCCAGGCAAGCACTTATTCCACTGAACTATCTCCCCAGCCCTAATGATCAGTTTTGTGTGTGTGTGTTTTTTATTCAAAAGTTTCCAGACTCAAGGCTGAGGAGATAGCTCAGCAGCATAAGCATCTGCCTGGCAAGCACAGTCCTGAGTTTGATCCCCAGTACCATTAAAAAAATAAAGCAAGGAAAAGTTTCAGTCTAATGGATTCCCTTTCTACTGTAGCCGTACAGCCTTAGTTCCCCCACTCACGCAGGTGCATCAGAAGCCTTCATCCTCTTGATCCAGAACCACAGCCAGTCAGGGTTAATATGCCTGGAATTAACTTAGGGTTCCGAACGAGTTCTGTCCATATTCTTTACTAGCGCTGGAATTCTTTCTATTCTAACCTACACTTGATGGGTGCATGGTGGTCTTTATACTCTGCTTATGTGCATAACATTGAGAGAGCAATGGAAATCACTAAGAAGGGGAAGTTCGGAGACCTCAGTGTCTTTTTGTCTTCAGTATTGGATAAAAATGGATTTGCTCTAATTAAATAGAGGAAGAAGCAAATTGGCAGTAGCTCTAAAGAAGATTCTATTTCCTCCTTGAAAGGTTTCCCTTCCTGTATAGACCATTTCTTTGCTTTAAAAGTCTTGAAGACTTTTTCTGCATAATCAAAGTCAGGCATTTAAATCAACTGAGGTCTAATTGGCATGGTATAGCTCATGCCCAAATAGTGCTGAGCATCATAGAGAACGTAACCATTTACAAAATATTATAAGCCTGTCTCTTCATGTAAAGCCATTGTGATGGGTGACAAGAGCTGAAGGATAACTAGTCAGTCTGCAAATGACAGCACAGTGTATGGACAGTGCTATAAGTAGAAGAGGAAACGCATTTAGCTTTGCACTGTACCCTGGAGACCCAGGGAACAAAAAGCACTGCAGCCAGAAAGAGCTGAGATAATAACATCAGTGAATAAAAATTAAACAGTGCCCATAAGGGGAGCATGTTCAAATGGATGCAAATGGGAAGCGTGTGTGTGTGTGTGTGTGTGTGCGCGCGCACACACACACATGTGGGTGTATGTAGAACTGGGGTGAAACAGAACCAAGTTGTTTTTTTAAAAAGCACAGCTCCATTCTGACCTTGATGGGAAACTAAAGAATGAGTGTTTCTAAAGTCGAGAGGGAGTACCATCTCTGCTGCTTCAGGGTTTAGATAGCATAACAGATGCTGTTTGAAAGGGAGGGAGTGCTGAAGAAAACGGCAGGCACAGGGACAGGATGAGGGAGGTACAAATACAGAAATGCTCACACAGTCCTGAGGAGGAGAGAACCAGCAAGTAGGGAGCAAAGAAGAGTGGAGCATGACTTCTGCTTCAGGAAATAGGGCCCAGTAGATAGCCAGGAAGCCTTCCTGTTAACCAGACGTCTAGATTCAAAAGGAGATACTGTTGTTTTGTTGAAATGACAGGAAAGAACCAGAAGAATGTAAAAAGACAACTGGGCTGGAAGGTTAAGAAGCAAGCACACAGGAGAGATGCGCCTAAGGGCAGCTGCCAGTATTGTGGCTGATGTTGGAATTAGAAGCAAAGTTTGGGGCAGATGGAGAAAAAGGGAAGAACCAGACTTGGGGCTTGAGTGTCCCAGGTGGTGTAGGTCAGCTTAAGCTCTCCCTGACAGAATAGGTGCAGATGACAAAGGAGGAATGGCTTACACTGGCTCCTGGTTTGGGTCCATGGTTGGCTGGTTGCATTGTTATGGCCTGAGGTGAGGCAGAGGAAAGCTCACCTCATGATTATTGAGTTTGTCAGGTTGGAAAAAGAATAAAATAAAAATGTTAGATGTTAACAATGCAGTGGTAGAGGAACTTCTTGAGGAAAAAAGTAATTAAAATCACTAAATACAACTAGAAATATAAACTAAAAAGCAAACTTGACAAAACTCCGAATGGAGCACAGGAAAAAGAGGAAAACTAAAAATATTAGAAGATGTGTATCAGGGATTGAAATTTTTGTGTAAAAAGCCAAGAAATACGTATGTTATGTGTTGTAGGGCATGAGGTCTTTGTCAAAGCTATTAAACTCTGTCTCTAAAACTAGCCATAAACCTTATGTAAATAAATGAGCAGGGCTATATTTCAATAAAAATTTATTTATGGATGATAAAATTTTATTTTTGAGGTGATGTGCACTTGCCATGTTTTTATGTTCTTATTTCATTCATTTTTAAAAAAATCATTTTTGTTTCATTGGTTGTACAAAACAAGTGGTATGCAGCATCCCATTCAACACAGGCAGAGAGAGGAATTTATCACCCTGACCCTTACAACAAGATGAAAAGCTGAACAATCTGAAAACCAACAGCGGCTCTTAGAGCTACCAAAGAAATGAGATCCAGCATGAAGCCCTGCTAAGAAAACTGGAAAGACAAGTACGAAGATGCACAGCCTACCAGACCAAAGTGGCCACCAGAACTAGCGTCTTGTAGGAAACCTAAAGAACGTAATGGCTGGAGGCTGGGCACAGACTAACTTGAGAAAATATTTCTGGAAGATCCAGATTCAAAAAACACCCTCTCCCTATTCTAAATGTGTATCTTGGAGGAGAATTAGCTGAGCATTCTGGTGCCCATAACAGAGGCCTCCTCACAGAAAGGCTATTGCACCAGAGCCTGAGCAAAGTGGAAGAATGGAGTCACCCCATCCAACCCCACCTCAGGGAGAAAAAGGGGAAAGAAAGAAGGGCAAGAGGAAAGGGAAGGGTTAAAAATGAGAAAAGAAAGAAAGAAAACCTAAAGATGACAGAGGAGATAAAGTAAGTGCACTAGGAAATGTTAGTCTCTGACATACCTACAGCAAACAGCCTAACCCTGGCCAGATAAACACAAAACTTGCTACCAAAGCCTTATTTTCCTTGATTCCTTTTACACAAAACTTGCAAAGCATACTAAGAGGCAGATGACAAGGGCTGAAGCGCCAAAGCAAGCACCAGGATCAGACTTGGATATGGTAGAGGTTGGGAATTGACAGAATTTAAAATATCTGTGATTAATATGCTAAAAGATTCAGTGGGTTTTTCAGTTCATCAATAGACTGGACTTTACAGAGTAAAAAATCCAGGTAGTTGCTGTGTCAGTAGATATTTCCCAAACTGAAAACCAAAGAAAAAAGAGAATGAATAAAATGAAAAGAATATACTTTGATAGTTGGAAAAGTACAAAAGATGTAATAATACACATATAATCAGAATACCAGCACAAAAAAGAAAACAGTGGATCAGAAGAAATATTTGAAGTAATACTACTGGCTGAGAATTTTCCAAAAGGAGTGACAAAAACCAAACCACAAGTCCTGGAAGTTCACAGAAATAACCAGGAGAATTTTTTAAAAATCCACATCTAGGCATACCAATTTCAGTCATAGAAAACCAAAGATAAAAAGTGTGAAAGAAGATTCGTGAGTATAGGCTAGGAGGAGAATGCTTTGTGTACAGAAGAGCTAGGAGAAGAATTGCATCGAATTCTCAGGAAGCATGCAAACAAGATGAGTACAATGAAATATTCAAAGTGTTGAAAGATAAAAGCCACCAACATACATATAGTAGCCAACAAAATTATCCTCCAAAATGAAGAAGAAATGAAAACTTCCTCAGGCAAAAATTGAGGAAATGTGTTGCGAATAGATTTGCCTCACAAGCAATATTAAAGAAATTAATCAGATAAAAGGAAAATTATATAGATCCAAGACTTAGATCTACATAGAGGGGTTGGATAACTGGAGAGAATGGTATGAGAGTTATAAAGGATGTGGAGAAACTGACTATTCTGTTACAAGGAAGATGCATGACATGTGAAGCAGAATACAGGTTATGTACCCCTTATCCAGTATGTTGGAGATCAAAAGTATTTCCAAAGGTGGTTTCCGTAGTGTAGTGGTTATCACATTTGCCTCACAAAAGTGTTTCCATTTGTAGGCTTTTCTGGATTTGAAGTATTTGCGTATTGTCTTAGTTACTCTTCGCATTGCTGAGACAAAATACCCAACACCCTTAAATTAAGGAAGGAAAGGTTTACTTAGCTCACAGTTTGTAGAGGTTTCATTTCCTAGTTGGCTGGTTCAAAAGCAGGGTGGCATGGCAGAGGTGCATCACAGAGGAGAAATAGTCCATAGCAAGAAGGCAGACAATATATAGTCTTTGGTACAGGGTCTCACTACACAGCTCAGACTCATAGTGATCCGCCTGTTTACAGCCTCCCCAGCTCTGGGATTATAGGCGTGTGCCCCCACATCCAGTCTCAGTGGCCAGCTCAGCATGCCTGGGGCTAGGGCCAGTGTGTCCTTTATATTTTATGTAAGCTATCCATCTTAGGGCAGGTGCAGCACTCACACCCTTAATGCTAGCCTAACCTATGTCAAACCAGTGGCCTGAGTCAGTAATCACACATCCTTAATCCCATCACCACACACTCTAGATCCAGCCACCTCTGAAAAGCTCCACCTAAGACTGCATGATGCTTTGGGGGTACATCTAAACACAAGCTACAGTACATTTACACAATAAGATATTTGGGGGATAGAAGCTAATACTAAGTCAAATTTATTTTTCATGAGCTGGGGAGATAGCTCAGTGGTCTAAGCACCTGCCTGGCAAGTGCAAGGACTTGGGTTTGACCCCTGTTACCATGTACTGTGCTAGTCCCATGCTGAACCAGCCACTGAAACCAGGCATAGTGGCACACCTTGTCATTCCAGCCCTGAGGAGGCTGAGACAGGAGGATCACTACGAGTCTGCTTAGAAAGGCCCTGTACCAAATAAATAAAAGATTAAAAGTTTTTTTTTCAATCTATATACATTATATGCACATGCTGAAATAACTTTATAAATTGATTTTGGCACACCTGTACTCTATAACCTGTGGCATGAGGTCAGGTGTGGAATTTTCCACTGTGGCAGCACACCAGCACTTAAAAGCATTTCGCATGTGAGGTTATCAGATTAGGGATGTTTAAACTTCAGCATTACTTAAAAAGGGTCTTAGATCCAATGTAAATGTGTATTCCACAATCTATGGCAACTAGTACAACATTTTTAAAGAACTGTAATCAGGGCCTGGGGCGATAGCTCAATAGAATAAATGCTTGCCTGGCAAGCTCAAGGGCCTGCGTTCAAGCCCTAGTTCTGCAAAAAAAAAAAAAGAAGAAGAAGAAGAAGGAGAAGGAGAAGGAGGAGGAGGAGGAGAAGGAGGAGGAGGAGGAGAAGGAGAAGGAGAAGGAGAAGGAGAAGGAGAAGGAGAAGGAGAAGGAGAAGGAGAAGGAGAAGGAGAAGGAGAAGGAGAAGGAGAAGGAGAAGGAGAAGGAGAAGGAGAAGGAGAAGGAGAAGGAGAAGAAGAAGAAGAAGAAGAAGAAGAGTAATCAATGTTGAGAAAGGAGAAAAAAATAGCATCATACAAAGTGCTTGATTAAAATTGGAAAAGAGAAAAATAATTGGAAGATGAAAAAAGCAGGACAATCAAAAGACAATAATAATAAATACAGTAGATATTAATCCCACCATATCAATGTCACCTAAAATATCATAACCTAAATATACCAACTAAAGTCAGAAACTATCAAAGTGAATTTAAAAACATAAATCAACTACATATTACCCACAAGAAATTCATTTTAAATATATTAAAAGTCTATAGCTAACATCCTACCTAAAAGTGAAATACTGTAAGTTTTTTCTCTATAATCAGAAACAAGACTCTTGCTATATCTATTAAATATTTCTACTCCAAACTCTAGCTGGAGAAATTATATAAGAAAAAATAAAAACATGAATGAGAAGAGGTAAAATCATTTCTGTTACCAAAGATATGATCTTTATGTGGAGAATCAGAAAGAATACATACACCAAATAACTGCGTTTTTTTTTTAAGGGACAAAAGATTTGAATATAAAGTCTCTAAAGAAGGCATACAAATGGTCAACAGGTATATACAAATGTGCTCAACCTCACTAATCATCAGGGAAATACAAATTAACACTACTATGAGATATTACCAGATACTTGTTAGAATGGCTATTATTTAAAAAAAGAAGATAACAAGTGCAGATAAGTTTGTAAAAAAAACCAAAAAAACAAAAAACTGGAGTAAGTAAAAACATAAAATGGTTCCATTGCTCTGTGTTTTGGCTAGTATCTAGATATTCCCCCCTACACCTCATGCTCTGATAGATGGAACTTTTCTTTTTGGAGCTGACTGGAGCTAAGGTGTGTAATGCTGGGTTTAAGGGTGTGTGATGCTAAATTAGTCCACTGATGAATTAGTATAGTTCTGGGTGTGACTGAATGGGTGTACTGAAAACAAGCTCCTGGGTGTCTGTGGCACCATCCAAAAAGTTTGTCACCTTGATGGGATAAAAAGAAAAGGCAGACTCAATCCTGCTGCTTGCTGCTTCACTGCCTTCTCCCTGCTTTGCCATGAACTGTTTCTCTGCTGCCATGCCAGCCTGTCTTGGAGCCAGCTGACTGTGAACTGAAACCTCTACAAACTCTGGCCAGAATAAATCTTCCTTTCTGACTTTGAGTGTTGGGTATTCTGCCTCAGCCACAAAAAATGTCACTAAGATACTATGGGAAATAGTATGGTGGCTCCTCAAATAATTAAAAATAAAATTACTATATGATTAAATGATCATATTTCTGAATGTTTATCCAAAATTCAGGATTTCAAAGACATGTTTATATTCCCATATTTATCACATCATTATTCACAATAGCCAAGATATGGAAACAATTTAAATGTCCATTAATGAATGAGTGGGTAAAGAAAAAGTGGAATATACATAAAATGAAATGGTACTCTCCCTTTAAAAACAAGGAAATCCTATTTATGTGATGTCTTTTGGGGCATTATTCTAAGTCACAGAACTGCAAATACTGCACGATCCCACTCATGTGAGTATCAGAAATAGTCAAACATATGGAAGTAGGGAGTAGAATAGGATTGTCAAGGGATAAAGGAGAAAGACATGGTGAGTTTCCAGTCATGTCTAAAGCTTCAGTTATAAAAATGATTACATGCTATAGATACACTGTACAACATTATACTTATAGCTTGGTAGTGTATACTTACAAATTTGTAAGAAAGATAGATCTCATGTTAAATATTCTTACCATGATAAATTTTTGTTTATTTTTTTGAGGCAGGGTCTTGCTAAGTTTAGTTTAGCCTTAAATTCATGTATCTCAGGCTGCCTAAAACTCACGGCAGTCATACGCCTTAGCTTCCCAAGTCTTGGAATTATAGGTGTATGCCTGACTGAAAAACTTTTAAAGTAGATTGAGAAAGGTACACCATGCCATAAATAATCAAAGAGAAAGGCTAGAGAAGTTAGATTAACTTCAGGAGAGCATATATAAATAATCAGGGATGGAGGTCATTATATAAACATAATAGGATTAACAGGCATGGTGGTGCATGCCTGTGATCCTAGCACTCAGAAGGCTGATGCAGGCAGATCAACAAGAGTTTAAGGCAAACTTGGGCTGCATAATGAATTCAGGACCACCCTGAGCTACTGAGTGAGACCTTTTATCAAAAAAAAAAAAAGTAATAGGATCAATTCTCCAAGAATACATAATAATCCTTAATATGCACCAAAAAACATAGCATCAAAATATATGTAGCAAAAATTTAGAAAACCATAAAGAGAAACAGATGAATCTGTATTATAGTTGAATACTTAAATACACTTATGTTAGTAATTAACAGATTCAGTAGACATGAAATCAATAAAGATGTGGTTGAAAACCACATCTAATTGACAACTGTAGAATATTTCATTCAACAATAGAAGAATGCACATTATTGCCAAGCTCCCATGGAATATTTATAAGCTAGACCACTTTGTAAGCCACAAAACAAATTTTAACAGACACAAAAGACAAAGGAGCACAGAAAACATATTCTTAGATCATAAAATTAGAAATCAATGAAATATACCTAAAAAATATGAATACTTGGAAATTTGATAACACACTTCTAAATAACAGAGATCAAAGAACTCTCAAGGGAGGGCCAGTGAGATAGCTCAGTGGACTAAATGCCCACTTAAGCAAGCAGAGGAACCAGCGCTCTGTCTCCAGTCCTACTGCATGCCACGCTGGCCCTACCCCCAAGTACACTGAGCACGCAACCAAGCCCAGGTTTGGTGGTGCACTCCTGTAATCCCAGCAATGAGGAGGCTGAAAATAGGAGAATCACTATGAATCTGAACTGCGTAGCAAGACACTACCAAATACATAAATTAAGAGAAAAGAATTCTCAAGGGAAAATTTCAAACATTTTTAGCTAAATAAAAATGAAAATAGAATTTGAAAATTTGTGAAATACAGTGAAAACAATGCTTATGAATGCTTGAGAAAAGATATTCCTCTCAGCAACTCTATTAAACATTAAGTTGGAAGTCCTGACTAATACAGTAAGACAAGGAAAACAAAAGATGTACTTACCGGAAGGAGGAAATAAAACAGTGTTCGCAAATAACATGATTGTCAATGTGGAAAATCTCAATCAATCACCAACAAAACACCAAACAATTAAAATAATAAGTGACCATAGCAATGCTGTAGGATACAGAGTTAGTTTGCTACTTCAACTGTGTTCCTATCTACAAGCAATGGATAATGGGATTAAAACACACACACACACACACACACACACACACACACACACAATACCACTTACAATAGCACCAAAAAAAAAAAAAAGAGAAATAATTAGGTCTAATGTTAACAAAAGTATATTTTTGTATGCTATTGTCATGAAAGCCTAGTATAGTGGCTCATACCTTTAATTCCAGTACAAACTCTGGGAAGCTGAGGCAGGAGTATTGTATGTTCAAGCCCATACTGGGCAACTTAGTGAGAACATATCTCAAAATAAAAATATTTTTAAAAATCCGGACATATACAACTAGTGTTCCTCCTGATTTGATCTCTGTATTTAACTCAACTGAACTCAGAATCCCTAGTTTTAATTCCAGTACTGCAAAAAAGAAAAGAGTCAACATGAGGAACACTATATAAACCTCTGATGAGAGGAGTACAAGATCCATATAAGTAGTAGTAAAGAGCTATCTCATGTTCATGAATAGGATTTAATATTCTCAGCATGTCCACTCCCCTGCTTTTTTTAAATTTATGTATTCAGCACAAGATCTCACTACACAGCTCAGACTCATAGTGATCCTCCTGTCTCAGTCTCCCCAGTTCTGGGATTACAGGCATGCGCCACCATACCCAGTCTTGGTGGCTGGATCATCAGGCCCAGGGCAGGATGGCACAGCACGCAGTACTAGGGTTCGAACCCGGGTGCTTGTGCTTACCAGGCAGGTGCTTAGTCTGCTGAGCTATCTCCCTGGCCTCTTCCTCCTGATTTGATGTCTGTATTTAACACAATTGAACTCAGAATCCCAGTAAATTATTTAGGGCACATTGACACACTGTTTCTAAAGTATGTAAGCAAAGGCAAAAAAAAAAAAAAAAGTGATTATAGTATTGGGGAAGAGGGCTGGGGAGATAGCTTGGAAGTCTAAGATCATGCCTGGCAATTGCAAGGACCTGGCTTTAATTCCCAGTACCACATGCTGTGTTGACCCCGTGCTGAGCCAGCCACAAAACTGGGCGTAGTGGTGCATGTGTGTAATCCCAGTGCTAGGAAGGTTGAGACAAGACGATTACTACTAGTCTGAGCTGTGTAGTGAGATCCTGTACCAAATAAATAAATAAATACATTGAGGAAGAATGTTGAGGACTGACACTATAAAGCTACAGCAACTGAGGTAGCATGAAACTGGCAAGAAGTAGACAAATAGATCCCTGGCTCATAATAGAAAGCTCAGAAATAGATGCACAAAACTATAGTCATCTGAATCTTGAGAGAGGCAAACATAGTTTAATAGTGAAATGATAGTCTTCTCAACAAATGATGCTGGGACAACCAGACACACACACACACACACACACACACACACACACACACACACACACACACACAAAGCATCATTTACAGTCTTAATATATTTCACAAGAATTATCCTAAAGTGGATAGTTGGTCTAAATACAAAAGACACATTCTAGCAGCTTCTAGAATTTCTAGATAACACAGAAGAAAATCTAGGCCAGCTTCAGTTTGGTGATGACTTTTAAGATACACCAAAAGAATGATCCATGGGGGCTGGGGAGATGGCTCAGTGGAATAAGCGCTTCCCTGGCAAGCACAAGGACCTGAGTTCAATCCCTGGTTCCACCAAAAAAAAAAAAAAAAAAAAAAGAAAGAAAGAAAGAATGATCCATGGGAAGAATTTATAAGTTAGACACAGATGAAAACAACGGTATTGCTAAGTGTTGTGGTGTGCGCCTATAATCTCAGCACTCTGGAGGCCAAGGCAGGAGGGTCATTGCAAGTTCAAGGTAGCCTGGGCTATACACTGAGTCTTAGTTCCAAAAATGTATAAATAAAAATTTTAAAAATAGGACAACTGTATTGGTGCCTGTTCTTAAGTGGTGAGTTCACGGGTATTTATTTTATTCTTAAGCACCATAGATGCTTACTTTGTATTATGGATAATTTTTGTGTGCAATGTTTTTAAATAATAAAAACTTCTAAAATTTGAACTTCAAAATGCCAAAGAAAAAAGGTAAGAGATTGACAGCCAGCTGGTCTTTAGACAGCTAGATATAATATTAGTCTCACTATTCAGTGTATTTCTGATATAATTATGGAGCAGATTTAAGAGTTATAGAATATCATGCTATAGATTATGTTAATCACTTTTTCTTACAGTGTACTACAATAAAGTCTTGTGATAAATAAAAATAGAAAATTTCTATTTTTCTTGCACTCCTAGTGTTTTGCTTAGTGCTTCCTCGAAGGGCCTACGGGTGCAGATGGGAACCTGCATAAAAAGGCTACTTTTTCTCCAAGGCTTTGACCAGCTGCGTTCTCTTACTTTCCTCTGAGAGCTCCAGGCAAGACTGGCTCATGCACAGGTGCCAACTGGGAAGGCAGAAAGAGCAGGAAGAGTAGAAAAACAAAGTTGCCCTTCCTCTTCCCTTCATGAAAACACTAGGAGGACAATCTGGAGTAAGAAAGACCTCTGAGCCATTCTTAGTGATGTGTTGCCTTTTCCTTTTCTCTGTCTTCTTTCCTTCCTTTTCTTTTTGATGGTGCTGAAGATGGAACTCAGGATCTCACATGTGCTAAACATGTGTTCTACAGCTACTCCAAATGTATGCCTTCTTGACTCTGTCTCTTCTCCAGCTTTCGCTGCCTGCCTTACAATCTCTGCCTCCCCTCGCATCTCTTCTTTCTCAGTTCCTGTAGGCTTGGGGCTGTTCCTGCTCAGTACTGACCCCCACCCCACACCCTCTGCAACCCTGTCCCCTTCTGTCACCCAGTGTTAGCAGTTGGCATCTTAGATGTTAGGGTTTCAATTCTGTTCTTCAGAAAGGGTTGTTAATGGAAGATCAGAAGCAATAAAATAATATTCCTAATAAATATTTTCTGGAAATAGCCATTCAATTAGTTCAAGACCTTCTTTAGGCCTGTGCTTCTTCCTCCCCATTTATTGTACTTTTGGGAAAATATCATGCAACCTTTCAATATATCTTATCCTTTTATTATTTGGCTTCCTAAATTAAAATGACAAAGTTACTCTCTTTGATAAAATTACCAATGTTTTCCTCTCACATTTCTTCAAGTAACTGCTTGGAAGGTTTGAAATAGATGACACCAACCTTTTAGTAATATAGCGATATTCCATATTGCTTATGAAAATTCCTGTGTTAGGGCTGTTATTTTTCTTACTTAGGGGAAGAAGGTGATAGAGAAGACAACAGAAAAGGAAGTGGAATTATCCTCGGCCTGCTTCCTATTTTGGCACTCTCTACATAAAGCTGCCACCACACTTCAGGCCTGTTGGCAGAACACCAAATGAACATGGAAAGCTCCAACTCTCCAAGGATTATACTGCAGGTCTTACTGGTTCAGCTACTCAGAATACGGATTGGTTGCATTGAAATGCAATGCTTAATTATTATCTTATAATTATATTTATATATGTAAAGATAATTATATTTATATTTATAATTATCTTATTATCATCAAAATACCCAACAACCTAAGTTAAAGGAGAAAAGGTTTACTTTGGCTCAAAATTTGTAGAGGTTTCAATCCATAATCAAGGCAGGGTGGCATGGCAGAGGGGCAAAACAGAGGAGAAACAGTTCATGGCAGGCAGAACAAAAAAAAAAAAAAAAAAAGCAAGCAATGAGCAACAAGCAGTGACTCTCTTTTTGTCCCTTATATTCTATCCAGGCTACCCAGCCTTAGCCTGGGTAGCACTCAAACCCAGGGTGGGACATCCATAATCCTGCCAGAACTGTGCCAAACCACTCAGTGGACTAACTTACTAATCACTCACCCTTGATCCCACCACCACACGCTTCATTCCAGC
This sequence comes from Octodon degus, assembly GCF_000260255.1. Taxonomy (NCBI): domain Eukaryota; kingdom Metazoa; phylum Chordata; class Mammalia; order Rodentia; family Octodontidae; genus Octodon; species Octodon degus. The sequence goes on along the minus strand of NW_004524695.1, from coordinate 7,354,729 downwards.
ATGGCACGCTGTAGATCCACCTGTCTCTGAAAAGCTCCACCTTTGAGAACGTGATGCTTTGAGAGGACAGCTAACAACAGGCCACCACAATTATGTAGAGAGATAATGAAGGAGACTTTCCAGATTGTTCAGAAAAATTCTAATATCAGTCATATTTGTGGAAATAGATTCAGATATAATCACAAATACCCCTTCTTGTCTTGGTTCTCTTTCCTGTTCTGTTCAGCTCATTTTTTACCTCATTTTCCAACTCTTCCACCCCTGAATAAAGGGCCACTTTCAAAAGTCAACATTTTAGAGGATCTGAGGGAATGAGCATATGTTTTAAGATATAAAAGAAGAGCAATTTAAGCTGGTATAAAAAAGTGCCTGGAGGTATTTTGACAACATATTGCAGCACTGAACACTTGACTTTCATTATGCTTTGAATGATAAGAAATTGATGATATATGCTGAGTTTCTTTTTAGAACTGTAAACAGGAATCCCAGAATGGAAGGGATGTGGGAACTAGATCATATGATGATTTTTTAAAAAATACAAATTGCTCATTTGAGAATCATTTAAAAAGGAAGGATATTGGTATTTGCTCTATGAAAAGATCAAGAATTTTGACATGTGCTTTCTTTACTAATTCATACTTTTGTCATAAAGTGCTATCTAATAATTTGTGAGACAAGAAATGAAAAATGAAGGGCTTTTTTTAAAGATAATGTGTAGTTAGAAATGATATTATTGCAGAAAACATATGTGTAAGGTAGTTCAAGCTTTCTAGAAAAGGAACACTAGCTCAACTCCAAGTCTTCTAGAACCGACAGGAAGAGAGAAACATGATCCATTACATGATTCAGGGTTCATGATATAAACAAAACAGGGCTCAAGAGTGGGTCCTACTATTCCTAATTCTAGGATCCAAAAATTACAGCATTGCTGAGGATGTTTAGAGAGAATACACTGCTTAAATGTTCTATGAAACAGACATGGATTAACTCAATCAATATTTATTGAATATCTGTGAGAGTTACATTTTGTATATCAATGTGGCTGGCCTATGATCCCCAAATTTTACCCTGATATTTCTGTGAGCATGTTTGGAAATGAAATTGGCATTTAAATTAGTGGATTTCAAGAAAGTAGATGGCCTCCCCCCTTACCCCTGTGTAGGTGAGCCTCCCGCAATCAGATGAAGATCGGATAGGACCAAGACTAGTCATATTTGGACTTGAAGCCCAGCACCAGCCTCTTCCCAGGGCTCCCGCCTGCCAGTTCACCCTGAAGATTTTGTACCTCCCACCAGCTCCACAGTCACATAAACCAATTCATTGAATAAATACACGCTCACACACATACCTACACTGTTATGATTTGGATCTAGAATGCTTCTCCAAAGCTTCAGGCATTCAGATGTGGGGCTTTGGGAATTTAACTGGTTCACCATCCCACTGTTCTCATGAGTGAATTAATCCTCAGAGCTGGATGTACTGCCCAGAGGTGGGGTCGGATGGGTCATGGGCCACGTGAGCAGCTCTGTACCTTCCGTCCTCCTCTGCCATGACATTTCTTCCTTGGAGCCAGTGGACCATGGAATAAACCCACTGAAATCTGGGCAAAAGTAAACTCCTTCAAATTGTGGGAATCAGCAATGAAAAAGTCACTAAGACACACACACACACACACACACACACACACACACACCACTGTTGGTTCTGTTTGCTGGAGAACCTAACTGATGCAGCACCTATATTCTAGAAACCTCCTCAGCTTCTCCAGTGTCAAACCACTGGTCATGGCTGAGCCCCTGGTGTGACACCAATCTCCTTCCCTAATTTCAGGTCACTGAATTCAGAAACTGGAATTGAGACTAAGAGAAGCCAATTTCTGTCATGCATGGAAAGTAGCCCTTTGGGAGGCAGGGGAGGGTGGTGGCCCCAACATCTTCTGTGCAAACCAGGTTGCAGAGAAAAGCATGGTAATTCAAGAAGGTCTCCCTGGAGCTGGAGAGATTGAGAAGGGTTGAAGCCAGAGCAGTGGGTTCCTACACTGCTAGTGGGTTCCTCCTAGCAGTGCGGCCTACAGCTAGCTGCACTCTGGCCCTGGAACCCACCTTCCAATTGAGCCTTCATCGGGCTTTAGTTTATTTTGCTTGAAACTAAACCATCCAACTAATATACCTTAGTCTGACAATTTGCCAGCCAGTAGGAAATCAGAGATTAAAAAAATAAAATACCAGACACAGAGGTATGTACTTGCAGTCCCAATGCTCTGGGAGGCTGAAGCTTGAGGATTTCAAGTTCAAGCCCAGCCAGAGCAAATTAGTGAGATCCTGTCTCAAAATAAAAGCACAAGAGTGTTTGGGATGTAGGTCAGTGCAAAGGCCCTGGAATCAATCCCCAGTACTCTAGTCAATCAGTTAAAAAAAAAATTACCATTTTAAATGAATAAGGAACATTTTAAAGGGTATGGTTTCCATCCTGTCATTTTCCCAATCTCTCTCCAAAGGTGTGGGGGGGTGAGCGAGGGTTGCTTCCTGCATGGAACTTCTGCCACTCAGGGGAGGGACCCATGTAGCTGATCTGTCAGTACCGTGCAGCTGGTGAGGAGGTAGTTCGTAATCTACATTTAGAAAACAGAACCAGGGTACATAGCTACAGATAAACAGTGAATAATTTTTAGAGTGAAGCAAATTTTCATTAGACAACTTTGTGTATTGTATACAGCTATTAGAAAAGTGGGCTTTGCCTAAAACAGAACCTCCTAAGATATCATATTTAATGTAGTTATTTGTTTAATTTTTTTAGGGGGAAAAGAATTCTGGGGTTTTCAGTGCCAGCTAGAGGTTCACCAGGTTAAGAAAAGTAGCAACAAGGGCCGGTGAGATAGCTCAGCGAGCTAAGCACCTGCTTAGGCAAGTGCAGAGACTGGGGTTAGGTCCCATGCCATGCAGGCCCCACTCCTGGGCACGCTGAACTGACCACCAAGTGTAGTGGCGCATGCCTGTAATCCCAGCGCTGGGGAGGCTGAAAACAGGAGGAGCACTGGGAGTCTGAGCTGCGTAGTGAGACCCTGTACCAAATATATTAGGGAAAAAAAGGTAAAAACAATACTAAGAGAAACAACAGAGAAGACCCAGAAGCATGACACAGCAGGGTGTGTGTGTGTGTGTGTGTGTGTGTGTGTGTGTGCGTGTGCATGCCACTGCTGAGAACTCAAGCACGCTGGTGTCTCTAGCACTCGCAAGAGCCAAGTATTGAGATTTAACATGTCAGCAGCTGTATTAGGATTAAGACGACGTGTGAACGATGGGCTTCCCTGCCTGTGCATACACCTATTGGGATGTCAGAAAAGATATTTTAAAATAATCTGTAATCACTCTGGACAGCTAGAAGGGCTTAAGGAGCGCATACAAGATTTGAAGTATTCTTGAAAAACTGAACATTTATAGGATCAGAGTAGCAGAGAAATAACATGGAGACATTGTAGCCAAAAACAAAGAACAGAAAGTCACTTCACTGTGCTTGTGTTTTCCTCTGGAAATGCCAAGCTCTTTGTCACTAAATAGGAAAAGGAGGAGTCTCTGATGTCTGCTAATCCCCACTTCTCAACCCGTCCCTGTGGACCAGTCTATAGTTTGGTCCCAGGAAGAAACACCCAGAGGATGTTTTCTTTTTCTAAACATAACAGGAAGGGGTAGGGTTCGAGTTAGAATTATCCAGAATATTTGGGTCAAAGAATAAATCAAGGAAGAACCAGAGGTGACTCTAGACTTTTGCCAAGACTATAGACGGTGAAAAACCCAAAACTAAAGTCACAAGAACTGCTCTCTAAACAGAGAGTACTTCAATGGATTCCCAGGGGCCTGCAAATAAGACTAAGGTGCCTCCCTGACTCAAAGGCAAGAGCACGCTGTTTCTGCATGTGTGTTTTATATGTACATACGGATATAACATACATAAAATATAAGCCTATAATCCCAGAGTGGGTAATTTAGCAACTGGGAAATTGCTAAATTGGGCAGTTTAGCAACTCAGTAAGGCCTTATATCAAAATGAGATAGAATAGAATAAAATAAAATAACGCTGGGGCTGAAGCACATGTGTGTGTGTGTGTGTGTGTGTGTGTGTGTGTGTGTATGTGCATATGTATGCATGTCTATATTTATACATATAAGCCTTCTTTGGCCTTTGCAACAACAAAAGTTTTTAAGGTATGTACAGCCATTGTGTTACAAATACCAAGGCTCTCTGATTTTAATACCTATTGATGGACAAATCACATGTAAATATAAAGTAAAAAAGATATATGCAATTCATAAATTATTGTATATTTATCTTATTAAATTTACTCTTCTTGACTCATTTTACTATTATAATCAAGATTTTCCCATAATTTGGGTCCTCACAGTAACCTGAGATTAAAAATAAAATCAATTGTAGTTAACATATACAAAATTTAAATTATCTGTACCAAACAGTGTAAATGAAAAAACTGGAAAGCCAAATATTTTTTCATATATTTTGGAAGAATGTTACATCTTTCTAAAATATTTAAAGCAATAAAAGTTAAAATAATGAATTATAAATTAAAGAGTGAATATTGAATTTAAAGTGATTTTTAAAGATAAGACTTAAATTTAACTGTTAGCATGGCCAGGGAGATAGCTCTGTAGAATAAGTGCTTGCTTAGCAAGCACAAGGGCCTGAGTTCAATCCCTGGTTCCGCCCCCAATAAATAAATAAATAAATTTAACTGTTAGAAACTTTATTTTTAAATTTTATTTTACTTTATTTTTTGGCAGAACTGGGGATTGAACTCAGGTCCTTGCACTTGCCAGGGAAGCACTTATTCCACTGAGCCATCTCCCTGGTCCCTGTTAGAAACTTTAAGCACTAATAAATTTTATTTTATTTTATTTATTTATTTATTTATTTATTTATTTATTTTGTGTGTGTGGCCAGCTCAGCTCACCAAGGAGCGGGCTGGCTGGCATGTGGTGCTGGGGGATTGAACCGTGGTCCCTGTGCTTTGCTCAGCTTAGCTTGGTCTAGGTAGGTGCTTCAGACCACTGAGCCATCTCACCAGCCCCTGCACTAATAAATTTTAAATAACAACAAGAGCTGATCACAAAGTTAGCTCTCCATGGCTGCATAGAGAATCAGTATCACCCTATGTTGCCTATTGTGTTCACACTTATGTGGTATATGCAAATTGAGCGTAATAGTGATGACTTAGTACGGCACAGTGTTGTTCAGTTCTAATGTCTATTTGTTTCAGATATGGAGCTGATTCAAGACAAGCTTCAGGTCCACCACTGCAAACAAGAGAATGGGCATATAAAATTGATTGCCTTCACTCTGAAGCGAATTTATCGTGGTAACTAACTTGAATTTTCATTCTTCAGTGTCCTTTTCCCGCTGAAGGAATATCCGTTTCTGAGATATTGATGAGGCACAACTGGCAAACCTTAGTGGCATCTGGACAGCATTGATTTCTTTGTGTCTGGGTCACAGACCTGAGACATGGAAAAGTGTTTCTCCGGGGCTGGAATAGTGTCTGGCTGTGTGTGGATGCATAAGGAGACAGATTCTGATAAACTGGAACTGTGTGCCACATCCTGAGTGAAAAAGACACCGTGTGCTACTGAATAATTTTTTTTTTCAGTAGTGGGGATTTACCCATGGGGACCTGATGCATGCACTGTGACTGAGTTACCATCTTAACCTTTTAATTTTTTTTTTTTTTGTTGTTGTTATTGTTTTGTCTTGTTTTCTGAGACAGGGTCTCACTATGTAAACCAGGCTGGCCTTGAAATTGCAGAGTCCCTCCTGCCTCATCCTCTGAGTTCCCCAAGTGCTGGGGTTACAGGCATGCAGCATCACGCCTTGCAGCAGCCTTTTCACTTTATCTTTAGGACAGGATCTTGCTAAATGGCCAAGGCTGGTCTGAAACTTTCAAACCTACCTCATCATCCCAAGATGATAAGTGGATATAGAGAACAAGTCGGGGTGGAAGTTCAACTTTAAGATATGATATGTATGATTATCAATTCTCCATAGTGAGTGCAATTATTATGTGTCTTAAACATATACAAAAGAAGATAAAGATAGCACCACACCTGGCTACTTCTTTTTTTTAAGGGAGCATCTAACAGTGTGACAGCCTTTACACTTCACTTACCGCATGACCTTGTTGTCACCTGCATCATCAGAAGTAGTGTCCTGTAATGAAAAGCAGAAGCCCCTGGCAGGTGATCAGAGAGTTGCATTTGATTAGGACATGTGCTTTTTCATCAAAACCCCCATATCCAATATGAACAAGAGGAAAAATAATGAAACAAAACAAAATCCACCATGCTTCTTAGGAAAAACACTATAAAAGCAAGGCATTATATACCAGACAGCAGACAGGTATGGTGGCACATGCCTGTGATCCCCAGCCCTCTGTAAGTCTGAGGAAGGAGTATTGCAAATTCAAGCCCAGCTTGGTTCTGTGATAAAATTAAAAATTAAAAAATAGGCTGAGGATGTAGCTCCTTGCTAAGGGCCTAAGTTCGATCCCCAATACCACAGCAGGTGAGAGAGCTAATAGTAATATGAGACAGACAATCCCTTTTTGGTCCTGACAGGCTTTCCTGGTCATGTTGGGACCAGACTTCCTATAGCTGGCATGGGATTGAGGAAAGGTGGCTGCAGGAGAAAGGTTTCCTCATATTTGTATGGGAGGCAGGTCACTAGTTGTGCTGTGAAACAAAGTTTTGAAGAGAATAAGAGTACAGGCAGGAAACCCCTTGGGAATCTATTATTTAATAGTCCAGATGGGTGTTGATGGAGACCTGAATTATGATAATGAGAGTTAGGACAAAGAAAATAATCTGAAAATTCTTAGTAGATATAGTAATCCTGAGAACATAATGACTTTATGGCTATGCAAAGGAAAGAATAAAATTAGTCTAGGATAATGTCCAGGTTTCTGGCATTTTGATTGTTTGGATTGTTACACTAATTGATTTTGAAAAACAGGAGAAGCAGATTGGTCACAGAAGTAACAAAGAATAGTAATAAGAACAACAATGCAAAAATAATAACAGATGTCATTTACTGAGTTTTATTAGCTGTTATTTACAATTCTTTTTTATGTCTTAGAACTGTGATATTTCACTATGTCCTTCCCTGGTATAGACATTCTGAGAAATGGATGCTATCATTAGTTCCTTTCTAAAGATGAGAAAAGTAAACTTCCGCAAGGCTAAAAATGCACAGGCAGCACCTTGAATAAGCAATGTCATGGGCCTGGGAGATGGCTCAGTAGAATAAGCGCTTCCCTGGCAAGCTCAAGGGTCTGAGTTCAATCCCCAGTTCCACGAAAAAGAACAAACAAACAAACAAAAAACAATGAATTTTGGGGCCGGGGAGATGACTCAGTGGAATAAGCACTTCCCTGGCAAGTGTAAGGGCCTGAGTTCAATCCCCGGTTCCGCCAAAAAAAAAAAAAAAAAAAAGGAATAAGCAATGTCATCAGTCATTTCTGATAGTCTGCCTTAACCTACAGCTGCATAAAACAATACCCTAAAACATACTGTCATAAGACAACAGAGGGTCTTGAGTCTCTAAACAGTTTCTGTGGGTCAGGATTTGGGGAGCAGATACTCAGGTTCTGGCCTGAGTGTCGCAGGAGGTGGCCGTGAATATGTCACTGAGGGTGGTGGTTATCAGAAGACTTCTTTTGGGATGTACTTGCTACAAAGCAAAGGTATAGTAGTTGGCAAGCTGATGTTGGTTGTGGTGGGAGGACTTGGCTTTGTCTCACGCACATGTCAGCACAGGAAAAGTCCCCATGGCCTTTGACCTCCCAAGCAAATGATCCCAGCAGAAAAAGGCAGATGCTTCAACTTCCTTTATAACCTAGTCTCAGAAGGCCAAATATGAGCCTCCCTCAGTGTCCTATTGATAATATAGTCAGCCACGTTCACAGTGGAAGGGGATCTTCCAAAAGTGAGGATGCTCTGCATCACACTGACTACAAGCTGCCACAATTCCCTCAATCTGGCCATGTGGCATTAAGTCACAGAACCTTTCAGCAGTCCAGTCCAGCTCTTTGTACACCTGACTTAACTCTCAGATAGATTTTTTGAGACAGGCCTGCCTTTCCAACCCTTAAGGCAATCCACTATTAATATTGTATCTGTCAACCAAGCTTTCATCAGTACTGAGCATCAGGAAATTTGACATTGTAATCCCTGACAATTCCTTGAGGGCAATAAATATCCCTTGCTGATTAAGGGCACAGACGGCCCAGTGTGTCTGATCTCTGCCCGCTTTTAAATTTCATCTCATGCAGCTCTCTCCTCATTGACACACTGCGGTCTTGCTGGTCCTTTTTGCCACTTTAGAACCTTTGAATTTGCAGGGCCTGCTGCCTGGAACATGTTTACTTGTTCTGCACACCCTCCCTTATGTTGGCATCTTATTCTTAAATGTCACCACCTCCCAGAGAATTTCCTTGCTCTCCCGGGACTCAAGCAGAGCCATGGCCTCTTGTAGTTTGGGGCTTTGAGCTATGTTCTGTCCTCCCCAAGGAAAGCAGCTCAGTCAGCACATCCTGGGGGTTGACAAGACAGCATTGGGTATTTCTGTTGTGAGTAATACAGGTAAAAACAATTATTATTACTATTTGCCAGTGCTGAGTTGGACCCTTGTCCTCAACTCCTTCAATAATTCTCTTGCATAACAAAATCAGCAAAAACGGACTTCACTGAAAGTATCAAGGAGGCCTTCCATCAGAGCAACCATTGAAGAACAGTAGCCATGGCCCTACACTATCCCATGGCTGTGGGCCTCAACAAGGGCTACAAGGTGACTAAGAATGTGAGCAAATTTAGGCACAGCCACCATTGCGGACTTCTCAGCAAACACACCATGTTCATGTGGGATGTAATCTGGGAGGTGTGCAGCTTCGCCCTCTATGAGTAGTACACCATGGAGCTGCCAAGGTCTCCAAGGACAAATGCACCCTCAAGTTCATCGAGAAAAGGGTGGGGATGCACATCCTCTCCAAAAGGAAGCCTGAGGAGCTGAGCAATGTGCTGACTACCATGTGGAAGGCAGTTGCCAAGAAAAACCAAGTCCCTTTGGAATAAAGCTTTGCAGAAAGTTAAAAAAAGAAAAGTATCAAGGAGGAATGACAAGAAAACCAGAAAAGTTACTGATTGTTGCACAACAAATTATTCAAAATGTACTACATAAAACAATAAACTTTACACCACAATTTCTGTGGATGAAAGATCTAGGAGTAACTTAGATTGTCCTTTTCTAAAGCAACTCTCTTCACTGATCTGACATAGGAATATTTTATTTATAGCTATGCTGGTAAATATTACTAATTGGTTCTTTGGGTAGAGGGGAGAAGTCATTTCCAGAGTTGCCACTTCCTGTGGTGTAAATATTCCATCCACTGTGATTGACTTAACAATACAGCACCATGTCTCTGAATGTGGAGTTGAGAAGCAATGCCAATAGGCACCAGCCCTATATGTCAACTGGCACCACCTCCAGCACACCCTGATACTCCTTCTTCATTAATTTCATTGATTCTTTTTTCTTCTCAGATTCACCCATCTTCCAGTTCTGGCTGGTTAAAGTTTGTAAATTTAAACCCTATTCATCTCTCTGGAAAACAAAAGACCTTTAGTTAACAGCATTAGCCCTCTCTAGAAGATATTTTGATAGAACTTCACTCCTGGGATCTTAACCAGAAGAAATACATTAAAACAAGTTATTTCTTCTAAACTAACAGATCAGGAGAGGAATATAAAAAAGTGGTACTTCTAGTATCTTTTTATGTATACATCATCTTATTTATAATCCCCATAACTGTTTTTGGAATAGTGTTCTCTTTTTTTTGATTAAGAAACCAATCTAGGGCTGGTGAGATGGCTCAGTGGTCTAAAGCATCTACTTAGAACAAGCTTAGCAAAGCACAGGGACCGCGGTTCAATCCCCCAGCATCACATGCCAGCCAGCCCTGCCCCCTGGTGGGCTGAGCTGGCCCCCCCCCCACACACACACAAACAAAATAAATAAATTAATTAAAAAAAAAAAAAAGAAAGAAACCAATCTAAGGGCCAGGAAGATAGCTCAACAGACTAAGTGCTTGCTTAGGCAAACTCAGGAGCCAGGGTTCTATCCCTGGTATTGCATGCCATGCTGGCTTCACCCCCCAGGCACGCTGAGCCGGCAATGGAGTCCGAGCTTGGTGAAGCACATCTGTAATCCCAGTACTAGGGAGGCAGAAAACAGTTAACTCCTGTATAACTGGGGGAGTCCAAGCTGCATAGTGAGACCCTGCACACACACACACACACACACACACACAGAAACCAATTTGAAGTTAGGGCCATCTAATCCTAAATTTGGACTCTGAACACTTCCCCCACATGACATGAGCATGTGACCCTGTGTTATGGCATCAAGACTTGATGGAAAAAAAAAAAGACTTGATGGACAGCGCTGATATAGGTGTTTCCCAATCAACCCCACAGCCTTGCCGACATGCTGCTAGCAATTACGCAATGCCAGTGTGGACAGTAGTTGGAAATAAGGAAATGAAGAAAGCTGGTCTGTGTGTCTAATGCACAAAAAACACAGAGCCAAGCAGAAATGGACATAAAAATCCTAAGACCCAAGACCTTTTCAACATTGATAGAAAAGCACTGGGTAAGTTGTTCTAAACTGAATGTCCTAGGAGGGTGAATTACTGAACTCCACAACACTTTAATTTACAGTCCTGCAGGTGAGATCCTTAGCAGATCAGTTCAGACTATCTGAACTTGGGTTTCGGTGGCTCTTTTCTGTTCACCTTTCCTTTAGTAAAAATGTCATTTAACTTTGGGAAGCCAGGTCTCCCCATTTTTGTCCTAGGGCTTTATTTTATTTTTTTGTGGTACTGGGGATTGAACTCAGGACCCTGCACTTGCCAGGCAAATACTTATTCTAATGAGCTATCTCCCTGGCCTATCCTGGGGCTTTAGATGGTAGCATTTCATGTTCTGCTTTCAAGGGTTCACACAGAGTAGGTTCTATAGTATGCAAATTATATCTCCATTACAGTCTGGTTAATTAGAATATTATATTCTCCTGAATACATGAGTTTATTAATGGATAGTTATGTAAGGTATGGAAGGCATACTTTTTTTTTTCCATACTGGGGAGTAAACCCAGGGCCAAGGCCTGAACACTGAGTGAAATCCTTCCCCTTATATGCTTTTGAGACAGGTCACAGTAAGTTGCCCATGCTTTTGATCCTCCTGCTTCAGTCTCTCAGAGTGCTGGGTTTACAGGTATGTGTTTCTGTGTCTTGCTATTGTTCAGAAAAAATTTTTTATTGAATTGAATTGGAGAAGATGACACTGCAGGCAGTCATCTTATTGCCTATGGAGATGGAGAATACACTGAGATGCTATTTGTGATGACACTTTTGTTTAACCTTTCTTTGCAAGACTTGATTGAAGTGAGATTGATATTAAGATTTTTTAGTTACACAAGTCAATAAATAACAAGTCTGTAAAAAATATAAACCAAGTCAGATTATCTTTTCTGTTATCTGCAACCAAAAAGTTCTGATAAAGCAATTTATAACAGAATTGGGTACAAAAGACACTAAATTGTAGAATCACTCAAGCTAAGGTTAATTTCAAGAAGAATGAAGAATTCTCTGTCCTAGGCTCAAAGTGGACAGCTTAACCCTTCAAATAAGTAAGAAATAGTTGGTCAAACTGTCATCATGTCTTCTATCTTGGTGACTCATACACGTTATAGGCAAAAAGATGGCATATTAGAGAACAGCATAGCGTAGCATTCTGAGTTTTAGGGAGTATTGGCTTTTGCCTTATGTTTTGGCACCGCAAAAGGAAAGGCTTAGGTTGAAAGTGGTTCTTCTGAAATCTAAGAGCTTGTGCTAATATTAGAAATGCTCTTGATCCATTAGGCCTCATCCAGCTCCTTTCACCTGCTTCTGTGGGACAAAGTGGGCTAACCATTTACAAAAATGTCTGGAATTCAGGCCTGGGGGAGATTAGCCTCACCTGCCCGCCCCAGAGGGCCTTTGTATTGCCTCATGGAAGATATGAAGATGAAGGCCTTTACACCAAGGGATAAAGAAGGGCAGAACATTCAAATTTATGGCTCAACTGGTTTTCCAGCTTTTATTATTGTCCTAGAGAACTGAATCAAAGCAAGAACTAAAGTCCAGGCTTTGCAAAAAGAAGACTGATGCCCATTTCATTTCCGTCTGTCAACTTTCTGTTGCTGTAACAGATATCTGAGATAATCATCTTATAAATAGAAGCATTTGTTGGCTCTCCATAGTAGAGATTTCAACAGGAACAGTGGGCCCTGTGGATTTGGGGCCTGTGGTCCGGCAGCTCATCATGGTGGTGAGCAAGTGTTGGGGCAAAGCTGGTCACCTCGGGTCCTAGACACAAATGCAAAGAAAAAGTATGGGTCCCAACGTCCTCTGGCAGGGCACACTCCCAGCTGACCAGAGCACTTCCTCCTGAGCCCCTCCTCTTGAAGTCTGTCTTACCTCCAACAGTGCCAACCTGGGGACTAGGCTCCAACACGCAGGCCTTGGGGGCCATTCTAGATCCAAACTAGTGCCGCACTATGGGTGCTAAATCTGTGTGACCTCAGGAAAGGAAATCTTCCCTGTTGCCTGCCTTCAATGTATCTGTTAAGGCTGAGAATGTAGTTCAGTGGTAGTGTGCTTGCCTAGCATGCTCAGGCTCCTAGATTTGATCCCCAGCACCAAAAAATAAAAAAATAATAATAAAAAATAAATAAATAAAAATAAGAGCCTTTGGAAGAAAAGGGACCATTTAGCAGATTAAAAATTTCACAGTACAGCAAATACTAGGTTTAACATATCTTTATATTTAATATATCCAGTTGTGTAGAATATATCTATTACAAGGGGAAAATGCTATTTTTCCTTATTCTTTTTTCATTGAAGGATTAATGGATACCAGGCAATGAAAACTGAAAACAATCATGATATTGTTGTGTGTGCGTGTATATATGCACATGCACTAGGGATTGAACTCAAGTCCTTGTGCATGCTAAGCAACCACATCCTGACCCTGTACTGTACTCCCAGCCCCTCATGCCACTATTATTATTGAGTCTGCCCTCCAAATACTTTGTTTACTTTTTTTTTCAGAACCAGGGATTGAACTCAGGTCCTTGTGTTTGCCAGGGATGCGCTTATCCTACTGAGCCATCTCCCCAGCCTCCTCCAAATACTTTGATAGTGGGAATAGAGCAATGTGTTCCCTTAGGTTATACTGTTGTGATAGCCAATTGTGGTGTCAACTTGAATAAGGAACACCGAGTTGATTGGTTTAGCACAGAACTGGGTATGAGTGGATAATGGACTTAGTGAAGCAGGAAGACCCACTGTGGGTGTGGGTGGCACCAACCAAAATGCATATATCCTGGATAGAATATAAAGGAAAAGAAGGAGGAAGTCTCACTTCTGCCTTTGCAGAGGAGCTTCAGTCTCCACTGTCACCTTCGGACGTCCATCTCCAGGCTTCCAGCACAGACCTTTCGGCCTTTGCATCCTGACACTGATGCGCATGAGCCTCTGCAGTGAGCTCCAGCATTTGTTTGGATTTTGGCTGGCTCTTTAGGATGGCCAGCACACAGATGGCCCTTTTGCATTCTTCCTCACCTGATTCCGCAGGCAACCATTTTAAGTGTACATTGTAAACATCAGCAAAAAGATTTATTGGGAAGCCTTCTTTGGTAATGCAGATGATGCTAAGCCAGTGTCATGGAGTCCCCCAAAGCAAAGATCATACGTTTTACAGTCGTCTACAAAGGACAAATGACTAGGTGTAAGCCTGTTGTGTTTCTCAGCCACTGCCCATTGCCTGCTGGGCATGGCCTCAGCTGGAAAGCTGGGCTGGATCCTGAGGGTGCTGCCAACTGAGGCATTAACTAATTGCACCCTCTTGTTGAGCAGCAGGTTCTCTTGGGAATAGATCTGCAGCTTGTGCTTCCATGGTCACTGCAAGTGTAGCAACCAGGTGATTTGACGGTAACTCTGGGCCATTTGTTTCTGTATTTACCATTATACTTGGAATGCCTTGGTGTGCATGTTATTTTTATTTGAGTTAGGTTTGCTAGATGATATGGAATTATGCATAGAACTTAGGCATATGTTTCAATGGAGTAAAATGGGACTTCTGGTCTTTTTAAAGATTAATACAATAACTGCATATATTTATGGAGTAGAATGTGACATTTCAATACATATATAAGGATGTAAGGATCGTTCCATTGTATAAGGGTCAGATTTTGATAATTAGCATATCCTTCACCCCATACATTTTTCCATTTTGTTATGGTGAATGCTAGAGCTCTCTTCCTACTATTTAGAAATGTACAGAACATTACGGCTAACTATAGTCACCCTACTGTGCCACAGAGCAGCAGAACTTGTTTCATGAGTTGTCATACTTTAAGGATTGGGTGGTTGTGTTTTGGCTGCATGTGACGTTTCAGTGCTGAAGTGTGAGCACATCTTAAGGCACATTCTGTGCAAAGAAGGGTGTGTGGGAATGTTGAGCTTCTAAAAGGCATGAAAAACACAGTGAAAATCCACTTTCCCCTACAGCATCCATTCATTGTTCTTCTATCAAAAGCACCTGGTTTTCTCTGTGGAACTTCCCTGAATCCCAAGACCAGCCCAGGTGCTGCAGAGAGCTCCTTCTAACCCTGGGTCCTGAGTGGGTATGGCTGCACCTTAGTCTAGCAGGGCCCTGCCTGGCTGTTGCCCTAGTGATTCAACAGGGCTAGGTGCTGGAAAAATCACAACCCAAGATGAGACTTGCAAATCATTGCTTCTGATGAGATTGTTGAGTGAAAAGTAAATTGGTTTCTTTTCTCCTGTACTTGAACCTGGAAATCAGCCTGGAATTTAATGCCAGTTATCTTGACAGCTTGTGGTGTCTAAGAAAAGTCAAACTGAATGAAAAGAGATGGGTCCTGGGGTGAAATCATTTGAGTTCTAAATCTCCTTTTCCTGGAAGCATGATCCACCCTAAGAATTAAACACCTCCCGTTCTATTTAAGGCCATTTGGTGAGTGTATATACACATACCCATACCCGCCTTGTTCTGTTTATTTTTTTTTTGTTGTTCTGTTTATTTCTATATCTACTTCTATACATTGGAAGTGAGCTCATGCTGATATTATTCATTCAAATCCAGTCCAACCCTATATAATTTTTGTTTTATCTCTTTTCCTATTTGTTAGTCTCTGCTTTCCCAGTAAGAAATGTGCCTTCTATTATCTTCAGTATATTAACTTATTGACCTAACCCTCCATTATGGGACCAGTCTCTCATTGTGGTCACCATGCTCCTCTGTCACAGAAAGTACTGTTTCTACTCTACTTGGGGTTGACGCGTGTGTTGGGTTGACACTGGTGGCATCCTGTGTGAGTACCTGCTTACTCAGTTAGGTTTTATCATCTTGAACAGAGTATTCATGGTGTGGATGTTCTATGGTTTGTTTAACCATTTGCCTACTGAAGGACACATTGCTCATGTCCAATGTAGAGCTCATTACAAATAAGCTACTATTAATATTTGTGTATGTTCCTTGTACGAATGCAGGTCTCCGTTACTATGGAATTAATGTCCAAGAATGCACCAAATAGGTTCTATAGGAAGGCTAATTTTTAGGGAGTATTAATCCCTTTCCCAGGTGGCTCTACCATTCTACATACTCACAATCTAATACATTTTTCATGGAATTATTTAGGGAGGGATGAACGAGAGAGGAAAGATATGGGAAAGTAAGGGATGAAAAATAAGAAAGGAAAAGTTGGTGACAAAGTATTACATATATTTAAATTTTTTCCTGGATGCAGTGGCATGTACTTATGTTACCACATACAGGAAGCTAAGAAAGGAGGATGTTGGCTCTCAGAAGTTTGAGAGCAGCTGGGGCAACATAATGGCATACCATCTGAAAGAAACAAAATAAAGCTGAGCATGATGGCACATGCATAGAATAGAATAGGACCCCAGCTACCAGGAAGGCTGAGGCAGGACATTCACAAGTTCAATGTTAGCCTGAACAATTTAGCAAGACTCTGTCTCAAAACAAAAAAGTTAAAAGGGCTGGATGTGTAGCTCAGTGACACAGTGCCCCTGGGTTCAATCCCTAACACTTGTACCAAAATAAGTTAGGTTTTGCAAATTTTTCTTTGGATCTAATTTTATATGAGAAGGATTTTATTGGGCAGAAATGTAAAAATACATTCGCAGAAATAGTGTGGGGGAGAGAGAGAGAGAGAGAGAGAGAGAGAGAGAGAGAGAGAGAGAGAGAGAGACAAGCCAGGAAGATCACACACATGTTTTTGATGGTGAAATCTGTTAAAGTTGTGAATCCAGTAGGAAGATCTATCGAGTTCCATTGCCCTGTTCTTGTAATCTCTCTTCTCATGCACCATGGATCTCTACTTATTGTGTTGTTTTTGGTTTTTGAGACAGGGTCAGACTGTGTATTTCAGGCTAGACTTTAACTCATTATGTAGCCTGGTCTGACCTCAAACTCCAAGCAATCCTCCTGTCTCAGCCCCCCAAGTGCTGGGGTTACAAGTGTATGCCACCACTCTCGACTTATTTTGTGCAGAGATATCTTGATCAGAATACAGTGGGAAAAGAGTCTCTACAACCTTCTAAATACAACAAAAACCATATGAAGTCAATGTCACCGAGCTCTGTGGGGAGGAAACAAAACACCTCCATTTGCTCTGCAGGAAGCTGGAGAGTGCTAGCCTCCTGTAAGATACTGCATAGAAATCTGGCCTTTTCTCTCCTTTGTCTGTATACTGGGCTCAGACAATACCATACATGTCTCCATGTGAATATGGACAGTTAGCATTTACCAACAGGTACTTGTCTATTTTCTCTTCTTTAGAAAATATGGGGGGAAAAAACCCTAAAAAAATGGGCTTATAAAAATCCAGAAAAGGGTGGGCTTGAAATGTTCAGTTAGGGCTGGGGAGACAGCTCAGTGACATAAGTGCCTGCCTGGCACACACAAGCTCCTGAGTTTGAATTCTGGTACTGGGGGAAAGGGTAGAGAGATAAAAAGAAATGTTTGGTCGGGTTAAGTGGCATTTTGGTAACATGATTGCTCCTTCCACGTGTTTAATTGTGATGTTTAGTGGACATCCTTGCAGTTTAAGATGATACTTCTAAAATAAGTCTCTCCTGATGAAGACTTGGGCCCTGCCACTAGGTGGGAGATTCAGCAGCTCCTGGAGGATCTTATTTGGAATCGACACTCTCTAAGTTTGTTCATTTATTTAAAAATTGTTTTTGTTTCCACTGGAAAGGAAAGATGATGCTGACTTTAAATGTTAGAAGTATAAAAGTTGTTTTGTTAATAAAACTAAATGTGCACACACATAAAAAGTAAACAAGAGCCAGATATTAAAAGAACTGATAAACAGTGACTCCAAAAAATAGTAAGAGGGCTGGGGAGATAGCTTGGCAGTCTAAGTGCCTGTTTAGTATGCATAAGGACCCGAGTTTGATCCCTGGTATCGCATGCCGCACCAGCCCCAGAACCATGGGCCTGTTGTGCTGACCCCAAAATTGAGGGTGGTGGCACACATCTATATCTCAGGACTGGAGAGGCTGAGACAGGAGGGTCACTGTGAGTCCCAACTGTGCAGTGAAACCCTGTGCCAAATAAATAAAAATTAAAAATAGTAAGAATCAGTAGCATTTGGGATAAACTTTTTATCTTCAAATCAACCTGTATTTCCTTAGAGGCATTCCTACAACAGCTGAAGTTTAAGAGCACGGCCTCCTTGTTTTGTTAGTAAGAATCTAATGTCCTCCTATTTTAACTATAAAACTGGGAACGAATAAATTGAATTAAACTGTCATGCTTTTGTGACCACTGGAACCCAAATTTTTACTATAGGGCTTAGTCTTTGCACTGTTCTACATCCCAGTCCTTTTTTGTTTTTTTTTTGGTGGAACTGGGGATTGAACTCAGGCCCTTGCACTTGCCAGAGAAGTGCTTATTCCACTGAGCCATCTCCCAGCCCATCCCAGTCCTTTTTATTGTTTTTAATCTTCAAACAGTGTCTTGCTAAGTTGCTCAGGTTACTTTCAAAATTTGATCCTCCTAAGTCAGCCTCCCCAACGTGGAAGTTTAACAGTTGTGCAGCATCACACCTGGCTAGGAAGTTCTTCTTGCTGAGGAAAAACAACGTCAGGCATCGAAACTCAATGATAGATGAGGAAGGTGTGAAACTTTCAGGTGCTTAATTACCATGTCCTTCTTGCAAGCTCGATACATGTAAAGTCAAGCTATCTGGGCAAATACATCCTTACTCTGTGCTTTAGTGGAAGTTTTAAAAGGTTTTAGAAGGTTAAAAATAGCTACATTCATTGCTAACTATAAACAATTATTTTTTAGAAGTCAAATATAAATGACTTATTTTGGATTAACCACACCAGTATTTTCCTCCATTAGCCAAGACAATTGACAATAAATTACATAAACTTATATGTGTCATTTATATTATAATAGAGCATAATTACGTAAAAACAAATCAATTTAAGGGAGCAGTTTCGCTACACACAAATTCATTGAGGTTATGAATTCTGCCCATATTGATATAAGACATAATTAAACACATACTTTGAAAACACATGCTGTAACAATTCAGAGTGCCTTTTTACTAAACATCTTTTGCTGCTTTCTTACCAATCACCTGAAACATAGAAAATAAATATAAGGGCACAACAAAATTAGTCTTGTTTCCTTCATTTTGTCCTGGCTTGCCTTTTCTTTTGGTTTCTGCTTTTCCTCTCCTCTTGAGTGGACAACCTCAAAGAGGGTCTTCAAGAAATTTAGAATAAGCAAATAAACTGAAACTGAATACTTCCTTCTGTGCCTTGCTGGCCCAGCTGTTGCAGTTTAAATCTGCTTTTTCTCTGTAGGTTTAGGGACTGAATTCTTATGAAATCAGTCGCTGCAAGGATTCTGTTCTGTTCTCTGGTGAAGACTTTCTCAGTAGTAAAACCCTCTCTGGCCTTTGTTAGTCTCACCACTCACTCTCAAAGAGATTCACTCTTGGTGGAATTGCAAATCTGTGAATTCATCCTACAGATTTGTCACTTGTAAGAAAATATTTGGAAAGTAGCCAGTGAGAGATGAGAGCATTTAATGAATGCATTCCCCACCACCACTTGAACAAAAGCCACAAGTGCCCTACAATTAAAAACAAAACAAAACCCAGAAAAAAGAAAAAGAAAAAGAGAGAGAGAGAAAAAAAAATCCTTTCCACATCTTCCTGGCAGTGACCACATTGTGATGCTTGCCAGCAAAATATGTTTCCGGTATAATATTATAGTTGACTGTTGACAGTCACTGCTAATGTCTTACTGGAAAGCTTTGGTTTTTTAAGAAAAATCACTGAAATTTGAATATTAAAATAACAGCAGCCAAGGGTATTTTTTTCTTGTATTTTAGGAAAGGGTCTACAGAGTGTTCAGGGTTTCACTATTAGATTGAACTCTAATGATCTGCCTGTTTGCAGTCTACCAAGAGGTGGGAGAGTGGTACACACGCGCACCACCACACCCAGTCTCAATTGCTGTCTCAGGGCGTGCCGGGGTGGGGCCAGGGCGGCAGGCCCAGAGGATCGAACCCCGGTCTCTGCCCAAGTGTACTTTTTTTAACTAGGTAAATAGCTCTTATTTTTTTCCCAAATATCTGCAGCAGTCTCTCAGTTCACAAACTTAGTTCCTTCTAGGATTGTGGGGAAGATGGCCCTGGTCGTGTTTATCACCTGGTGCAGGGTTCACGAATGGGAAGAAAATGTTGTCAAACACTTTTGTTCACCTACTGAGTGTTTGTGAACCGAGGCATCATAGTATATCAAGATTAGACTATTCCTGGTGTCAGTCTCCTCTAGGTCCCCTCCACAGGTAATCTTACCTAATCTCTTGGTTTGAAATATCACTTAAATACCAGTCACCGCCAAATTTATATCTACAGCTCAAGCGTCTGCAACATTCGGACACCTCGTGTTTACCATCTTTGAATCTGAGCTCTTGAAACAATGACAGTGAGAAGCAATGAACTTCTCACTGGTATCCTTGTCTTGGTTTCTAAATACTACTTTAAACTAACAGAAAACCTGACTCCCTAGAGAAGTGGCTGATCCCAAGTATGGTATAGACAAAGTACAAGATGAGCCCGAAGCATCTATGGCTAGACAAAATAAGAAGATTAGAGAGATATATAATGTGATATAATGTGAGGTATAGTTTTTATATATGTATAAATTCATATATATATATATATATATATATATACATTCACAGAAGCTATGATCACATTTAGGGTAATTTATGCAACAAAATAATGCTAGTAATAGATTACAAACCACAGCAAAAACTGAAACAAAACAGGACTCTATACCAATATAAATAATTCAACAGATAAATGAGAAGAGAATGCTCATGCAATGATGTAAGTAGAAGGAGTGATAGAAATGGCAATTATCATTTGGCAAGCACTGCAGTAATAATTGTTATCTACAAGTGTCATTAAGAGGTGCTGTAATTAGTGGGCAAGAACAGGCCATGGAAAAGTTTCTGCATACTGCCAGTGTCTTCCTATAAGATGCCACCAGGAAAGGGAAAAATGGCAACTTCACAGTGGAGAGACTGAGCGCTCAATTCACGCTGCTGGGAGATGTATCAGTATGTCTGATGGGTCAAGATGGCATAGCACCACATTTGTGCATTCTTACCAAACATTCATAACCTGAATTTGGTTGTAAGAAAACCTCAGTCATCTCAAACTGAAAGACATTTTATTCTTCAAAAGTGTCAAAGTCATGAATGATAAAGAGTGAGAATCTGTTCCAGATTGAGACTGTTAATAGCATATCATTAATTAGTAATTGGTGCTAATTATTATTATTATTTTTTATTATTAATATCATTAATTGGTGTTTATATCCTGATGCTGATAATTGTGCATTGGCTACATGAGATTTTATCATCCGGGGAAACTCCGTGAAGGCTTTGCACAATTTAATTGCAATATTTTTGTAATTTTTAAGAAGTCTGAAAGTATTTCAATTGAAGTGTTAGGTTTTTGGTTTTTTTTTTTGGTGGAACCAGGGATTGAAATCAGGCCCTTGCACTTGCCAGGGAAGTGCTTATTCTACTGAGCCATCTCCCCGGCCCAGTGTTAGATTTTTAAAAAGTCCTGAGCTCTTAATCTCACCCTATCCCACTCTGGTCCATCTTTCATCTTCTTCATTTCTGCCATGGGAATTTCCCTGTTCTTACCTAGGTGGAAAACTTTAAAGTTGTTCTCTATTCCTCTTTGTGCCCTCACCAGTCAAATCCACAGGACAAGGAGCTCGGTAGGTGATATCTTCACGTGTGTCCAGAACTGAGCCACATCCCAGCACCTCTGCCGAAGCCCCTCCAGTGCAAACCCTGTCAGTGCTTTCCTGGATTGCGTGACAGCTTTCTGTGACCTCCTCCACCTGCTCCTCTTTTCATAGCTTTTAGGCAGTGATGGTGAATCTTTTTAGAAACAAAATGTAAACTGCAACCCAAAACCCACTCATTTATCTCAAAGTGGCAACACTGCAAGTAAATACCGTTCTGAATACTGAGGTTATTGTTTAGAATAAACAACTCAGACATACACTTTTGTCTTAAAAGAAAAACAACACAGGTGCCATAGTTGCACCACCTCCCCCAATTGTTCTTCAGAGTAAAAGCCAAAGTCCTAACTCTGACCTCGGAGGCCCTAAAGATAGTGCTGCTTTCACTCTGCACAGGTTTTACCTCCTCTGTTCTTCTCCTTCCATCTCTGTCTTTCCTTCTGTCTCCCCATTGGATCCACTCTGGTTGTCAGGGATGATTTTATCTCAGGGCTTTTTCACTGGCTTGTCTCTTTTCCTTGAATGTTTTTCTCTCCATAGTTAACATCTTCATCCTTTTCAACTATCTTTTTTATTTTGAGACAGGGTCTTATTATCTAGTTGAGGCTGGCCTTGAACTTACTATGTAGCCCAGGTTAGCTTTCACTTCTTGGTGATCCTCCTATCTCAGGTCCTGGAGAGCTTGGATTGAACACATGAGCTACCACACTCAGCTCTTCATCTTTTTTCTTTCTTTCTTTCTGTTTTTTTTTTTTGTTTTGTTTTTTGTTTTTTGTTTTTTTTTTTGTATTTTAGGGAAGGGTCTACAGGGTGTTCAGGGTCTCACTACTAGATCAGAATAGTAGTGATCCACCTGTTTACAGCCTCCCAAGAGTGGAGATTACAGGCACGTGCCACCACGCCCAGTCTCTCTTCATCTTTTCTTAAAGGTAAACTTTAGTAACTTGGGGGCCATCTTTATTAGCTTTGAGCGTACAACAGAATTTTTCCCTCTACCTGCCATCAGGTAAACTTTATGAATGCGGAGGTGCTCTACCACTAAGCTAGATCCCTCCACTCTTTTTCAAGCAGTGGAAAAATCTGATCAAGAAAGCAAAAGTGAAGAGTGGGAAGGACTGGAATATAGCTCAGTGGCATAAGCACCTGCCTGGCAAGAGGCAATGTCCCAAGTTCAATCCCTCGTACCACCAAAAAAAAGAAAGAGAATTCTCCAAACCTCAGACAATGCCCTTTCTGAGTTCAATCCCTGGTACTGCAAGAAAAAAAAAAAAAAGAGTGAGAGATAAACTGGCTCTGCAAAGTGAGACTGGGCCAAGTAAATAGAAAAAGAGTTTAAAAGGAAAGATAAAAGTACACACTGTGTCTGGGAAGCACACAGTAGGCTATTATGGAAAGCTATGAGAGCTTTCTTCCTCTATGATTCATGTATGTATGTATGTATGTATGTATGTATTTAGTACAGGGTCTGCAGGGTCTCACTACACAGATTGAACTCATAGTGATCCTCCTGTTTTCAGTCTCCCAAGTGCTGGGATTACAGACATGAGACACCACGCCCAATCTCAGTTTTGCTCTGGGGGCGGGGCCCGCATCACAAGGCAGGGGTTGAACTCTGGTCCCCGTGTCTGCCTATGCAGGTGCTTTAATCCGCTGAGCTATCTGGCCCACCCTTCTTTATTTTTGAGACAGGGTCTCACTATGCAGTTCAGGCTGGTCTTGAGCTCACTTTGTAGGCTAGGTTGGCCTTGAACTCACAAGATCCTCCTGCCTCAGCCTCCCAAGTGCTGGGATTATAGGTGTGCACCACCACACTTGGCATCTATTTTTTATTTTTATACGAGGTCTCTCAAAGTTGATGGGGTTGACCTCTACATATGATCCACCTATCTCTAAGAACCTGGGATTTATAGGCATGTACCACCATGCTGGGCTTAAACTCTTCAGAGGATAGAGCTCTTTGTATGTTTTGTTTCCTGTACATTTAAAATAGTCCTTGGCATACTTTTATAGGTGCAGTAAGTCTATTATTATATAAATTATACATATAGTTAGATAAATATGTTATCATTGAGCCATGTATTACTGAAGGACAGAGGAAAAAAAAAAACTGTCTCCCACTGATCCTTATAAGTAATCAGGGAGTTAGACACAAGATGAAAATCACTGTTATTTGTAATCATTAGGAGAATATATGACAAGAGAGGCCAGGGAGATAGCTCAGTGGAATAAGTGCTTGCTTGGCAAGTGCAAGGTCCCGAGTTTGATCTCTGGAAAACAGAAAGAGAGAGAGAAAGAGAGAGAGAGAGAGAGAGAGAGAGAGAGAGAGAGAGAGAGAGAGAATGCATATATAATAAGAATTTTAGCCACAACTTTTGGCTACACATGATAGAAATTCACCCCAATTAGGGTAAGAAAAAAAGTAGAGATTTACTTGTTCCTAAGATTGCACACTAAGAAGTGCGCTTGCTCCAGGTGTGCCGGGAATGGGGGCCTGACTGCTGCCTTTGCAACTTACCGTTCTCTCCTCTTACCATTCAATTCTGCTTTCCTTAGAAACAGCTTTGGTTTCAGGCAGGTGTTCCCCTTATGGTGGCCCTGGATGCTCCAGCCTCAAATTCCTGCAGTTGACAGTGCGCCCAGAATTCGCTCTGGCCTGGTGTGGGTTACACACCCTGTGGCAAGGACATGTGGTGCTCTTCTGGTGCTGGTCTGGGCCACAGACCACTTGTACAACCTCTAAACCATGTGTACAGAGACTGGGGAAGCGAAAAGATAAAACTAGTTACAAAACTGAACCAAACCTGTTTGTGTACGTCGACAGATTAACTGGTATTAGAAGTACAGCACTCTGACCCCTAGTGGTTACATAACCCAGACATCATTCAACATTCATCTAAAGACATCAGAAAGCTATTTATTAAATCATGCTTTCCCATTATCTTTTATCAGTTTATTTAAGAGCATCAGCATCCATCTTTTTTATCCTCTACACTGAAGTATTCATCCACTTGAACAAAATATCTTTTTTTCTTCAAATTATCTTTTTCTTAAAATGTATTAGTACAGGGTCTACAGAGTCTCACTACACAAATCGACTCATAGTGATCCTCTTGTTTTCAGCCTCCCAAGCGCTGGGATTACAGGCCCGTGCCCCCATGCTCAGTCTCAATTGCCATATCAGCATGCCCTGGGGGCAGGGTCCGCACAGTGTTCCAGGGATCAAATCCTGGTCCCTGCATCTGCCTAAACAGGTGCTTTAATCTGCTGAACTATCTGGCCTACCCTTTCAAATTATTTTTTTTTTTTTTTTTTTTTTTTGGCGGAACTGGGGATTGAACTCAGATCCTTGCGCTTGCCAGGGAAGCGCTTATTCTATTGAGCCATCTCCCCGGCCCTCAAATTATCTTTTGACATATTTCTTTTTGTCTATTCCTTCTCTCGCCATCTTGCTTCATGGGCTCATTCAATACTTCAAAAAAAAATTCCTAGAAAACTATTATAACTCTTCGGTGTCCTGCTGGGAAACTTTATTCTCAATTTAATTGATTAGATCCGATCTGAATCATAAGGTACAGCATTGATTTTCATGTGCCATCTGCATATATTCTGGTTTACAAATTAGAGTAGGTTTGCTTTTCTCATGTGCAATGGAAGACTAATATAAACAACAATATATTTATAATGCAAGATGACTTTAACTCTAAAGAAATTAAGATTATTTACCCTTGTCATCTCTTATAAGAAATAGATTAACCTGCTTTAAATTCCACTAAATTTATCTAATGTTCTACATAAAGTTTTATGTATACTTCTCGTCACTTTTCAGTGACTTAAATGCATATATTGTTTCTCACAGAAAAGATATCATTTGGCATAAGTTTGTAAGTACTATGACTAACTGTTTAAAGCATAAGCTAAATCTAAAGATTCAAACCTATTTTTTTTCCTTTTTTTATGTATTTGGTACAGGGTCTCACTATGCAGGTTGGACTTATAGTGATCCTCGTGTTTTCAGCCTCCCCACTGCTGGGATTACAGGCATGTGCTACCATACCAGGTCTTGGTGACTGGCTCAGCATGCCTAGGGGTGGAGCCTGCACAGCATGTGGTGCTGGGGATTGAACCCTGCACCCTGTGTTTGCCTAAGCAGGCACTTAGTTCACTGAGCTGTCTCACTGGTCTGCAAACCTAAATTTTAATGATATTCTCATTTTATTTTTTCTTGATCAGTCACTGAGATAGTAATTCCCTGAATTAGTTTTTACTTATTTATTTTACTCTTTTGGTGTTGAGATGTGGTGTTGCTGTATAGCTCAGGCTAATGTGAATTTACCGTGTATCCCAGGCTGGCCTTGAACTTGCAAAATCTCCTCTCTCACCTTCCCAAGTATTTGGGCTACAGAGTGTGGCACTACTCCTGGTACTGATTGTGTTATTTATTTGTTTGTTTGTTTATTTATTTAGTGGAACTGGGGATTGAACTTAGGCTCTTGTGCTTACCAAGCAAGCACTTATTCTACTGAGCTACCTCCCCAGCCCCATGATTGTGTTATTGACCATATTTGTTTCTTTAATTTTCACCATGAACTCTAATAAAAAACTTAAATCTCTCTGAAAGCATAAAGATTTTATTCTACAACACTTATCTTTATCATTCTTTTATTTTTCCTTATATTTATTCTCTTATTTGAAAATTTGTATTATTGATAATGAAATATAATTTCTTTCTTTTGACGTATTCATACAGAGTTGTTAATCAAGTGAAGTCAGTCTACCTAAATTTTAGGTTTTTTCACTATATAAAAAAAGAATAAAATAGCAGTACTCTTAATTTATAGGATTACTTATACAGTCATTGTGATGAATATATACAATTCACATAGAGGACTTAATGTTGTTCTTGGCACACATTTATAAATGCTCAAAAGAAACTGTCAGCTTTTTTTTTTGTTACTTTATAGATTCATTTACATTTTTAATGTGTCTGTACATATGGATAAGTCTGCATACTACTAAATGTTCATTAAGCTTTAATGTTAAATTTTGGGCTGAAAATCAGGAACAAGATCAACTACATTTTTATGAAGCTTATGATGTATTTTGAGAAGTAAAGTGCAAAGCCCCAAAATTTATAAACAAAATGTTGTTTAGACACCTAATAGAGTATTATTCAGTTTTAAAAGGAAAGAAATTGTGACATATATCACATCATGGGTGAACTGCAAGTACAGTATTTTAAGTGCAATAATCCCGTCACAAAAGGGCAACCAGGGTATGGGTCTACTGATGGGAGATATCTAGAAAAGTCATTCACAGAGGTGGACAGATGAAGGTCATTTTCCAAGGAACAGGGAGAAGAAGTAGGAAGCTAGTGCTGCATGGTTAAGGTCATGGTGTGAAAGGATGAAAGGTTCTACAGACTGATGGGGTGTATTACAAAAATGAATACACGTAATGTCACTGAATGATAAACTTAAAATAATTAAGGTGATACATTTTATATTAAATATCACAATATAAAAGAGGGCTGGTGAGATAGCCCCGTGGACTAAGCACCTGCCTGGAAAGCAGAGAGACCTGGGTTCAATCCCCAGCATTATATGCCATGCTGGCCTTATCCCTGGGTATGCTGAGCTGGCCACCGAGACTGGGCATGGTGGTGCACACCTGTAACCCCAGCACTGGGGAGGCTGAAAACAGGAGGATCACTGTGATGAGCTGCGTAATGAGACCCTGCACTAAAAAAGAGTTAAAACAAATATTATCATAAATTTGTTAGGTCGTTAGAGCTGTTAGATTGTTGAATAAGTTAGATTGTTGAACAAAACATAAAGTTTATTTTTATAATTTATTTTTCAATAAATAATACTTTTACGAAAGAGTACAGATATAAAATTATATATGGGGAAAAGTACATTTCCCTTGAGCTACCTAGTTCCTTTCCCTAAAAACGACTCTAATCAGTTACTTATATAACCTATGGTATATCCTACCTATACCATAGTCTAGTTAATATATACAGCATTGTATACATTATTGTGCAATTTGTTTCTTCCACTTAAGGAAAAAACCCTTGAAAAGCACATTAAAGTCAACTCCATTCTTTTGTTTTTAAACAGTTGTACAGATATTATGAATATATATTCACCAACTCCATACTGAGGAGGAAGAAACGGGTTCTAGTCTTGACATCACAAAAAACGCTTTGAAAATATTTGGGACATATGTCATTAGTGTAAGTTAAGTTCCTAGAGATAGGATCACTGGCTTCTCAAAAGATTTAGACTCCAAGTGTCTAAAGAGATGGAGTTTATGGGGAAGGTGCTTGTTTTAGTCACTTTTACTAAGAGCTTGCAAACATCTTTGCATCTTCTTCCAACATGACCATGAGCCACTAAGTCTTGATGATTTTACCTCCTCCTCTTCCACTCCTGTTTGTCCTCCCATCTCCTTCCTCACAGCCACCAGCTCAATTTAGGCTTTTGCTATTCACATCTAAAGTACTATCTTCCAACTCATTTTCCTGAGAGAATAATCTGCTCAGACATTTCATGCTGCCTAATATATCCAGGATTAGATCTAAGGTCAGTATTTTAGCATACGAGGTTTTCCTTAATCTGCTCCCTGTACTTCTTCCCTCTAATACTCCCCTCCCATCATCCAGTTTTAATCTTTTTGTTTTTCTAAAGTAGAATAGTCCACAGTTTCACGTGCTCATGAATTTGCTCTCTCTCTCCCAGCCTAGAACGAATCCATTGACTTCCCTAGCTTTGCCTTTATGTCCTATCATTTGTCTTGCACAGTTAGATCTGTTTTCTACCAAAATCATTCCTGTGAAGCAGCCTGAAACAAGAGGGGACAGTTTTTTTTCTCTCTTATTACTCTAGTGTCCAGCATGGCATATCCAACGTGTCACTGGATGCAGAGTCAATGAAATTTTATCACCTGAACTCAACTAGGTCTTGGGGAAAAGGAGTAGAGCCATTCATTCACTCATGAAAAAATGGTGACTGAAAAAGTATAAGGTTAGGTGCTAAGCAATGGGATTACAGCCAAGAAGAAAGTAACCCAGAGCCTACTTTTTGTGTATAGAAAGAGATGGGAACAACATAAGCACATAATTCAAATTCATCTGAATTAAGTACTACAGTATATCCCTGGCCACAGTTGAGATTTTTTTTTTTTTCTGGGCACAGATAATCAAAGAAAAAGGTAGCATTTTAATTAAAGGAACACTTGGAAAAGTATTTGCCAGACAAGGTAATTGTCCAAAATCATGGTGACACCAAGGTGGAGAACAGAATATGTAATTACTGACTCCCTTGCACAGGTTATTTCTTCAACTTTTTAAACTGGAGATAGTCTTCTGGCAAACTGAAGGTCAAAGAGTGTCTTGGGTAAAGAATAATAAACTATTGAGATGATATAAGTAGAGCAAAGGTTCAGAATCAGTATACTCCACATTTTTTTTTCCCCTCTCTGTATTTGCTTAACTGCTTTCTAAGTATTAAAGAAAAATTCCACAATGTTCTCAACCACTTTTGGCGTTAAATAACTTATAGTACCAACTGTTCTTTCTGTGTCTTTTTTTTTTAACAGAAGTTTGAGGAAGTTAAAAACAGGTTCTTGGGCTGGGGAGATAGCTCAGTGTCATAAACACCTTCCTGGCAAGCGTTAAGGTCCTGAGTTCTCTCCCCATACCTACTCCCACCCCCTAAAAAATCCAAAAACAATCCCCCCTCCCCCCCAAAAAAAATCTAGGTTCTTTGGGATTGAGGCAGAACAGATTTAGCCCAGGGACCAATTTTACTACAGATAAAATAACTTCAGGCAAGGACTGTACTGAAACTCTAAGGCTCCTATTTCCCTACATGGAAAGTAAACTCCAGCTGTAATTAATAGCCAGTCATTACCATCCTCATGGCCAGTGTCATGCAGATTATACCTTACTATTCTTTTGCTCTGTGGCTATCCTGCAAAGGATGGTAAGGCAAAGATTGGCTGATTGGGGCTAGCATTTTTGATCTCTACTTAGGGCTTATTTTTAGGGAACTACGGGTATCTCTTTTGTAAAGTAGAAATACTAATAATACATTGTGATGTCCATGTAGTAATTAACACGGTATCCGACACATTGTAAGAGCTCAGTAGAAGTTGGCTATTAAGAGAATCTAAGAATCCTAGGACTTGGAGAATCTGTGTTCGACGTTTACAACCAAAGGAATTTGAGAGAAAAAAAAAATCAGTACTAAACAAGAACTCGTGCTTCTAGTAATGACGCAATTTGCTCCCTCCCGGCCACCGTAGCAGAGCATGCGTAAACAAACGTGGCGGGACGTGTGTGTCATGGCGCGCTCCATCTAACCTGCAGTTTCCGGCAAGTGGCGTGTTGATTTCTTTCACTTTGAACTGTTTTGTTATTTCCCGACTGCTGGGTAAGAGTGGCAAATGGGGCAGTGTGGGGCAGAGTGTGGCCAGAGCTCCTTTTACGGCCAAGCCTTGTTTCTGCAGGGTTAGCCTTTCTCGGGCCGATCGCTCGTCAGTCTCCGCAGGTAGGAGGCTCGCCCGCCGGGCTGGGGAGGTCGGAGCCGGCAGCCGCGGGAGCGAGGCCGGGACTCGGCCCGGGGGCTGCCGCCTGTCAGGAGCTCCTTCCTGTGGCAGGACTGGACCTCGTTGTGTGAGTTGGGCAGTTGTGCGGCGTGACGAGGCTCGCGCGGCGCAGCTTTCGCGGAGCCGGGTGTTAGCCGGACGTGAGCCGAAGTTGGGCAGCTGCCTCGCCTTTTCACTTGTTGGGCTCCTTTTGTGGAAAAAAAGCCTCGGTGACTCCCGGTCGAGGCGTCCGCGGGGCGGGGGCGGGGCGGGGACCGGGGCGGTCTGACCGCGCCCTTGCCGTGGTCGCTGCGGTGGCGGCGGCGGCGTCCTCCGTGCGTGCGCAGGGGCTGCGGTGGTGGGCGGCCCCGGCCGAGGGCCCGGCGGGGGCAGGGCTGTGGTGAGGCTGAAGCGCGAAGCAGCGTGGCACGTGAACGGCGAGAGCCGCATCTCCTGTGGGTCGTTGAATGAGTCCTCAAGTGGTCTCAAGAACGAATTGGCCGCCAGCGTTTTTCAATCAGTTTTCATTTTCCAGACTCCTCTTTCACGAGGGTGTGAGGCTCATTGGAGATAAACACGGCGCTGATTTGTTTTAAACCTTTTGTGTTTGAGGGGCATGTTACACAGCAGAACATACAGAAAAGTAACTGAGTATCTTGGAAACTTTTCATGGAAATGCTGTGGATTCCATGCCACCGGATCCAAGAGGAATTTTCATTTACTGTTGTTGTTTTGTTTTTTCCTTTCCTGGCACTGACCGTGCCCACCTCCGTAACATGCTCTTTTCCCTTGCCGTCTTTGGCTTGTTTGTTTTTTTCTCTTGTGACCGCTGCTTAATCGCCATTACAGACTAGTTCCCCTTGGAGTTCTCAAGGCTCAGTTCTTTACCTTTTCTGTTTTTTCTTTTTCTCTTTCAGTGATCTTTTGATTCTATTCATCCTTGTGAGGGCAAGATGATATATTATTGTAGTTACAATTTGCCTTTCTGTGATGGGTAATGATTTTGACATCTTTTCATGTTCTTATCAGTCATTTTTATGTATCTTCAAGATATGTCTGCTCAAATCCTTTGTCAGTATTTTAATTTGTGGTGTTTGTGTTGTGAATGTTAGATCTTTATCAGATATGACAGTATTCTATACAATGTGTGGGTTGTCTTTTCTCTTGTTTGCAGCATGAAATTGATGAGTAATGTGTTTTTTGGTTGCTTTTACTTTTGACACCTTGAGAAAGTGTAATAACTGAGAAATCAGTGCCTACTCTAATTCCTTGAAGATTTATAAATGTTACTTAGAATTTCATATGTTAGCTCTTATCTGTGATCCATTTTGTATTAATTTTTGTGTCTGATGTGAGATAGGGCTCTTTTTTTTTTTTTTTTTTTTTTGGCATGTGCCTATTTTTCTAAGCACGATTTGTTGAAAAGACTATTCATTTTTCTATTCAGTTATCTTTGTGCTTTTTAAAAAGTCATCTGACCCAGGAATGAATTTTTGACATGCATTCTAGATGATGATAATCCTGTTGGTCATAGAGCCACATTATGAAAAACACTACTGTAGGACATTGACTTACAATTCTGGCTACACCCATGAGAATTACTAGAAAGTGTTAAAAGATATTGATTCCAAGGCTCCATTTGGAGAGGTTGATTTAGCTGGGCTGGTGCTCAGTCATTGGTAATTCTCTCTGTCTTGTCTCTCTCTGTCTCTGTCTTTCTGTCTCTGTTTCTCTCTCTCTTGCAATTGCTGAGGCTTGAATCTGTTTTTTTTTTTTTTCGGAACTGGGGATTGAACTCAGACCCTTGCACTTGCCAGGCAAGCCCTTATTCAACTGAGCCATCTCCCTGACCCCAAACCAGTTTTGATGGTACTTTTCTAAAGCTTCTCAGGGGACCGGAATGAGCATTGAAGACTGAGAATCATTGCTGTTGGACAGTCGTAGTTCTTGATTTTATTTTTTATTGTATATTTTTGAGACAGGGTCTTGCTGTGTAGATGGCTTGTCTCACTTTTCCGGTGCTGGAATATAGGCATGCACTGCCACCCCCAGCAGAATCTTTGTTCTTAGTAGGGTGTTGGTAATGAATTAGAAATGTTGGTATACTAGGGAGCACAAAATTGAAAAGAGACCAAGGTTCTAATTCTAGCTTTGTGTACAAATCCTTTAGTGTCTCTTGACTCTGTTTCTATAAATAAGAAGCTCAGCAATGTTCTCTGCTTTCCTGACTCTTAATTATCTGTAAGTTGGCTGTAATGGACATTTTTTAATCCCATTTTTGCATTCTGTTTTCTTTTGGTAGGTCTACATACAATTGTGTATGGGATGCAAAATTTGTGTCATTCTTAGAAAAATAAAGCTTTTAGTAACACCTAGACTCACTGATTACCTGATTTTAAAGCCTTTCTCATTTAATTAATAAACGAATAATGATACAAGGAACACAGAGGATTATGTTTTTATTTCAACTTTCTGCCAGTGTAAGAATTTCCTCCTTTGTCATAGACTAGGTAATTTCATCTTAAACATTATGTTTGTTCAGTCAGTAAATATTGTACACCTGTTGTGTGCTGGGGATTGTTAAATGTGTTGAAGGGATACTAGGAAATAATACCTTTGTGCTCATAGAGCTTGTGTTGTAATGAGAAAGACACATGCAGCTATGTATATGGTGTCAGGTGGGTAAGTTCTGTGTAGAAAAGTAGAGCATAAAGCAGGGTTACTGGGAGTGTATGGGCTTGGGTAATGCGGTTATTTTAGATAAGCTAGCTAGGAAAGGCCTTTGTAAGCCTATGTCATTTGAGTAGAGAAGTGGGCAGCAGGCCATCCAAATATCTGGGGTGCTGATATTCCAGAGGATGAATACCAACTGTGAAACCCATGGAATCAGTCACTTAGCTTACTCAAAGTATCTCCAAGGTCGCCATAGGTACATGGTACATTTGGGACAGTGGGAGGTGAACAGGGTGGTAATCTGGCCCATATGTTGTTAGTCTGTGTGATCTAGAGTAAAAAATATTGAGACCCTTCAAGGTGCTGGCTATCATTCTGTGCACCTAAGAAAAAAAGTGAAAACATACAAAAAGCCTTATCCTCAAGAGATATATATTTTAGAAGAAGAGACTATAAAAAAAAAAATCTGCTTAAGCAGATGATAAAATGCTATGGCTTAATAAACAAGGCAGAAGGGCTGGGGATATTCTTAGTGGTAGAGCACTTGCATAGCACACATGAGGCCCTGTGTTGAGTCCCTAGCACTGTGACGACAACAACTACCCAAGGCAGGGAAGGAGAATAGAATATGTGTGTGTGCGTGTGCGTGTGTGTGTGGTATTGGTGCAAGGCCTAATGGTCATACTTGAGCTAAGTCCCAAAGGGCTTAAGTGAGTTGGTGGATGGCCTTAAGGTGAAAGAAAGGAATTGGGAATGATTCTAGGATTTTTTAGCCTACACAGTGATAAGGTTGGGATTGTCTTAAATAATGGGGAGAGTTTTGAGAACATCTAGTGATATAGGGAGAGGATCAGGAGTTCTGTTTTTGATTTTTAAAGTTTGGAATAATTATTGGACATTTAAGCTTGGGTGTTCTCTAGGCATTTGGACCTGAATGTGAAATTCAGAAGTCTGGGACTGGTTATATAAGGATACAGTTGGTATTTCAAAGCTGTGGGCCTGGGTGAGATCACTTAGGGAGCACCTGTAACTAGAGAAGAGTCCCTGTCGTGGAGCCATGGGGCCATTCCTGTACTGAGAAGTTGGAGTGATGAGGAAGGAGCTGAGGAGACTGAGGGGTGGCTAATATGGTGGAGGAGAATGAGAGGAGGGTGATGTCCTAGAAGCCCACAAGAAAATGCCTTAGGGAGGGAGTGGTCAGTGCTGTCAAATGCTGCAAATCATATCACCTAAGGCAGGAGCTAGGTGTTTGTTATTATTAAACGCCCTAAAAGGTTTGCCATTATTGATTAAGGTGACTGAAAATTGGTCATGCTATACTTCATTGGAAGTCATTGAAGTCAGGCAGATTTCACAGTGTGTGTCTGTATGACAGACTTTCTTTTTTTTTTTTTTTTTT
>NW_004524695.1:7303555-7317332 GCF_000260255.1 Octodon degus | reverse complement strand
CCCTTTGTGTCTCTCTGGCAAGATGTTCTGCTCCTGAATCAGCTGGGTGGGTCTTGCCTCTAGCCTCTTTGCAGGGAGTTCTGCTGAAGGGTTCCGTGCTGGGCCTGCAGCCTGGGTCAAATGATGATCCGCGGGCCGGGTCTTCTCACTCACTCTCTGGGCCTGCGCTCAGGGGCTATTCAGGATCCCATCAGGCCCCTGGTCGTCTCAGTCGCTGGGCCTGCGCTCTGGGTCTATTCAGGATCCCTCTGCCCTCGGTCCTCTCACTTACTCGCCGGGCCTGTGCTTTGTTCTATTCAGGATCCCGGGGCCCCAGGTCGTCTCACTCACTGCCGGGCCTGCGCTCTGGTCTATTCAGGATCCCGCGGCCCCGGTTGTCTCCAACCATTCTTAATTGATATTTGGACTATTTCTTTTGTTATCACTCACAATGTAAAGTTAGCTGAAATTTGACACAGGTTATGCACTGGTTCACAGTGCATAATTGTTACAGTTGGAAAGAATATATTACAAGCTGGGTGTTGGTGGCATATACCTTTAAACCCAGCACTCAGGAGGCTGGGGCAGGAGGATCACTGTGAATTTGAGGCCAGCCTGGGCTACGTAGTGAACTCAAGGTGAGCCTGAATTACACAGTGAGACTCTGTCTTTAAAGAAAATAGTATATTGTAGAGTAAGAAGCACAAAAATAAGCCAGTGTGGCACCACTCTGTTCACTGAATGATAAGAATAGCAAGATCTGAGTCCAGCAAATGAAGGGGAGAGTTTCGCAGGAAGATTTTTTTTTTTTTTTTTTTTTTTTTTTTTTTTTTTTTTTTGCGGTACCGGGGATTGAACTCATGTCCTTGCACTTGCCCAGCCAAGCGCTTATTCTACTGAGCCATCTCCCTGGCCCTAGCAGGAAGATTTGAGGCTCACTGAAAATTTTGAAAAGCACTTGGTTTGTGTCTGGATATGGTAATAGAATTATCAGTCAGTGTACTCAGATCTCAAATACATTTTCTTTTTTCTCTAGATAATGCTTTTTTTCCCCTTCTGTTTTGCTTTCTTTTTGTGGTGCTGAGTATGGAACTCAGGACCTGGTACCTGCCAGGCATGTGCTGGACTACTGAGCTACTCCAGTTCTTGTGTGTGTGTGTGTTTTTTTTTTTTCTTAACATTTTAGCATAGTCATAGTTGATTTGCAGTTGTAAAAATTATGCTGAGATCCTTGTATACTTTAAACACGTCCCTCAGTGGTTTCATCTGGTAAAACCATATACAGTATGACCGGCAGGACACAGACATTGATATCCATGGTACTGAATGTTTCCATTCTACAAAGACTTCTCATATTGCCCTTTACAGTCATCCTTCCCTTTTTAAATCCCTAGCAGCCACTGGTCTGTTCTCCATTTCTATAATTTATCCTTTCAAGTGTGCTATATAAATGAAGCCACATAGAATGTAGTCTTTTGGAGTTGACAATCCACTCAGTATGATTTTTCTTGAGCCGCGTACAGGTTGTTGCAGGTGTCATTAGTACCTTCCTTTGTATTGTTCAGTAGTGTTCAGTGGAGTATGTACTAAACTTTAATCACTCCCTCATTGTAGGGCATCAGTTTTTGGCTGTTATAAAGAAATTTGCTATCTATATATAGGCTTTAAAGTGGATATTAATCTTTATTCTTAGATGAGACGTCCGGGGAACAGCTAGTTGCATGATTAGCTCTTTAATAAAATGTCAAGCCCTTTTCCAGAGTGACTGTACCATTGTACATTTCTACCAGGAGTATACGAGTGATCTATTTCTTTGTGTCCTTGCCAGTGTGTGCTCTTTTCACTGTTTTTCCTTCTAGCCATTCTAATATAGAGATGCAGGTGTGTCATGTTATCTCTTTGTGGTTTTGGCTTCTATGTCTTTGGTGGATAATTTTGAATCTTTTTTCATGTGGCTATTTCCTGTGTATATCATCTTGGGTGAAATTTCTTTTATGTTTTTGCCCATTTCTAATTATTTTTTCCTGGTATGTTTTGAGTTCTAGAAACTAGTCCTTTGTTGGCGATGTGGTTTGTAAATATTCTTCCACATTGTAACTTGACTTCTCATCCTCCTACAGGGCCATATTTTGATGACATCTGACTTAGCAATTTTTCTTTTTAAGGACTGAGCTTTAGTTATCATGTATAAGAGTTCTTTACTACCCCTAGGTCCAGAAGATTTTCTCCCCCTACTTTTACAGTTAAGCCTATGATTTATTTTGTGTTAGGTACGAACCCATGCAATTGACCAGACCAGGCATTCTGATGTGAGTAGATTTATTGGGGGCATCGTACAGGCTGGCTGTCTAGTGCACCAAGACAGCACTGGACAAAGTGGGGGGAGCAGGAGACTATAGGATCTTTCAGGGAAGGTGATTGTGGGCTGGAACAGGTACTAATGATGCTGGTGGACATCATTTCCTTCCTTGTGGTTTAATCTTGCTTATGTCAGAAGGAGTGAGCTGAGATCAGAGTACAAAGTGGAGCAGGGTTGGGATTGGGGTTGTTGTAGGTTACCTAGGAAACTAAGGGAGGGATTGTTTGGGCAAGGTGCTTGAGAAACTTTGAGTCCTGACCTATCATCCTAGATTCTGTTTGATAGAAAAAGAGGGAAGAAATCACCTGGCTACTTCCTGCTGAGCGGGGGCATCGTGGGGCCAAGAGTCTGGAGATCAGGGTGAGGAGTTGTCTTCATTGAAGGGGTGTCATTGGAGCAAGACTTGGTAGGAGTAATCTGAGAGAAGTATTTGGTTAAAATTTTGGGTTGTTAATCTGGTGACAGTATTGTGGATGAGAGAAACGAAGCAGGAGGCTAGCATGAGCATAATAGCAAGCCCTGCAAGGGGCCCTAGAAGGGGAGCGAGCCAAAGGAAGACAGTGTTTTATGTAGCAAAGTGTCACACAGAAACAGCTGTGTGTCTATTTTGTGTTGCTTGTCTGGAGGTGTGTTGAACATGTGAGATTGTGGGAAGAGTGGAGTTGTAAAAGGGAGAAATCAATGGCTAAAGGTTTTTTGGGAAGAGGATAGGGGTGTGTGTTGTTGGGTATGGCTGGGATGACTGTGAGAGCAGGCCTTGGAATGGACATGTGTAGGTAACACTTGGTGAGGTTGGTGGTCAGGGTAGAAGCAAGAAGGGAGTCTGATTTGCATGTGTCATTTTATCATGACCGTGTTGAAGGGGAGGAATAAGGAGATGGTGAATGATGAGCTTGAGTCCTCACTGATATTTGGGGGTTACTGGGTATTGGGAAATGGAGGGAAAGGCCATGGTGTCCCGAACCAGTGGGTCAGTCAACTAAGGTCACCTGGGGGAGGAGCGGGGAATTGAAGAGGCGACAAAGGGCAGGAGACGCGAGAAATGGAGACAAGACAGGATTCTGATCAAGTCTCGTTTATTTAGGGGAGATGCTGGGTATATATAGTGGAAGCATAGGGAAATGACATCGGCGGGTAAAAGGCACGAGTAACTAGGCAACCGGCCTATGACAGGAAGTCTCGGCTCTGGGGGGGGTGTCAGCAGGTATCTAGGCAACGGGGGAAGGTGCAACCCCTGGGGCATAGCACGTGATTCATGGGGAATGGGCAAGGTGAGAAGGACCATAAACTTAACTCAGCAGGGGAATAGAAACTTAAGAAAAGGGCTGACACTATTATAAAATGGATACCAGTTAATGGCTTCCCACACATGGAATCTCTGAAGCACATAAATGTGGGAATAGCATGTGTGACACGAGTGGGACTGAGGGAAGGGGGAAGGAGGAGCTGGCTGTACATTAAGGTTAGGTTTATAGGACAAGCACTGTGGGAAGCCAGGTGAGAGAGACATGGAGCTTTTGAATGAGATCTTTCCCCATGAGAGGTATGGAGTAGGGTGGCTTTGTAAGGAAATTATGAGTAAAGAACAGCATCTGGAGTGAGCAGGGAATGGGCCTGCCGGAAGGCGTCATGTAGGTTGGCCATCAACACCCACTATGGAGACTGTAGATCTAATATAGAAACTTTATTTTTTATTTTATTTTTATTTTTTGTATTTTAGGGAAGCTCCTACAGTTCAGGGTCTCACTGCTAGATCGGACTCGTAGTGATCTTCCTGTTTACAGCCTCCCAAGAGCTGTAATATAGAAACTTTAGAACTCAGGAAGCACACTATATGTGGTGTCCATATCAGCAAGAAAGAGGTTTTTTTTTTTTTTTTAATCTGAGATGTCCAGTGAGACTTGGGACTCTGATAAAGATACCTCAATGTGGGCCATGGACCCCAAGCTCTGTTGTTTCTCATCTGTGGCAAGATCAAGCAGGTCAAGTATTGATGAATCTGGCTGTAACAAGTTTTCCTGTGAGGGCAGGGAATTGGAAGACTTACCTGCTCTCTGGCAGACAGGTCAGCCACATTTTCAGTGACCTTTGAGATTATAGATGGAGCCAAGTCTGCAAGTTGGGGCAAGCTCATTCCCAATGTCCTTCTTTGCCACACTTGCAGGAAGAGCTCAGGTGGCAGCATTGTTTAGGTTCAGCATTGCCTTGCTAAGGTCTTACTTTGGTGGGAGTCCCAAGTGTTACAGCCAAAAAGTTCGCACTTGTGTACAGTTAATTTTGGTCTCTATTATTAGGGGCTACTGGGTATTGGGAAATGGAGGGAAAGGCCATGGAATCTCTGAGGCACATCAATGTGGGAAAAGCATGTGTGGCACGAGTGGGACTGAAAGTGTCTCAGAGTATGTGGTCGACATGGAAAGTCAGGTTAACTAAGTTTCCTTGTGAGGTTTGAGGGCCGAGATTTGTCTTTTTAGCTTGGTGTGAATTTCATGAACAGATTGGGATATAAAATAGGAACTAATGACAGTTGTTTTTGAGGAGAGCAATATACTTGATTATCAAACACCCTGAAATATTAGGTGTGACCAGAGACCTGTTATTTCTTATCAACCGTTAAATTCCTGTTATTAATAGATAGTAGTTAAACTTGTACAAAGAACATTTGACATCAGTAATCATATGTAGTAGTGTTGCTTAACAGTCATGACAGATGATGAGAACATTATCATTTAACTGATGACCTCATGTTGGCTTGACATGAACCTCTTATAAATATCTGGAGCATAAGAGAAAGGTATGAATATATTTAATGTGGTAACTTTTTTATTTTAGGGAAGGGTCTACAGGGTATTCACGGTCTCACTACTACATCGGACTCATAGTGATTTGCTTGTGTACAGCCTCCCAAGAGCTGGGATTAGAGGTGTGCACCACCATGCCCAGTTTCAGTTGCCTTCTCAGTGTGCCCTGGGGGCAGGGCCAGGGCCGGCATGGCAGGCCCAGAGATCGAACACCCAGCCCTTGTGCCTGCTTGCAGGTGCTTTAATCCACTGAGCTATTTGGCCGGCCCCTAATGTAGCAACTTTTATGAGAAAACCTTATTTTATTTAATTTTTTATGTTTTGCAGAACTGGGGATTGAACTCAGGTCCTTGCGCTTGCCAGGCAAGCACTTATTCTACTGAGCCATCTCCCTGGACCCGAGAAAACCTTATTTTAATTTTTTGCTTTTACCAAATTATTAGGGGTGTCCTCTAAGGAGATTATTGGGGGCTCTCCACTGATAAAGGTTGGCCACCCTCTATCTGCCAATCAAGAGTCCTGTCCAACAGTCTCTCCCCATTTTAATGATTTTTGTTTAATTGTAAGTTTATTTTGATATTATTTAAGAGTCTCATGCTCTACTGACTGAGATAGCCGCACACCTGTAATTTTGATATTATTTAGACCAGCTGGTAACTCAGGAGAAAGTCTTTAGAGCTCAAACAAAAAGAGAAACAGCTGTCAACAGAACGACATAAACATATATATATATATATACATGATATGCGTGAATACCCTTACAAAATAAGAGTGCACTCAAATATATTTCTGGCCAGATTAAATTATGATGACCTATTTAAGTTTGTAATTATGAGAGACTACCCAGAAATTTTGTGGGTCAGTTAGCAGAGATCTCTTATAAAAACAATTTGAAAAATGTAAAAACCTCCTATTTATAGTTACCACGTTTGAGTAGGAGCAAGCAAACTGAGCAGAGTATGAGGATTAGGCACATCACAAAAGAGGAGCTCTGACAACTCACATGACCTGGAGTTGCAGGCTGGCTAGAAGGTTGTAAAGGGAGGGCCGGAAGCTGTGACCTAGGGTCTGTCTCTTTGTTGTGGATCTAACAGGAGAATGTCTGCTGAAGTGGCTGAGGGGCAGGGAGAGTGAGGGTAAACAGCAGGCTCAATTGGAAAGGGAAGGATAGGTGGGCTGTTATCCTGCCCTCCATGCCATAGCAGAGGGAGGGGCACTCGCTGTTGGGGGGAAATGTGTTATTAGTTGTTTTTTGTAACTGGAAGAGGATGGTGAGGAAAGGTGGGGGGAGAAGGAGCAAAGAGATAGTGAGGTATCACTTTAGCTCCTGAAAGCTAGAGGTCAGAAGATGAAGCAGTGGTGATATTGTGATGGAATATTGTGATGGAATTTGAGCTGAGTTGGGCTTTAAGACTTGGGGGGTATCCTTAAGGACAGGTGTGGCTGTGTTGCCTCAGAGAATGTGAACACAGTTTATTTTGCCTCAGGACAGAGAAAAATCTAGACGTGGGCCTGCAGTTTTGGAACTGGGAGGGGGAAACACTCATTCTTAGCAGGACACAAGGATAGTAACCCTCTGCCAAGCACCATGGAGACAGCTTCCCCTCAATCTGGGACTAGAAATTTCGGTGGGACTCAGCTCACCTGGACTGGTGTTGAATATAGGCTGGGATCAGCAAATAGACAGGTTCCAGAGGAAAGAAGCCTGGTAGATAGACAGGGGGCTCAGGACTGGGGGGTTTGGCCCCCAGGAGCCTCACATGCTGCCCATCCAGTCACAAGGTGGGCAGTGGCTCAGTAGGGGCTTTGGCTGAGAGGATCTGTTGGGGGCTGTAAGACAGGCAGAGGGAGAAGAAAGCAAGGTAGGGGACTTTGGACTATTTCCCATTGCGGCAGCAAAATTTCTCTAAATTAATGAAGGTATCATAATTAAAAGAGTTCTTGGGGGGCCCAGATAGTCTCATTGTCCAACTTGTATTGTGGCCAGGCTGTTTGACAATGAAAAATTAGGCATTTGACTTTGAGGTCAGAGAAGTCTAAGGGGCCTCTAAGGACAGGTGTAAGACAGTCTAGGACAGAAGAATAGTTGTGAGAGAGTATTGAATTGCCCATAATAGTGAGAAGGGGGTGGTGGTAGTGAGAGATCTTATTGTGAGAGTCCCAAAAAGGGATGTAGAACCAAAGCCTTCAGAGCAGATGCGTTGACAGGACTTTGTAGAGTAGGGCCAGGGCTGGCTGAGAGGAGTAGAGCTGGGAGACCAGCTGTTCAGAGTAGAGATAGTCGTCCTTAGGGAAAAATCTGGATGAAATAGAAAAGGAAAGAGCAGAACAGGACGTCAGTGTTGGAGAATTCCTGTAAGGAACCCTGAAGGAATTTAGAAGCTATTTAGAGTGCTGGCCCAATAACTGAGTGGATTAAAGCACCTGCAAGCAGGCGCAGGGGGCCAGGGGTTCATTCCCCAGCCTGCTGTGCTGGCCTTGCCCCTGGGGCATGCTGAGACAGTGATTAAGACTGGGTGTGGTGGCATGCATCTGTAATCCCAGCTCTTGGGAGGCTGTAAACAGGCGGATCACTATGAGTCCAATCTATTAGTGAGATCCTGAACACCCTGTAGACCCTTTCCCTAAAATACAGGAAAAAAGAAAGAAAATAAATAGAAGCTAGCTATGCCAGGTACGAGTTGAAGGATTCACAGGGGAGAGGGCTGGAGGCAGAGGCAAGTCATCTAGAACGACATTTATCTTCAAGATGTGTAGGGAAGCAAAAGAGAAAATTAAAGTACAGAAAGTGCTCTTGTCTTGGCTAAAGTTGGGAAGGGGGCCTTGGAGACATTCATCGCTGCTAAATTGAAAGGAGTCAACTGTAGCCAGCAAGTCCCTAGGGAGAAATGGCCCTCTTTGTTTTGTTTTTCTAACAAGTTGAACAATGGAAGAGGTTTGAATTTTAAGATGGGTTTAATGAGTGATTAGGGAATACTCACAGTTTTAGGTGTGTAGGTCAGCAAGGGAGGTCTGAGGCTCGAGGTCCATTGAGAAGGGCTGGCGGCAGACCAGGTCAGGGCCCTGGTCGTGAGGGACTGGCAGAAGCCTTGGCATCGGTCCCAGGTTTCAGCAACAAATGTTAGGTATGAACCCATGCAGTTGACCACACACCAGGCATTCTGATGCAAGTAGTTTTTTTGGGGACATCAAGCAGGCTGGCTGTCTAGCAGACAAAGGGGGGCAGGAGACTTTATAGGCTCTTTCAGGGAGGTTGAATGTGGGCTGGAACAGCCAGATCACAGGTGGACATCATTTATCTCCCTTGTGGTTTAATCTTGTTTATGTCAGAAGGGAGTGAGCTGAGACCAACATGGGTCAAAGGGAAGTGAGCTGAGACCAGAGTACAAAGTGGGGCAGAGTTGGGATTGGGGTTGTTGTAGGTTACCTAGGAAACTAATGGAGGGAATGTTTGGGGCAAGGTGCCTGAGAAACTTCGAGTCCTGACCTATCATTTTGAGTTAATTTTTGCAAACGGTATGATCTCAGGCAACTGTTGTGTCTTTTTCCTAGCAATATCTAATTGCTCCAGTGTTAATTTTTGGAAAAGCTCCTTTTTTCAATTGAATTGCTTTTGCGGTGTTGTGAAAAATGAGTAGGACTTATTTATGTGGATCTGTTTCTGGGTTTTCTGTTCTGTTGACCTGTGTTTCTATTCTCTCTCAGCTCTTGATTAGTCTAGCTATCCAATGAGGTAAAATTGGGTAGACCAATTCCTTCTAATTTTCTTTTCAAACTTACTTTACATATATTAATTCCCTTTTTCATATACATTTCTCTTTCATGTTTGCAAAAATATTTTGCTAGAAATTTGATAGTGATTATTCTAAACCTCCATGTTAGTTTGTTCTCGATTGATATTGTGGGGCTTCCTTACTGGTTGGTCAGTTGGTTTGAATGCTGAGACTCCCCAGTTCTCTGACTTCACTCCAAAGGGGTATGTTGGGACACTGTATTATAGGGTGTAAGTCAAGACTGCCCACTCTCTGTTGGGCCTTATGGCTGGCCTGTGTGTATTTGGTTGGAACTGTTACTAAGTTTTTTTTTTTTTAGATCTTGCTAGACTGCCCTTTTCTTAGTTCACCGAAAGAAAGGGGGTGATGGTGTTGTTGGTATCTTGGCATTTTCTAGATTACTGGCTTTTTTTGCTCCTTGTTCTGGATATAGGAAGTAAAAGAAAACCAAGGAACTTATGACGACAGGCCCTGAAGTTCCTAGCCTGCCTGCTGCCTTTTCTCCCGTCTTTCAAGTTGTCTTGTTGTATTGCTGATGTCCAAAGCTTCCCTATTCCTTCCCACAATGTATAGTGTTCTTTCTGGGAGGGATAGGGAAAAGTATATCTAATTTCCTGCAATTGTGTCCTTATTTTCTTTCTTTTTTTTTTCCTGTATTTTAGGGAAGGGTCTACAGGGTGTTCAGGATCTCACTACTAGATTGGACTCATAGTGATTCTCCTGTTTACAGCTTCCCAAGTGCTGGGATTACAGGCCAGCGCCACCACACCCAGCCTCAATCACTGTCTCACCATGACCCAGGGGCAGGGCCAGCACAACAGGCCCGGGGATTGAACCCCTGGCCCCTGTGCCTGCTTGCATGAACTTTAATCTGCTGAGCTATTTGGCCGGCCCCTTATTTTCTTTTTTTGACTAAAAGTTTTGGCTGAATGTAGTAGTGTATACCTTTAATCTTAGCATTTAGATGGCTAAAGCCAGAGGATTGCTACAAATTTAAGGCCAGCCTGGGTTACATGCTAAATTCAAGGTCCACTCAACTATATAGTGAGACCCTGTCTCAAAAAAATTATAAAAATTTTAAACATTCAGGAAAATGTAATAGGTTAATGAACATTAGTTACCTATTTTCTAGTTAAGAGTTGTAAATGTTTTCATGTCTTAATCTTTTTTCCCCCTAGTTTTATTTATTTATTTATTTTTTGCGGAACCGGGGATTGAACTTAGGCCCTTGCACT
Source organism: Octodon degus (assembly GCF_000260255.1). Lineage (NCBI taxonomy): Eukaryota > Metazoa > Chordata > Mammalia > Rodentia > Octodontidae > Octodon > Octodon degus. The sequence continues at coordinate 7,307,185 of NW_004524695.1, read as the reverse complement.
TGCCAGGGAAGCGCTTATTCCACTGAACCATATCCCTGGCCCCCCCTGAGTTTTAAATTATAGATATTATCATACTTCACTTGTAAATTTCAATATGCATTTTTAAAAATAAAAATTTTGAACATAAGGATAGTATTTTATTTTATTTTTATTATTATTTTTTTTTTTGGCAGAACCAGGGAATTGAATTCAGGCCCTTGTGCTTGCCAGGGAAGAGCTTATTCCACTGAGTCATCTCCCCGGCCCCAAGGACAGTATTTTATATGTAATGATTTATAAGGTCTTCATGGTAGCTAATATCTAATTCATATCCTCATTTTACCCTGGTTATTCCCCAGTTGTGTTATAGAGGGTTGGATAAAGCAAGGTCTAATCAAGAACATGAATTGCATTAGTAGTTAGGACTTTAAAAAATTTGTTGATTATTCATCAAGAGAAAATATTCTTTAACCCATTTAGTCATCTTTCATAGTTCAGGAACACAGGTCAATGATAAACTGTTGTGGAACTCCGGCCAAATAAATTTTTTACATTCCAAAGTCACTGTGCTTTGAAGGATACCACCAGCCTTCTTTGTCGCCTCAGAGTCTCTAATGGAATCAGGATTTCTGTAGCAATCTGATCTGCATTTTCTGTCTTCCTTGGTTCAGTCATAGCAAGTGTATAGTGAGCTTCCACCCCAAGGAGATGACGAGGAAGGGTCCAGTAGTATGAAATCCCAGGGGTTTGGTCAGAGGCATATGAGGCTTGGTCAAAGCACTGGTAGTGAGTGTCTTCAGCACCAGTGTCCCTTGTAGATGGTGGAGACTGGTTAGACATTTTAAGTTTACTTTTAATCTTAAAAAAGTCCTGTTTACTTTTTTCTCCATGGTTATTGATTTGTTGAGGAAATAGTTCAGTTGAAAGTTGGAATGTCCTCCCATCAGTAGGAGTTGTGTAGATGTGTATGTTTATCTCCATTTTGTGTAAAATAGAAATTAGATTTTAAAGCCTTGGTTAGATTTTGGCTTGAGAATTTTTTTCATAGGTGATGACGCTATGTTAAGACATTGTCAGAAGCTTATGTTATTTCTAATTTGTTTAATGATAGAGAAGATGCCTTCTGCATCCTGTGATATGCTACTGGATGACATAGAAGATATTGTATCACAGGAAGATTCAAAACCATAGGATAGACATTTTGTAAGAAAGCATGTTGTTCCAAAGGTGCGAAGAAGAAATACCCAAACGTATTTGCAAGAGGAAAGCAGTCCACCAAGTGATAGGTAAGCCTTTTTTCCTTGAAATTACTCAGTTTTCATCCCATGAGAGAAGTTGGCACTATTTAGTGTGGTATGCACAATGTCTCTTTTAGAATCTTTGACCTTTTGATTTGCAGCATAGATTTTATTTGAATAATTTTAAGTTTGGCAAAGTAGTAATTGGTTAAAGTAGATGTCCAACTGGATATTGTTTGAAAGCAGGGCCTAGGACAAATAGGAATCTCTGCTGTATCCGTTCTGCATTACTTCCAAATTAGAACTACAGTATGTGATTCTTATGAGACAGTGGTGTTTTGAATATTTGATTTTTTTATCTTGGTGTTGGTGGTTCTGGGGATTAAACCTGCTAAACTACACCTCCAGCTTTTTAAATTTTTTAAAATTTTGACATAGGGTCTCATGAGGTTGCCCAGGCTGGACTTGAACTTGTTATCTTTCTACATAAGTCTCCCAAGTAGTTGTTGTGTGCCATTGTGTCTGGTGTGACATTTGATCATTCTCAGGAAATTTATGAATATTTAGGGACCAAGGAAAGACATTGGACATGTAAGTTAACTGTCCTGTTTTTGGGGTGTAATGGCACACACCTATAATCTTAGTACTTGGGAGGCTGAGGCAGGAGGAATGCCTTGAGTTTGAGGTCAGTGTAGGCTATCCAGCAAGACCTTATCTCAAAAAAAAAAAAAAAAATTACTGTCCTATTTACACTATTATGTTAGGATACTAGCCTATCAAATTATTTTTTGTGTTAAATTTTTTATTTATTTTAGTGCATGTTTCCACTACATAATGAATACATTTATTGTGGAACTTGGTACATGTACATGTCACTTCTTAATCCTTTGTCCCTCCCCTTTCCCTCCTGCTTCACCCCCACATCCCCTCCACATCTGCATAAAGTCTGCCTTCCTGTTTCCTATCATCTGTCTTTTACTTTGCTCTTTATACTTTTGGCTTCTTATATGAAAGCCATGTAGTATTTAACTGTATCTGATTTATTTCATTCAGCATTATGTTCTCATGATTCAGTCATTTTCCTCTAAATGTCTACAACCAGTGAAACATAACATTGCCAGAAAGGATTATGTGGTTGTACAGTTTTAATAAACCTATAATTTTTTTATCTAATAAATTATTAAAAGTTTTAATATGCTTAATTATTTTGTTTGGAATATTAAGCTTTTGATATCTATGAATTTAAATTTTTCTTATATTTCAGTCACTAGAAGGTATTTAATTCAGGGTAGAGCACTTGCTTAGTATAGGGGAGCCTCTGGGCTCAAACCCTTGTACCACAGAAAACCCACCAAAACCAAATATTCTATGATTGGCGTTTATTAAGCTTGTCTTAAACATGCCCTTAAGATAGTTTTTCTTAACCTATAAATTATTGGGGCAATCTAACTTGAGAATCTTTTTCTTCTTAAAGATACTTCATTTTTTGTAACTCTGTTTTTATAAATGGAATACTTTTAATAATGCTGTGGGGTCACAGTTGTTAATTTTGGAATTGTTTATATCTATACATTTTAAACTAGATAAAGATTGCAACTACTATTAGGATTCTATGAGCAGAAAGATATATTTTTTTCTCTGTTTGCTATTACTGCTAGAACAATTTTCTGTGCTGTTGGTATTATTATACATCTTCCTTTACATGCTTTTTGAGGTACTAGCGGTGGAACCTAGGCTTAACACATGTTAGGCAGGTGCTCTACCACTGAGCTACACCCCTAGCCCTTTTTATTTTGAAGACCCCCTGCCTCATCCTCCTGAAGATAAGATTACAGGTGTACACCACCATGCCTGGTGGCATGAATCTTTTCTAGAAGTTGAATTAGTAGTAGTGTGGTCAGTAGTAGGGCTTAAAAATACAATTCAGAAAAAATGATATTTTTCAACATAGAGATTCTTGAAATTATTTTATCTTCATGTTAGGCTTTTGATGTAATAGCAGGCTTTGCATTAAGTTGGTGCATTTAATGAATGGTTATGAATTAATTGTAGTTTGTTTTTTGGCAATGTGCTTTACAATTAACTACTGGCCTTTGCTTTAAAAAAATCATTTAATGAGACTTACTTTTTGTATTGATTACCCAACAGCACTATTCCAGGCATACAGAAAATTTGGATACGAACTTGGGGTTGTTCACATAATAATTCAGATGGAGAATATATGGCCGGACAGCTAGCTGCGTATGGGTATAAAATTACAGGTAATGAGATCTTGCATGTATTTTGCTGATTTTTTTTTAATTATAAGTTTTAGAAATAGATATTTTATTTTATTTTTTTTTATTTTTTTTTATTTTTTAAATATTCATTTATTTTTATTTATTACATTTATTTATTGTGTGTGTGTGTGTGG
>NW_004524695.1:7301980-7303455 GCF_000260255.1 Octodon degus | reverse complement strand
GCTGGGGGATTGAACCGCGGTCCCTGTGCTTTGCTTTAGCTTAGCTTGTTCTAAGTAGGTTCTTTAGACCACTGAGCCATCTCACCAGCCCCTATGACAGACTTTCATGAGAGAATTATGAATGCGAAATGGACACTGTAAATATACTACCCCCCCCCCCGAACTGGGGATTGAACTTGTGCTTGCCAGAGAAGCACTTATTCCACTGAGCCATCTCCCCGGCCCCGATATACTACTCTTGCAAGGGGCTTGAAGGGTCTTTAAAGGAGAAATGTGGTAGAGCTAAGAGGAGGAAGTTGAGTTTTTTTAAAAACATTTTTTGTCATTTTAATAGAAATAATAGTGTGTTTTCAGAGAGTGATGATTCAGTAGAGAGAGCTTCTGATACAGGAAGAGGGAATATTGCTGGAATTTTGAGTTTTAATTGGTGGGAGTAGGGCTGCTCTTAGAGAAGAGGACAGTTCACTCACAATCACATATTGGAAGGCAGAGTACCTGGGCAGAGCCATTTCCAGTAAAAGAAGGAGGGCTTCTGTCTGCAGACTGCGGCAGGGATTCAGGGTCTGCATCAATTCAGGCCTTCTGTTTTCATTCCCGTCTTTACTTTTCAAAAGGAGGTGTGTAAGAAAGGAAGGTTTAGAAAATTCCTAGAAGATAAGCAAGTTTAAACTTTTTCTTTTTTAATTGAAGTTTTCTGTAGTCATTAGTAACGTGCTGTGCATCTGGAATTAGATGTTCTTAAATTTCTTTGATCATGGAACCATTCCTTCCTGCCCCATGGAGAGATACTGTAAATAAGTAGAACCATTTTTGGGAAAGGCTAACCTGGTTCATTTTACCTCGATTGCCAAGTTGGTCAAAGCTTTTGTTTGTGAGAGCGGAAAGCCCAATTTGGTTTAAGACACAGAAGGAATTTGGTGGCCCACTTGCCTAGGCAGAGTTGACCTAAGGTCAGACCGTGGCTGGATCCAGGTGCTGAAACAGTGCCAGTAGGACTGCTTACTGCTGTACCTCCTATTTGGCTTCATTCCTTAGGGAGGCTTCCACCGTGTGGCAAGCTGGGTGGTCTCTGAGATTCCTCAAGTTCACATCCTCCCAATTTTACCACTTCAGAGAGAAGAAAAGCTGTCTCTTCTATTAGCTGTGGCACAGAAGTACTTGTAGACCTTTCCGAGTGGCTGGGCTTGATTGACCCTGAGCCAGTCATTGTTGCCAGGATGGTGTGTTACTTAGGATGACTTCAGTCATGTGCCCCATTCCTGTGTCTAGCAAGGGGAGGCCTGTGATTGGCAATCCTACCAAGACCTCATGGTATTCATGTTAATTACAACCATTCTTTTTTTTTTTTAACATTAAAATTAAATTTATTAAAACTCTTAATAAAGTAAAAGTTTAGGGTTGGCAAGCTAGCTCAGCAGTCTAAAGTGCCTGCTTAGGCAAGTTCAGGTAGGCTGAGGGGACTGCAGTTTGATACC
>NW_004524695.1:7273260-7298213 GCF_000260255.1 Octodon degus | reverse complement strand
GGGCTGGCTGGCATGTGGTGCTGGGGATCGAACCGTGGTCCCTGTGCTTCGCCAAGCTTGATTCAAGTAGGTGCTTTAGACCACTGAGCCATCTCTCCAGCCCCAGAAATAGATATTTTAGCTTTGACAATTGAAGGGTATTTTAGCATGACTTGACTTTAAAGCAGAGCAATAACACATAGTGTATAGTACCTAGATAAATACGAGAATCATATTATAAAATAACTTTAAAATACTTTTTACTTTGAAATAAGTTTAGACTTTAAGAAAAGTGATAGGACTGGAGATATAATATAGCTCGGTGGCACAGAACCTGCCTGGCAAGCATAAGGTTGTGAGATTGAGAAAAGTGGTAAAGCTGCAGAGTTTACATTTACCCCTCACCTGTCTTCTCCTAATAGTAATATCTTATATAGTTATAATTTGTAAACCAGAAAGTTAAAGTTAGTGCAGTGCTGCTATCTAAGCTCTGTATCTTATTAGATTTTTGTTCATTGTCTTTTTTTTTTGCATAACTGGGGATTGAACTCAGTCCCTTGCACTTGCCAAGGAAGTGCTTATTCCACCGAGCCATCTCCCCGGTCCCTAGATTTTTGTTTTAGTTTTTCTTTAGTTTTATTTTTCTGTTCCAGGAGCAAGTCTAGAGTCTCACCTTATATTTGATTGTCATGTGATGTTAGTCTTTTTGAATGTGTGACACTTGTAAATTTTTCTCAACATTTTGTAGAATGTCCCTAAACTTGGGTTTGTCTGACATTTTCTCATGATTAAATGTATTCTGTTTTTTTTTTTTTTTTTTTCTTCTACACGATACCAGAGATGGAACTCAGGACCTTGTGCTTTCCAGGCAGGTGCTCATGATGCTGAGCTGTCTCCCTGGCCAAGTTGTGTGTTTCTGGCAAGGAGGGAGAAGATGGGTCATGATGGCAGTGTGATATTGCTAATCTAATACCTGTGTCTCCCAGGTTGCTTTCCCAGAATGTTGCTGTTTTTGTCATAGTGAATAAATCTGTTTCTCTTCAGCCTTTTTTCTACTTAACTAATTTTGGTAGCTGCAGTGGTTCTTGTTTATAGTAGTTTTTAGTGTAGTGTTTGCTTAATAATGATTTTGTGTTTTCTTCTGCATTTACTAATTAGTGTTCTGTAAGGAAGAGCTGTCCTTTCTTCCCAAACACTTGTTATTTGTATCAGTACAGACTTAGGGATATTTATTTTGTGGGGTATATTATTTTGTGTAATACTGTCATTTGATTTTGCCTGTAGTGTCTCTATTTGCAGCAGTAGATACTCTTAGGCTGGCTTCTATGTCTTTCTACCTTACCCCTGTCTATTTTTTGAGTGTTTCCTTATTTTCTGGTACATGAGACATTCTACCCCTCCCCCTTGGCGTAGTAATAGAGATGGAACCCAGGGCCTTTGCACCAAGTTACATTCGTAGCCATCTTACTTTATATTGACATAGGGATAGGACAACGATATCCTGTCCTTCATCATCGCCTCTGCATATGTGAGTGTCAAGCTTAGTTGCCATGATGGATGTGAGGGCTGTCGAGGACCAAAAACTTTTTCACTGCATTGTTTTCCTTCACTAACTCAAACATCACATTACTGCCTTAGCATTTTTGATAACTTATTCTTTAGACAGCAAAGTTAGCCCTGACTGATTGGTCATTTAAATTAAAAAACATTCAGAATATGCTTTTAGAATTATTGCTCCAAATAATTTAGTCTGAGCTTGCCTTAACACATTGCAATGTTGTAGATAACTAAGATGATTTTTTAAAACAAAAAAAAAAGTGTTGTCTTTCTTAGGTGATATTAAATATCTAAAACATTTTAGTTTAAATTAGTTGTGTTTCTTGGCCAAGCATTGGCCGTGACTCATCCACATGGCTGCACTGATGAAGGTTCTACAATCTGAGGTACAGGATCTCAGGACAAATCCTGAGGGCATTTCACTGACCTTCTAAGACCAAAAACCTACAACTCTTCTTGCATAGGTCCTGCTTTACCTTGGTCTTAACCATCCAGTAGAAAAGTATGAAGTCGAAATATAAAAAATAAAGCCATGCTGTTAAGTTGAGCTGTGGGGGACTCAGGTCAATAATTTCTGACATTGCCAGTTAAATATAAGACCCAATGCTATTATAGGCTACTGGACTCTTTTAGAATATTTTGCTGAGTTTACACACCTATAATATTCAATAATGTAACTTAGAAAAAATGGGGTATACTGATGAATGTCCATTTTGTATCTGTGTATTCAAAGAGGTTGGGATAGATATATAGTTGCATTCTCTTAATGAATAGAATGATTTGTTCTAATGGTGTTTGTGAATAGGATCACAAGTCCACATCTTGTACAGCAATTAACCACTAAGAAGAATATATGCAGTGTATTATTTGTTGAAACTGTCCTTCCGATTTGATTTGAAACTGTCTCATTGCTATCTCTTTGTCAATAAAACTTTGAAAAAAAAATTAGTTGTGTTTCAACAGTTTTATATGAAATAAGTCTTGATATGTTATTTTATATAATTATACATAAACTATAAGATATAGTATGTAATATTCATATTTATAGTATATGATATAATATAAAATAAAATACTATAAATATAAGAACATTAAGACAATTATTATATTTGTAATATACAACATACTATATATTTAAACTGATTATAATATAATTTATAATATAATTAATATGTGAATTATACTATAAATTACTATTATAAATATTAATAATATGTAAGCTTTGCTATGCACACTTAAGTTTCAGCTTTCTCTTTGTTTTTGTTTTGTTTTGTTTTGGTTCTGGGAATGAAACTCAGGCCTTGGGCTTGCCAGGTGGACGCTGTGCTTCTGAGCCATATCCCTGGCCCTGCATACTTAGTTGTTTTTTTTTTTTTAATGTATCAGGTATTTAATTAGGTTCTTAGTAAGAAATTTAGAATACTAATTTATGAGGATAAATTTCATTTGTCAGAGCAAAAACGGATCGCAGTAGCCCTGGAGCTGAAGAACACCTTTGATTTTTGCCAAAATCTGAGTCCACTGCTTTCTGATCCACCTTGCGCTGCTCTGAAATCTGATATCTCTCTTTCTTGGTGTGGAAGATCTCACCCTCCTGGTGTCTGGGCTTCCGCAGCTTCTTCTTCTTAAAGTAAGCATCAGTGAGGTGTTTGGGGATTTTCACTTTGCTGATGTCAATTTTTGTGGAGGTGGCAATGACAAACTTCTGGTGTGTTCTTCGTAGAGGAACACAATTAAGACTAAGAGGCCCAGTCACGCATAGCAAGCCACTGGACAACTGCTTCAGGAAGACCACTCTGTTGCCTCTGTGACGCCTGGTGAGGATGATTAAGATGGTGCTGGGAGTGATGCTAGCTCCAGGTTTCCGCACATGCTGATCGAAGGATTTCTTGTCGTGGCTCAAGAGCTTTCGGGGCACATCTTCAATAGGGTATACTATTTAGGCATTTTTCGAAGCTTAACCACCCAACTACCTCCATTCTTGTCCCCACCGACTGGTTTTGTGATTGTAGCAAGAACGTTCTCCTTCTTTTTCTTCTCAACCTTTGATTTAGAAGTTGTGTACTTTCTCTTGTACAAAGCTTTTCTGGAATACATAGCAGATCGGGAGTATCTACCAATTCCTCTAACCAAGATAGGATTTCGGCTGCAGTGGGGCTGCCCCTTCTTGGACTTTTTTGCCTTCTTCACCTTACCCTTTTTACCAGTACCACTGGCAGAAGCCTTCTTGGCTTCAGGTTTCTTCTCTTTAGTGTCTGGCTTCTCAGTTTTTTCACCTGCCATCTTGCAAGATGGGAAAGAGAACTCACAGTTTTGATATCTCCTTTTCTAAGGAAGGAGAATTAAGGAAGCATTTATTTGATCATATACTAGACTTTTCTTACTGATACTATATATTACTTTTATATACTTGTATTTACTTATGTGTGTTTGTATTGATTTTATATTATGGTGATTGTCTTCACTTTAGGGATTTATAATCAGTTTTTAATTCTAGTCTGGCTTGAATGCAGTAGGCTATAGGACCTCTTCCTTCACTAGTTAATACCTTGGACACAGGAAATGTGTTCAAGGCAGTATAGAAATCTGTATAGAGATTTTTTTTTGGCGAGGATGTGGTGTTGCTTGAGATTGAGCTCAGAACCTTGTCCAGTCTAAGCCTGTCTTATCACCGAGCTACCCCCACATCTGCACCTCTTATGTGTAAATTATTATTATTTTTTTCTTATGTGTAAATTAGACTTGATGTGAATGATTTGATTGCCTATGGCATGTGTGCTGCAGTGGGCTGTTTGTATCATTTATAAAAGGTTCGCCATCACTGGCTTGTGTCTTTCGTTATAGAATAGGAGTTTATTATTCATAAATTGTTATGTTTTTGTTAATCAGAGGTAGACTTAAGAATTTTAAATGTATTAACTGCTCTAAAATGAATATCAAATATACTTTATATAGAATGTATTCAGAGATAATTGAAAATAGTATTCAGAGAAAATTAAAGTGAACTCTGAATTGTCAGTTGTAGATATTTTTACTATTTGAGGAGGAACGATTGTGTGGGTAGATACTTGAAATTGCTGCTTTTCACTGAATGTAGGATATAATTATTTCATAGTAAAACTTCATAAAAACTTAGTCAAATTAGTTAACTATTATTTCTGGCTGCTTTTCAGCCCTTTTTGATTCTGAGGAAAAAGGTGTTTCATATGCTTCTCATTTCAAATAATGAAGCCTATGGAGTAAAATGATACTGTTTCCTAAAACTCAAAACAATTAATTGGTATCATGGATACTGGGAGCATAATATAATTAAATGTGTATCATGGGAAGCAAATGAACTTTTCCTATGGATACTGTTGCTTTTTAAAGAAATATAATCTGAATGCATATATTCTGGATGTTCTTTTTCTATTGAACAATTTTTTTTAAATAATTTTTTTTTGCCCCATAATTTTATTGATAAGCAAATAGCAATGAGACAGGTTTTTTTTTTTTTAATTTTATTTATTTATTTGTGTGTGTGTGTGTGTGTGTGTGGCCAGCTCAGCCCACCAGGGGGCGGGGCTGGCTGGCATGTGGTGCTGGGGAATTGAACCGTGGTCCCTGTGCTTTGCTGAGGTTGTTTTAAGTAGGTGCTTTAGACCACTGAGCCATCTCACCAGCCCCAATTGAACAATTTTTGTAGGCTAAATTTTTCTAGTAATGCTGTGGTTGTTTTTGCATGACTTCTTTTGGAGATATTGGTAGATTATTTTCATTGTCCTCACTAGTTCTTATTTTTTTGGTACTGGGAATAGAACTCATGATCTTGTGCTTGCCAGGCAGGCACTGCACCTTTGAGCTATATTTCAGCCCCCATTACTTCATGTTTTAGAATAAGGTGCTTGAGACTGGGGAGGGAAGATAGCTAATAATGCCCTACAGCTGAGGCTGAGACAGTTTGTTAGCACAGCCTCACTTCTACATATCTCCTGTCTGAAAGTTGATGTCTTAAGGGTGGTTCATTTGGAAATCTAATTGTAATAACTTTTTTTTTTTTTTTTAGATCAGGTCTTGCTGGCCTCAAATTTTGCAGCAGCTCCTGTCTGTCTTTTGAGTGCTGAGATTACAGGCACATACCACCACTTCTGACAGTAATAGCTTTTTATTTTTTTGGCAGAACTGGGGATTAAACTCTGGCCCTTGCACTTGCCAGGCAAGCGCTTATTTTACTGAGCCATCTCCCTGGCCCCAGTAATAGCTTTTAAAATCACTTTTATTGTCCAACATTTTGAAAAATTTTAAAGCCTTTTTAAATGTGACTCTTACTAGAAATTTTCCATTTTTGGGAGGGAGGGAAAGTTCACTGTAGATGTGATTTATTTTTTATTTTGTATTAGGGAATGGTCTACAGGGTATTCAGGGTCTCATTACTAGATCAGAATTGTAGTGATTCGCCTGTTTACAGCCTCCCAAGAGCTTGGATAATAGGTGTGCACCACCACGCCCAGTCTCAGTGTGCCCCCGTGGTGGGGCCAGCATGGCAGGCCCGGAGATCAAACCCCTGGTCCCTGCTCCTGCTTATAGGCGCTTTAATCCGCTGAGCTATTTGGCTGCCCATAGATCTGACTTAAAAGCACTTTCTTATATCTTGTAACTGGATATGCTTGTATTAGACTATTTGCATGAACTAAAATATTCATAAACCATATTTTCTAGTCATTGTTGCCACTGTTGTTGCATGTAAAGCATTGAGAATTTTATTCAAAACTGCCTTATATGAGGATCTAACAGCACAGGGATATTGGAAGTGGAGTTTTCTAGGAGATGACTCCCACAGAAAAAGAAGCAGCAGTTGTGGCACAGATTATGGGGCTTACTGGCTCATGGAGCAGTTTTCTCTCTCTCCTTTCTCTCCAACACTCAAGATTCAGGGAGATAGAAGCCTTAAAGAGGTTTGGTAGCTTCCTTGCTTCCCATTCTCCTAGACAAAAATAATAAAACAACTCACATTATTGGGATTTGGGAAGAGAAAAATAATTCACTAAAATGTGAAGTGGGACTTCTAGCTTATGGCATTGCCAAATACCTAATAAACAGCTGGGGTTGAAAGAGTAAAGACGTGAACTACACAACCTTGTTTTAACTAGACCTTGTCTTAGATGTTGTAGTTGATTTCTAAATGATGGTCACCTTATTACAGGCAGCTGAATTAAATCAGCGTGGTGCTGGGTGTGGGAGACCCATCTGAGGACTGCTGCTAGCAGTGTAAATGCAGAACAGGAGAAGCTGTCAGAACGCTGTTAGGGATGCTGCTCCAAGAAGCTGTTTGTTGGAAGTTGCTAGTTCTCTCGGGCAGTTCTACTGTAGGACCTTGTCATGCTGACTTTCCTGATAAACTTTGGAGGAACCTTGGTTCTCATCTTGAGCATCGCTTCCTGGCTCCAGAGGGGAAAACGGTGCACTGCTCAGCCTCATGGAGAAGCTTGTCGCATTGGCTTTCATGATGGAAACTCAGCTTTCCTCATGCTTGGAGGAGCTCAGGACCTACTGTTGCTGAGGATGGCTGTGCTACTTTTGTGGGAGCTCTGGTGCTTACCTTGAGCGTCACTTCCGGGCTCCAGTGCCATCCTTCAGCCGCTGGCACAGATCCTTTGTCCCACTGGCACAGACTTTCTAGCCTCCACCACTGATCTTTGGACCTTCCCAGCACAGATTCATAGAGCATGCCTGCATGAAGACTTTGTTGTGGGCTTTAGGCCTCCGACTTTTGGAAGGCACTGTTACGAGATCTAGATTTTCACATGGGTTCACACAGGATTTTAGGGTCCAGGCCCTCAGCTGGATTCTTTAGTGTTTAGCATGTAGATGGGCTTCCTGTACTTGTGTATAATTTGGGTGATTCGCTATAAAATAATAATAATAAAATGTGTCCTGTATTATTCATCTTGTAAAAACCTAAACCATGACAGAGGTAAATGGAATTTGGGAATGCTGTATGGAGCTTTGGAATGGCTAGCCTATGACAGGAAACATTCCTTTTTGATCTCAGAAGGAATTGAGTTTGGAAGATTTCATGCACATTTTCTTGCTGAAAAAAGACTGAAACTGGTGATGAAGTAAAGTTGTGACCAATATTTTTCCTGCAGAGAACAGATTTGATTTCCTTAGTAAAATGAAAGGCTACAGTAGAAATAAATGTAAGAAAACTAGAGCATCGGGTATATATATATGCGTGTGTGTGTGTGTGTGTATGTGTTTGTGTGTGTGTGTTGATGAATAACTATCACTTGGAAGGCTATGGCCAAATGTAATGGGACAAATCTTTATATATTGAGGCCTTGAAATGCTACAGTATGAAAGGTCATTAATACATATAATTAATTGCCATATCTTACACTTAATTTTCTGGAAGACTAACTCTGTTGTCTTTGTGGCTTAGGGATAAATATACCTTATAGTGTACTAACATTATGCACTGGAGGAGCTGTTAGGGACATAGGTCTTTGCAAATGGAAAGGGCGTCAAGAGATGGAGCAAAGGAAGGATGAACTAAAAAGAATTAAGATGTATTATGTACATGTACCAAATCCTCATGATGAATGTATCATATTACTGCAAACAGGTACTAACAAAAAAACCCCTTTTATTATGTATTTAATGCAGAGTCTACGGGGTCTCACTGCATAGATTGGACTGTAGTGATCCTCCTGTTTTCAGCTTCCCAAAAGCTGGGATTACAGGCGCGTGCCACCATGCCCAGTCTCAGTCGCTGTCTCAGTGTGCCCTGGGGCAGGGGTCACACCACTCTGGCCCCTGTGCTCCACCTAAGCAGGCACTTTAGTCTGCTGAGCTATCTGTCCATTTCTTTAAAAAAAAAAAAAACTTTTAAACAACAAAATGAAAAAAAGAAAATGGAACATGTGGCATATTTCTTAGTACTGTGGTAAAGATGCTGCATAGTTTAATTGGCATATTGTGACCTGTATTTTCCTATAAATTAAAAAATTGTTTAAGCTACTAAAATATAACTTATATTAGATTTGCTCATAAAACTGGAGAGATGTTTGGCTGGGGAGATAGCTCAGGGATCTAAGTACCTGCCTGGCAAGCACAAGGACCTGGGTTCCATCCTTGGTACCACATGTTGTGCCACCCACCATGGTGGCACACACCTGTAATCCCAGTGTTAGGCGGAGACAGGAGGATCACTGGGAGCTGTGTAGGGAGACCCTGTACCAAAAAAGAAAAATAAAAGTAACTTACATGATTTGTGAAAAGATCTTATAAAGATGTTGTATTTATTTTAAAGTGAATGCAAGGTAACAGAACAGAGAAAATGGCTTTTTATAATGTGATTATGCTGTTCTTTATATTATAAAATGTGGAGGATTCTGTCTATTCAGCTTCCTATAATTGAAAATCTAAATAATGAAAAATTTGGTCCAGTTTTCAAAGCTTTAGTAGTATATAACATTTTCAAAAGGTGTTTTAATACATTGAAAATAATGTTTAGGACTCATTGTGACAATAAAGTAGGATGCATGTAAGTTTTGTGATCTCTACATTTTAGTTTAACAGGTTAATAGTTTTTCACAGAACACTGAAATATTTAGTTCTAGTTATTTTTCAGGTTGGCCCAGAAATTTCTTTTTTTTTTGTTCTTTTCTTTTCTTTTTTTTTGGTTATATTTTATGAAGCACAAAACTGTATGTGTGACAAAAGACTACGAAGTGATACTAATTCTGATCTTGTACTATTTTGTTATATGCATGCATTAGTGTGAACTCTTTTCTTAAATCCTAAGTAATATTTTTCTCTTGTTTGAGAGTGAAAATACATATTCTGAACTTAATTAGGATCTTCACCTTTTAAAGGGATAAAGGGCTAGTCTAGTTCATTCTCAAATACTTTGGTTAATTACTTTTTCTTAGCCTGATATATTCAAAGTGAATGCCTATTAATAGCTATGGCAACTAAATTATTTAGGTTGTTTTTAAGCTGTTTTCGCTAGTAAAGCTGTGGGAAAAGTTCATCCTTTTTTTTTTTTAATGAATATTTCAAGATCCTGTTTCACTCTGTTAGCTTTTAGTCTGAACTTTTCCAGTCCCTTAAACTTCTAGTTGTTTTTTTTTTTTTCTTTTTTCTTTCTTTCTTTTTTTTTTTTTTTACCATTTAATTAACAGTACCTCATTAACCTCAATTCACATGTAATTTTATTAATTTTTGTGTGTAAACTGCTCTCTGGAGCATTAGTCTGTGTTAAGGTGCCTAGTTCTTTAAATTTTACTGGCTTTCTACTATTAAACAACTTAAATATTTTATAGTGATACTATTTTAGAATTTATAAGAAACAAGTCATATACCCATTGATTTTCAGAAACTTGATACCTAATTGTTTAATAATTGAAATTACTCTTGAAAGTTTTGTAAAATATTGTTTTGGACAGTTGATTTACATATAGCCTGTTCCTCCCCTACCCTTTTAAGAAAATGAATGGGTCATAAATTGCCATGAAACATTATTAAAAATGTGGGCTTTTTGTATTGCCTTTAAGTTTGGTGAAACAAACCTCTGGATTGTTGACAGTTGCGTATGTAAAAATACTGCTGGCTCCTTTTTGGCTTTCCTTTTAAAATTTAATGGGTCTGGATGGAAGACATGATGTATTTTTAGCTCTTGAACAACAGATGGCAGTATTGCATTACATGACTGCTGCCGCAGCACACACTGTTATAGATGAAAAGTGAATTTCATGCTACAGGTGAGCTAATACAATGAGTAGAAGTCATTAAATTAGCTAACACTGTTTTTCTGATTTATTGATTTCTTTTTAAACTTTTGAGTAGTATTTACATAACATTGACCTTTCCCAAAGCAGCATGATCTTGTGCAGCTCTCAGCTGCCGTATGCATGCTGGAAACCAGGTCTGGAGTTACTGAGGCACTGGCTCTCTGCTTGAGACCTCTCTTGCTCTTTCCCTGACTGTGCTGTCCTAGAGTCAGATCTTTGTCTCTCCATCCACCCTGAAATGGGAGTGAGACACAGAGGACAGATTCCTGTTATCTCTATTACTCATACTCTTTCCTTATAAAAACTTACTAAAAAATTACCACTTCAATTAATATTGGCATAAAGTACCACTTGAATATCTCACTAATCTTCTAATCCAATACATACGAAGGTTAAAGAGACTTCATAGTGAAACATAATAGAGCAAACTTTGAACTTTAAAATTCCTCCCGGTTTTCACTTGGCTTCATGTGCTTGGTAGTTCACTTCGGAGGGAAATGATTTGAGTGTCCAGGTCACCATTTGCATGGGCTTTTGTTTTCACCCCTTCTTGCAGAGCGTGGTGATTCTCACATTTAAGAGCTTTGTACAACTTTTGTCGTGTTATGTCTATAGTTTCATGTCTGTCATGTTGAGAGGCACCTACGGGTGTGTGTGTGTGTGTGTGTGTGTGTGTGTATGATACAAATGAGACTCTGGGTGATGTGCACCTAGTTTATGCACCTGAGGTCCAGGCTTCTTGTAACCTGTGCTGCCTGTATGGCTGCCACTTGCCTTATTTTCCCTGACTCAGAAACAGAACTTCTTAGCTGGTTCCCATCTTAGGTGATTTATTTGGTTTACATTCTTTGTCCTATCATGAGTTCTTCTTATTTTGATTGTTTTTACCTTTGATATTTCAGAAAGATGCTTAATAGATAGAAACTAAGTCTTAACATGAGGCCAGACTAGGAAACTAGCTGCTGCCATCTATTAGCTTCTTGACTTTGGCCAGATGACAGTGTAGGTGCCTCTGTTACTTTAGTTAACCCCAGTCGAAAAGTTGAATCATTTTTTTAATGTCTGGTAAAGAACATGATACAATGGTGAACCTTTTTAGTTACTTTTCTCATTGCTGAGACCAAATACTCAACATTCAAAGTTAAAGGAGTAGAGGTTTATTTTGGCTCATACTTCATAGAGGTTTCATATCAGTCAGCTGGCTCCAAGGCAGGGCAGCATGGCAAAGGGGCATCTCAGAGGAGGAACAGTTCATGACAGGCAGAAAACAGAAAGTGACAAGAGACCAGTGACCCTCTTTCTGTCCCTTATATCTTGTCTAGGCTATACATCCTTAGGGCAGACAACACTGACGCCAGGGTGGGGTACCTCTAGTCCTACTCAGAACTATGTCTAGTCAATCAGTGGACTAATTTAGTAATCATGCACCTTTGATTCCAGCATCATACACTTCAGATCCACCCACTTCCTAAAAGCCCTATGCCTGCTGGAGGCTTTGGGTGAATAAGTGGACACAAATCATAATGTGGTGGGAACAAGAATGGCATTTTCTCATCCTTTTTTCCTTTTTTATTTCTCAGGGATTAAACAGAACGAAATGTTAAGGAGCATCAAAGTGGAATTTTCCTCTGCTTAGATATAGGAGAAGTTAAGAGTTTATAGAGAAGAATTAAAGTGCTGCTTGCTCTTGCAGGTTGAGCATCTCGCTCTCCTAAGATGAAAAAGAGCTTTGGTGTGAAAGTAAATCTCTTAAATGTTTATTCATAGAGTGCTATTGAAGTTTTTCCCACTAAATCATACTTAGAGATAGTTGTTTACCTGATTTGCATGAGTTTATGCTGTGCTTTTTCTTAAATATATGGTGGAAAAGGCTGCTCAGTGAATCAGATACAGTTCTGAACTAGTGTCTGATTATTGCTTTTTAATGCTGCAGTTATTTCCCAAATGTGGTACTGAAAGTCTTTTCCACTCTTGTGTTCTTTTAGAGTTATTGTGTAATTCAAGATGGGATCATTTTGTTTTCACTGATTTAAAAATCTATAAAGAACTATTTGATGACTTAATTTGAGTGTAATTTGTAAATAAGAACAAATCAGGAATTTTCTCCGAGAGCTGAATTTTAACCAAGCTTACAAACATGATGGCATTATGAGGCTGTTCTAACAAAACTGTTCAGTAAATCACTGAAAAATATAAACATAGAAGACACTGAAAATGGCATATTGACATTAAATTAAGGCAAAGAAACTTTTGGAATAGAGTTTTAAGCTTATCATTTCTATGTCATTTGTAGCAGCTTTTTATCTTGTAACTTAGGTAAGGTGTAAATCATGTACAAGCCATAAACACACACACACACACACACACACACACACACATATTTTTTTTTTTTTAAAGAAAAGGCTTGGGGCTGGGGATTTGGCTCAGTGGTAGAATGCTTGCCTAGCAAGCTGGAAACCCGGGTTTGGGCCTCAGCACCAAAAAACCCCAAAAACCAAAACAAACAAACAAAAAAAACTCCAAACAAACAAAAAGAAAAGCCTTGACAATTTTCAGTGTTTTTTTTCCCCCACTGATGTAGACATAGGAACTTATATTGAATAACATTTTCTTGTGCTTGTAAAAAGGTCAGTTTATGTGTGACTGTGGTTAACACCTGTATGTTCATGCAACAGTTTAAACATAAATATCCTTTCCTTGTGAAATGTACACAACACAATTTGTAAAAATAGTGAAAACTATTTTGTAAAATCTTAACTAATACAGAAATGTGTGCATCATGTATAAGACGGAAAATTATGGTTTGGTTTATTATTTAATTCTAGTGAATTAATATTGGGATTTAAAAACTAACAATTTGAGCCATGCGTAGTGACACGTGCTTGTAATTCCAGCACTGAGGAGGCTCAGACAGGAGGATTGCCATGAATTTGAGGCCACTTGGGCTACATAGTGAGTTCAAGACCAGCCTGGAATGCATACTGACAGCCTATCTCTACAAACAAACAAACAAACACCATAGCAACTTGAGCAAGTAATGGCTTAGCTATTCCTAGTTGAGTGGTTTTTGGATAGTCATTAAAGTTTTGTGAACATCAGTATCTTTAAGATAGAGCAGTGCTGTACCAGGTTCATGAAATTGGAATGAAAACAAGCATGCAGTAATTTAGCTTTTGAAAACATTTGAAAGTTTAAAAATAACTAATACATTGTTTAAATGTCATAAAATTTTAAACTGATAGCTTTTAAATTCCTTGTTCCACTCCCTTTTTCACCAGAGATATTTTTGTTGTTTTCCCCAGTTCCTTCCTATACCAAAAGATGGCACTGTTGATCCATATTTAATGTATTTATTTGCTTTTTGATGAAAAAAATGTGTTGGGCATCGTATCTGCAAATGTCTTAAATTGAGGTTATATTTTTTACATTTAATTTTCTGTTTTGTAAATGGATCTTTAATTCATGTGAGGCTTCCTAGGACCAGATTTCATTTTTATTTTGAAATAGTTTGGAAATTCAATTATTTAAGTCATTTTGAGGACATAAACTCCTGTGTAATCTAGTATAATTAATGATAAAACCTTATCTTAATGTGATAGCTAATGTTTCATGGAAAACATAGTTGCTTTTTGTATAGCAAAAACCATTCATTTTTTAAGCCTTTAAAAACAATTCAATGATTAAAACATACCAGCTATAAATAAATGATTTGTGTGCTTTTAGGTCACAGCACCTAGATTTATCCATTTTGTCAAGTCATTTTTATATTGAAAGTACCTTTGAAAATTTAGCAAGACCTTTCACTGCTTGAATTTCTTCTGGCAGTAGTGTGATAAAAGGAGAATCTAGGGTCTATACATAGCTTTTCCAGGTGAGAAATGCTGAAATTAGGTAATATGAATTTGACTTGAATTGAGAATAGACAATATGGGAGGATGTGGTGAGTGAAAGCTCTTCTGCAGAGAGGTGGAAACCTCCTGATTGTTTATTCCTAGAGCACAGCACATCCAATACAGTTTATGACCCAAGCAAGCTAGGACAAGCAGGATATTTTTAAGTCAAGTCAGAGCTGTCTCTAGTTGTCTTTCAGTACAAACAACATTTGCCAGTGATTTTTACTGGAAGTAGAAAAGCACAAAACACTTCTGCTGCTATTTTCATAAAATGCTTAGCTCTTATTTGGGCTAAGGTTAGAAAGCCAAGATCCTTCCAGTGTGCTTTCATTGTTTCTTTACTTAAAAGTGGACTTTGTTTTGAGTCTATATAACAAACAGATGTTAGTTTTTGCCATTTTTCTATAAAAATCATGTTTGAGGGTACTGTGGCTTACCCCATCTTTTTTCTCTGAAAATCATGTTTGAGGGTACTGTGGCTTACCCCATCTTCATGGCTGAAGTGCTGTCTTAGTTACCATGTGTGTGATTTGGAGGAAGTGAAAACACACTTGGGAATGAGAGATTTTATGTGCCTGGGAATATACGTATGCTTGCTTATATTTAAATGTTAACTCTTCTTGCCACCTTTGTTGATAATAATATGATATCTATGTGAATTGACCGAATTGTTTAAAAATGCATGATTACAGGAGGATTTAATTATTCAGCAAAAGACCCACTAGCTAAAGATTATCTTCTAGACATTTTCTTGCAGGTTTGACAGTGGTCCTGTGAACTCAGAATAATGGGAGCGATGTAAGAAGTATACCGTGACGCTTAGTACTAAGAGCTCATTCTCCAAGGATATTCTTATTGTACAGCTGGAATGCTTTAAATTTTTAACAAGAAACTTATCTGTCTTTGTGCCTCTTTGTAGGTGTAATATTCTGTGGATTTGGTAAATAACAAGGGATTATTTTCCTAGATAAGATTTTTCAGCTTTTTGTAATTAGAAAAAGCAAAAAATGTGCTGAGTGATATTTTTTTTTTAAACTTCTCTTTTGGATACATGGGCAAAGACAGCTAAGTGTCTTAAAAATGTTTTCAACAAATTCCCAAACCACTCCTCTACATGTGCAGGTTTTCCAGGATTTCAAATTACTGTTACAGGGTAGGAGTTAAAGTAGGAAAATATGATATTAGACTAACAGTCCTTTTTTTTCCAAGTAATACTTGGATTCAAAAGAAATCAAACAGCATTATGTATTTGTTATAAAAAAAGATCTATCATCAGATTTTGTCTGGCTCCTTTAGATACCTTGTAATAATATGCTAATTTATGCTGATGATCTTATCTCATGACCCTTCTGTGTGGCCTAGATATGTTAATATGTTATAGCTTTTTAATTTCAATCATCTGTGGTGACTGAATATGTTTGTCCATAGTACCACTCGCCCGTCTGTGTCAGGGACTGGAAAAGAACAAGAAAAATGTATCTCAGAATCAATTTCTTTAAGCATGCAGTAGTAACAGAGGAAATTATAAAATAGACATAATTTTAATAAGACTGTTATGTCTGAACATTCATTGCAAATAGTACTGCACATACTGTCAGCTTTTAATTAGGAAAAGGAGTTGGGTCATTGGTTTTATTAAGCAAGGGCTTATTAACATCTTTCAATTCTTTTAAAAATTTTTGCCTAATGTCAGTGAAAAAAATCTCAAGAATGAAAACTAGATGTCATTGCAGCTTTATGATGTATATTACTCTATTACACCCATTTTTAAATTTCTTAAATTTGGAGAATTATACATTTAAAAATTCCCATGATAGGAAAATACTACATAGTATGTAGTAGGAAAATTTATGGGAAAATGGGATAGGTGAGCCCAAGTCCTAACACAGAGAAGGGAGCACAAATATCTTAAAATTTTGTTAAAATGAAAATTCATGAAATAAATTTATATACCTTAAATATAATTAATTGCTTTATTTTTCCTTATCCATAGACACTGCCCCTTAAAAATTCCCTTTTTTTTTTTTTGTAGAAAAAGTATATACCAAAAAGTGCTTTTTTTCTTCTTATAACTTGTCACAGTTTTTAAATTGCCATATTTGTTCAACTCAGTACAAAGTCTTAAGCCTTTCTAAGCCTGTGATTCTTTGTGTCTAAAATATGTTATAGCATTGTTGTGATTCATAAATGCTTGATAATATTAGGTATTAAACATCAATGCAGAAAACCTACCATTATATGTAAATATTTTAAATTTGAGTCCTTTAAACTAGTTTAATATGCTAATAAAATTTGACTTAATTCATCTTAATCTTTTAAAATGTCTTTTTATGTATTTCTTTCTTGCATATCTTTTCCTGATGGTGAATATGAATTGGGAAATGAGGTGAACTAGGCTGTATAATAGATGGCTCTCTTTGGTAGCCAGTGAAGCAGAATGGAGTGATCTCATAACAGGAATTGGAACATTTGAGGCCTTGCTTCAAAGATGACTTTACTCATTGTTCGACTTTGATTATTTACCTTTCCTTAACTTTTAAATTCTCGTTTATGAAATGATCCATTTTGACTGTTCTAGAGGTACGAAGGCTGAAGATATTTTTCCTACACAGTATCTGAAAGAGGTAAAGCTGTGTCAGGCGTGAATGTTTCTTGAACATTTCTGACTTTCTACATCCTTAAAGTCCCCTTCTCCCCAGTCAGGTACTCCCTTAATGCACCATTGTGGCATATGCTATCTTTATTTGTTATTGTAGCAGTTGTTAGACTCCACACAATTATTTATGTGTTTCCCATTAGGCTGAACTTGAATACAGAGGTAACTCTTTTTTTCTTGTATTCTTAGTGCTGCCAATATATTTACTCTATAATAAACAGACTTCTGGAAATGAATTTGTATCAGTATTCATGTCATTTGTAGGAAACAAAGCTCACTTCACATACCATTTAGAGTTAGTTTTTCATTTGTGGTGCTTTTGTGTTTACTGTGAGATAAGACAGAATGAGTTGTTACCACCAGAATTAAGTGTTTTTCTGCTTCAGGTTGTTCTTAAATTATTGAGACCTTTTTATGAGGCTGACCAAAGTAAATTGTCTCATTGGTTCTTTACAAATATGATTCATGGGCACTGTAAGTATAGATTTCATGGTTAAAGTGATTGAATCAAATAAGCACATTGTTCTTTGTTTGTTTCCTCAATTGGTTCTTTTCATTTTCCTGTTCTTCCTGGCGATTCCTTGAGGCGTCTGGCCAGTGTTAGGTATTTCTTCCTGACTCATCATTCCTTCTGCCACCTGCCAAAGAAATGCTTTTACTTTGCCTAGGAACATTTGGAGTTAGATTTCATTATTGGTGTAGGTCATGGACCACCTGATAAGCCTAAGCATGTCATATTAATTAGCACTGACTGCCAGCTACCAGAATGCTCAGTCCTGGTATTATGCAGTTTTAATCCTAAAGATATTGTTAAAATTTGGAAGAATCTTTTATTGGAAGGTGAACTAACCATTAATTTGAAGCCCACCTTGATGCTGTTTTTCTTTGTGTGAAATTCTGGTAGATTTTCTTTACTTTTCCATAGTCTCTTAGATTCATTAGAGTTTTTTTCTTTTTTCATATTTAGAAAAGAAGAAATTGAGGATTGGGAATTAAAAGTGGGAGAAAAAATGGCTGGACTTAGTACTTAGTATCTTAGATCTGAAAGTTGGAATGAAGTCCTATTGGAGGGCCCCTGGGGCCTGTGGGACTTGAGAAAATGGAATTAGTCTCACACAGTAAGAAAGAAGTGGATGGGACTTAAACAGTGCAGATAAAATGAAAGCTGTGATAAACTATTTTTATCTGCTGCAAGTCTGAAGAAATATACGTACTTCTGAATGAAAACGTGGAAGAGAAATGCTGAATTTAGTAGAAAGAAAGAGATGGTCATTTAGAAGTGCAGCATCCATCTTTACAAATAAGGTGAAACATCACCCATCACTTTTTGTGGTATCTTTCCTGTGCTCAATTTTAAAATACTGATACAGGGCTTCCCTAGGCATTTTTTTTCTTTCTTTCCACTTTTGGTTAACCTGTCCTGTCTTCCCATGAAATCTTAAAAATCTTCCAAAAATGTAGTCTGCCATAAGGATTTTTAGAAACATTAGCCCCCTAATTGGGAAGGGACTACTTTCTATCTATATTTCTGAAAAGAAAAAGTTACTCTGACCTTTGAAAATAAGTACTGTGCTATAGTTAGGAGAAAGAATAAGAAAATACTCAGAGTTAAAGGAGCACGAGTTGAATTAGACCATATGAGGCTGACCAATTCATCTTGTGATTTTAGCCAAGCCATTTAATCTTCCAAAGGCTCAGTTTATTCTTAAAGGAAATGAACAAGTTGAACCCCATTGTTTTTTGGTTATCAGTTTATTTATTCAGCAGATATTCATCACATACCTGTTACATTCTATATTCAGCAGCTAACAAGACAGAAACTTACCCTTGTAAGACTTCTATTTGCCCTATGTTTCTTGACCTATCTTCCTCTTATTCACTTATCTTGTAATTGGGTGGATAATGAGGAAATGAAGCAGTGTGAAATCATTGATCATGATTTTGGGGACTTTGTGTGCTTTTATGTAGAGGTGAACCAACATTTTTTTAGAGAGAAACACTGTAAAGAAAAATAGCCTACATCTGTTAAGGTTGTTATAACAAAGCAGTGGATTATCTCAGTGACAGGAGTGAGAAGAGGAAAAGGTTCAGTTATAAAATAATCTTGTTTGTGTTTGGATATAACAGGTATAAAATGGAAATAATTTATTCTTGATAGTGAAGAGTAATTTAAACAGTGTTTGAGCCCCTAGGTAGTAGTACTTCTATCCTGAAAGTAAGGAATAATTTTAATTTTGGGGAAAAAAGCATTCTTTGATACAGAGCATACACTCTTCTTGAGTTTTTTTTTCCTTTAATTTTTTTTTTTTTTTTTTTTTTTTTTTTCTTTGCTCAGATCCTTTTTTTTAATGGAACCAGGGATTGAACTCAGGCCCTGCGCTTGCCAGGGAAGCGCTTATTCTACTGAGCTATCTCCCTGGCCCTTTTTCCTTTATTTTGGAGAATTGAAATTTATTATCTCACAAAAGGGAAAAGTAATTTGAATGGAGTTCATAAAAATAAAAGAAGTAAAATTTTAGTTAATTGAGAAATCTAGGGAGGTATCCAAAACTAGAAGGAGTATCTCCTTTGGTCACCAGATCTAACGTGAAGCCCTGGTTCTGTGAGTTGGCTGAAGAACATTTAACTCTGTTGGCAGTATCCAGGTTAGCTTCGTGCAGTTTAATTCTCTGACTTCTTGCAAGATTCTGAGGAAAGCAGTCAAATTTACTGGTTATTAGATAGCAAGAATAAGTTCAGTTTTCTCCAGACTTATGACAATTAGAGGTTGGTTCTAGCACATCTGCTGCTTAAGTTTCAAGGCTACCTCTGTTTGAGAGCTGTTTTGGGGAGATAGCCTTGTAACACATACATTTTAATGAGTACATTACTTTTGCCACCTGCTGAAGTGGACTGAGAGTGACTACTGACCTGAAGTGAGTGCCTGTGTTCAATATTAATATAGCATGTCTGGATCTGGACAGCAATCTTTCATTTTGATGTGCACATAGTCAAACTAAATTAATGTTTAAAACCTGAACACTTAAAGTTCAGCTGGTCTGTGCATTCCAGAAGAATCCTTCGGAGGCAGTCACGTAGAAATATTGAGTGATTTCTTATACTTAATTTATTGTACGTGTAGGTCCACATTGGAATATTTGTAACAGGATTTATCCAGTCCTATTTTTGTGATGTCTTTGTTTTGCATTGGTTGTACAAATTAATGAACTAATTTTAGACCTTAATCTTCATATATTTTAAGTAAAATACTTTTATAAATATGGCTTGCAAGACTATAGCCTGATTTCAGTTATATTATGTTTTTTAATCAGTCTAATTCTGTATTTTATTTTAGTCAAATGGTAATAAATTTTTGGAAACAGTGGTAATTAAAAACATGAGGCAGGAAAATACATAGAATATCTGTAACTATGTAACAGAGATGTTACTGAGAGGATTTTCCTTTTCTTCCTTATACACCATTGTGTTTTTGCTTTTCCTGGGTAAAAAACATTCATGGCAGATGTAGTAATGGGGAAATTATATTAACATTTAAGTATTAAATTAGCTTGTAACCAGAGTCTCCTACTAATATGATGACATTTAGAAAGTTTGGGATTTTAAGGACCATGTTGCATAACTCATTGTTACACATTTCCTGTTTGCCATTAAAAAAAAAAGCCCAAAATCTTAGATCTGCTTTTTTTCAGATTGGAAATTTCTGTTATGGATTTCAACATTGTTATTTTACCTTACTTGTCAATGTTTGATATTTATGTATTAAGATACATGTATACAGAACATAATGACAGTATTGGAGTTGTATACAAACGACAGTTTTCATAACACTTTCGCAGTTTAATTGCAAAGAAAAATCTCAAGTTATATTTATTAATGCACATATTACTGCTAGACTTTTTTCTTGCTACCAAAAGATGGCATGTGGAAATCAGGTGGAAGTGAACCTAGTATGTGTTCAGAGAAAATATGCTTTATCTCTTATATCAGCATTTTAAAATTTTTTCTTTTTTGAGACAGGGTTTCACTCTGCAGCATAGGTTGGCCTTGATCTCACTTGTAGCCCAGGCTGGTCTTGAACTTGCAAAGATCCTCCTGCCCTAGACTTCCAAGTGCTGGAATTATAAGCGTGCACACCAGGCCCAGCTTTATCTGCATGCTTTATACGTCCTGTTAAAATACTTGCCTCATTGTTCTGTAAAAATAAAAATTAGATTTCTTCTGTGTGTGAGAGAGTATGTTTTCTGTTCAGAAATAAACGTAGAACATCAAATAACAGTTGTTAGCTTATATTTAAAACACATCACTTTTTGAATCTTGGATATCCCTAACCTTAGATAAATGTGTGCTTTACCCACGATACAGTGGCTTTAGATTGAATTTGGAAACTGTGCAGGGAACACCTATTGTTTCCAGTGAATGCTGTATGCCCTACAGAGGTGAACTTTTTGACCTAGTGCTCTTCTAGTAGTAATGGATTTGTGCAGATTTGAGCACACTGTTCCACTTGATCCTGTTTTAAGTTCTGTGTAATAATAGCTGGCTAGCTAGCATAATCGAACATCTGCTTTGTGGCTGTGGAAGGCAGTGTGAATGGTTCAGATTTCGAATTCTGACTTGCTTGCATTATGCTTTTTCTACCTGAGTAAACTAGGTGCTTATTGTACATGAACGCTGTACATGAACATTCATTTTTGCTCTGCATGAAGAAATTTTGTTTTTATGTAAGGTTTCTTAGAAAATTGTATTAGTGTTGATTACCTGGAGAATAAGCCATTTGTATGCTCCATCTCCCTCAGTCAAGGTTTGTGAAAGATTTCAACACAAAATGAGTATGTTAGGGCCAGGGATTTAGCTCAGCAGTGCAGTATCTTCCTGAAAAGTGTGAAGTCCTGAGTTTGATTCCTGGTACAAAGCAAAACAAAACACAAAAATAAAAAAACATTATGATGGGGCCTATTGTTCTTGATCTTAATTTGCTTTAATAATTTTTCCACCAAATATCTATGTATGTATGTATGTATGTATGTATGTATGTATCTATATCCAAAACCCTCACCATGAAACTTAGATGACATAATCCTACCTGGGGTACTATGTATGGAATCTGTGGAAGCTGCACTGTTTTGATTAAGGGTACCCTTGCACCTCCATTGATAAATATATCAGGGAAGACATTTTCTTTGGTGAAAAGTAGTTCACAACTGACTGTGATAGCTACTTCTTGAAGTACTTACTTCAGAGGACCAGGGATTCAGAGCAAGCTATGAGCATGGTTACATATAATCAAGGTTAATTTTTATCAAGGGTCACTATGTTTTTGCTATGGTCTGACAATCATGACCTACATTAAAAGAGCCCTGTGGGTCTGTCTGGTGTATTTTTGCTTGATGTCTGGGCCGTGCATTTCAGATGCTTGTCAGTTTCGTTATATATTATCATTTGGGGCCCTTGCTGAACTTTCAGGTATACCATGAAAACAGTGCTCTTTGCAATTAGATAGGAGGGAGCTCTGTTTTATACTATGTAAACAGTCTTTAGTCCTGAAGGGTGAATGATTTGGGAAACTTTCTAATTCTTGTTCTATTATATTCAGTTAGTAGATTGTTTTGAAATTTTACTTTTACAACCAACATTCCAGAATTGGTTCAGTTATTTCACTCTTTACTATGCTTTTCTTGGGGAAAATATTTGGGAATTTTTAAATCTAATGTATTTTCCTTGCCTAAGAAAAATCTAGATGAGTAGTTTATTTCACAACATAACAACTAAATAGAATTTAAACAACAGAAATTTACAAATATTTTTTCCCTTTGGTGGTACAAAGAGAAAATGGAGGGTGATGTTTTTAAAAAATGTGATTTTGGTACTTCAAAGACAGAACTTAATGGCTATTAAAATGGGATGTTTGGATTTTTAGTTTTGAAATTGCATTTAATTTTGGACATATCTATCATATTTACTAGTTTAAAGGATAAACAGTTCAAACAGTAAGAAAAAAGCAGTTTATATTTTGTCAGTTTTCAACTTCAGATATCAGTAAATCATTGCTGTAGCCTTCTTTATCTTTTGTTTGCACAAAAAACCTGTTAGAATTATGTCTAGGGGGACCATCTGCTGTGGTTCCCAGTCTTGTCAGTGATAAGGGATAAGCTGTATAAACAGGGGCACCACAAAAAAAGGGGTGGGGGAGAGAATGCAGGCTGCTTTTCGGAGAAGAGTATGATGTGAATTTAATTTTATAAGGCAGGCACAAAAAGCCATAGGGTTTTGCTCATCTATCAAGATTGAAGTTGTATTTATTCAGAAACTGCAAGTTATTTGAGCAAGTTATTTGTATGCTTATCTTGTATGCTTATCTTCATATTAATATTATCTTTTTTGTTACAGGATTTTTACTTTGGAACTCAAAGCTTTTAAAAGTTCTTTGAACATGCTTCACTATAGCTCTTGACATTGCAATATTTTTCAGATTGTCTGTTTGGTTTTTGGACCTTTTTTTCCTAGCCATTAATTTGTCCCTCAGTTGAATCCTCAAAAATCATCCTTTTCTGTTTTCATTTGCAGTGAGGTCATGGTGCTTCCTAAGGAGCAACCTAGTCATTTCCATGGCAACACACTCTATCAAACATCACCAATCCATCTTGCCCCTTACCTCTAAACTCTCAGGAGTGGGGAAGAGGGGTTTGGAAGCAACACTATTGTTCTTACAGCAAGGAACTGTAGGTTCAGAGAGAAGAGAGGACAGTAGATTTAAAAAAAAAAAATGAATCTCTCAAGTACCTTACATTCACTGTATTATGGACATGTAAATGTATGAGATTTATTTTATGTTAAACAGTTGTTTTCAGGATGGAAAATGATTCCAAAACCTTGATTTAAAGACTGTCTTCCAGTGTCTATGAGAACAGTGAAAGGATAAGTATTTTAGTTACATTTAATATGTAAACATATTAACCCTCTATTCATTAGAATTTTACTCTTTTTTAAGGACTGAAATATGTATATGCTTACCAGTTATTTTGGGTTAAGAAAATGGAATTTTAGATTAATTGACACATCCTGCACTCTTTATTTTTATTTTTTCTGGTAGTACTGGGGATTAGTATTGAGCAACATCTCTAGCCCATTTCGTATCTTTTATTTTGAGACAGGGTCTCCCTAAGTTTCTGAGTTGCCCAGGCTAGGGTTGAACTGTGATCTTCCTGCCTCAGCCGCGCAGAGTGCTGATGTTATAGGTATGTGCTACTCCACTTGGAGACACCCTGTACTTTTAATGAGTTCCTGAATTTTGTCAAGATTTTTCACCTCAGTATGATGGTGTGAGTGGGATGGTATGATTTCTTAGGTACAGAATAGAACAATCTGGTTTTCCTTATTACTGAAACCCTCAAACCTACTGACATCAGGTATTATGAGGTACAATACAGTTTCAGTTTTTGAGTCTATGAACTGTTATGGTAAATTGCTTATCTTATTAGTTTTATTTAGTCTTCAGTATTTTTGACATTTCATTTTTAAAAAAGTTGGTACAGGGTCCACAGGATCTTACTACATAGATTGGACTCGTAGTGATCCTCCTGTTTTCAGCCTCTCAAGCGCTGGATTACAGGCATGCACCATCATACCTAGTCTCAATTGCTGTCTCAGTGTGCCCTGTGGGCGGGGCCAGCACAGTATGCCAGGGATTGAACCCCAGCTGCTGAGCTCTGCCTAAGCAGGCGCTTTAGTCTGCTGAGCTATCTGGCCGGCCTTCTGCATTTCATTTTATTATTCTGCCTAGATGCTTTATTTCTGGGTGTGACCTGTGAAGATGGGGAGCTTAGTCTTGCCGGTGAGCTATAGCCCCTGCTCTGTCTCCTGGAGGCCTGCTCCTGGGCCACTCTAGAGCAGGAGCGGACTCATGTCGTTGTGAGCATGTGTAGCATGGAGCCAGTGCCAGATAGGTGTCATTTGGAGGAATAATGGTCAGTAGGAATGGTGTAGTAGCTGTTTTTTTTTTTTTTTTTTCCATAGCAAAGGTATATATTGTCTGTCTGTCTCTGTCTCTCTCTTCTCTCTCTGTCTCTCTCTGTCTCTGTCTCTCTGTCTCTCTCT